>NC_086177.1:8288000-8599500 GCF_023053635.1 Elgaria multicarinata webbii
GATATCCAAGGTAATTTCTGAACTGGCTGATCGAGAGCCTTGGTGGAAAAAATATAAGAAGAGCCGTGATGGATTAGACCAAAGATCTATTTGATCCAGAATTTTGTTCCCATAGTGGCCAACCAGATGACCCAATGGGAGGCATACAAGCAGGACACGAGTGCGATAGCCCCCACCTGCTCAATTTCACAAAGTGACATGAGTAAACACAGCACTCCTTTACAGCCATTAAGAATAGGAACCTCCACCCAATATTTACACACAGCACCCGTTGTAACCTGCAACCCTCTATAGTATTTTGCAACTGGAACTCTCTTTGCATCAGTGGAGAAGAGCCAGCTGAGCATCACTACTTTAAAAAAAAATAAAAAAAAATTGTACACTTCACAAAGTTCAAGATTAGCTTGGAACTCCATTTGGATTTTTTGTCCATAGGTAGACATTTCTTAACAGAAGTCTGAGGGTTTAAAAAGCTGACCAATGGAGAGTGAGTGAGTTTGTCATGTAACATCATTGATGGATATCCAGGTGGCCTTTCTTTGATAGCCTTATGACCCTAGTATAATTGTTGTTGTAATGCAAGGGTGGCAAACTTGTGGCTCTCCAGATGTTTTGGCCTACAACTCTCATGATCCCTCACTGCTGGCTATGGCGGATGGGAGTTGTAGGTCAAAACACCTGGATGGCCACAAGATGGTGACCACTGTCATAAAGAGGAAGTTTCCCCTGAATTGTGTATTTTTAAAAAAGCAAAACAAAGCCCCATTTAAAAGTGTCAGTGCTTGACACTGAAAGTTTGGCACTCCCCCCCCCCCCAAATAATGATCCAAGAGGGCTGAAATTGACCAGAAAAAATCCATAATGTGCTGAAATAATTGGGGAGGAGCATCACTCAAAAGATGCAAAACAGACAGCACAAAATCTGTAAATGATGTGTGGAAAAGAATATTCTCACTTATGGATAAAATTGCTCATATAGCCTATGGTTTGGTCTGTCTCCTGCATATTATACAGCAAAATCATATTCATATTTCAAAATCATATTTCTATTGAGGTAACATTCCTGATGTAAAACAATAGGTTGCCCCTGGCACTTTCATCTGTTTCTTCCAAATATGTGGGACTTTAATTGAGGTGGTCAGAACCATCTTAAATGGTTAAACTAGGTACTTCTTTTTATATAGCTTATGACTCTATTGGAATTATTAGCTATGATGGCCTTAAGGAATGAGTAGTCAATAGATAAAAGATAGAATGGTAGATTAACACGGATGGGGCTCCAAAAGAAAGTGGAGGTTCAAAGAAAGAGGAGAGCCCCGTGTGTACAGAGAGAAGGGGGTGTGGTCAGGGCTGGTGCTACCATAGAGGCCACTCAGGCAGCTGCCTACAGCGCCAAGGTAAGGGGGGCGCCGAACGCTGCACTGGAAGCCGCTCTCCCACAGCGGTCCTGAGAGGGTGGCTTCCGGGCTCCAGCGTCCTGGCTTCGCTTTGGCTGGGTGCCCACCAAGCCAAAGTGAAGCCACGCACGCCCCCCACCACTCCAGCGTCCTGGCTTCGCTTCAGCTGGGCGCCCAGCCGAAGTGAAGCCAGGACACTGGGGCGGGCGGGCGACTTCGGAACGGCGTGCCCAGAAGTCGCTCTCCCAGAGCAGATTCTGGCCAGGCGCACCATCCTGGCTTCGCTTTGGCTGGGTGGGCACACAGCTGAAGCGAAGCAAGAACGCTGGGGCGGGGGGCGCGGGCGAGCAGCTTTGGAACGGCCACCCAGAAGTTGCTCTCCGAGAGCGGCTTCCGGCTGGGCGCGCTGTTCCGAAGCCACCCACCCCACCCAGCGTCCTGGCTTCGCTTCGGCTGGGCGGGCAAGATGGCACCCCACACCCAGGTACGCTGGAGTGGGAGTGGGGTGAAAGCAGTTTACCTGCCTAGGGCGCAAAATAGTCTGGCACTGGCCCTGGGTGGGGTGAACACATACACTCATATGACATGCAATTTGTATGACATGCAATGTATGACATGCATACATTGTATGGCATGCAATGACTTTCCTTATAGGACTTGTTTCCAGACTGCCTCAAGATGTAATGTTGGTTACTAGTTCAGGGTGTAATCCTATGCATATATAGACAGAAAAACTCCTACATTTTCCAGCATTCCCCATATTTCCCCATGCTGGCAGGGGAATGCTGGGATTTGCGGAACGTAGGAAGCTGCCTCACACTGAGCCAGACCACTGGTCCATCTAGCCCAGTATTGTTGACACTGACTAGCAGCGGGTTAGTCAGTTAAATCCTGGGTTTTAGGCAGGATTTTTTCCTATCCCTACCTGGAGAAGCCGGAGATTGAACCTGGGACCTTCTGCATGCCAGGCAGGTGGTCTGTCACACTGAGCTATTTATTTATTTATTTATTTATTTATTACATTTTTATACCGCCCAATAGCCGAAGCTCTCTGGGCGGTTCACAAAAATTAAAACCATAATAAAACAACCAACAGGTTAAAAGCACAAATACAAAATGACAGTATAAAAAGCACAACCAGGATAAAACCATGCAGCAAAATTGATATAAGATTAAAATACAGAGTTAAAACAGTGAAATTTAAATTTCAGTTAAAATTAAGTGTTAAAAAACTGAGAGAATAAAAAGGTCTTCAGCTGGCGACGAAAGGAGTACAATGTAGGCGCCAGGCAGACCTCTCTGGGGAGCTCATTCCACAACCGGGGTGCCACAGCGGAGAAAGCCCTCCTCCTAGTAGCCACCTGCCTCACTTCCTTTGGCAGGGGCTCACAGAGAAGGGCCCCTGTAGATGATCTTAAGGTCCAGACAGGTACATATGGGAGAAGGCATTCCTTCAGATAGCCTGGCCCCAAGCCATTTAGGGCTTTAAATGTTAATACCAGCACTTTGAATCTGGCCTGGACCTGGACTAGGAGCCAATGAAGTTGTAAAAGGACTGGCGTAATGTGATCTCGCCAGCCAGTCCCTGTTAGGCCAGTCTCATTCATGCGCTTCACAATGGAGTGAGCAGCTTACTAACATAAGTATCACCTTGGTGATCAGACCAAGGTCTGTCTGGTTCAGCATTCTGATTTCAACAGCAGCCACCCTACCTGTGAGCAACTCAGAGGCATTTGATTATGAAGGTTGTCTCTTGTGGATTGTTTTCAGCAGCTTGTATCTTGGGAATCTTACCTTTCAAAGATGGGTCTTGAAAGCCTCCCGTTTCAGATTGTGTTCTTACAGCAACTGATACTGGTCTTTTTACACCTGTGGTGTTAACCCATTACATATACTGTCAAGGATGCAGACCACAATGGCACATGGGAGAATTTTCATGATTGAAGGTGGACACATACCATGGTAGTAAGAGAACTACTGGGCCATTTGGACAATGGTCTGTCTTGGTATTCAGCAATTTTCTAGATTTTTTTTTAATATAGGGAGTGACTTGGAACACTTTTTGAATGTTCAAAGTCTTTCACATTTATGATTTGAGCAAACTTTACAACAGCTCAATAATTCCCATATGGAGACTGAGGCTGCATAAATGGTGGCTTGCCCAGGCCCTCTATTCAGTTTGGGGCTGTGATGAAATCTGAAGTAAGGACTTCCCAGTTTACATTTAGTCACTATGCTATGTTATTTTAAAGCAGTCAGCTGGACTGTAAGCAACCATGCGAGAGCAGAGGCCGGCATTTCAAGGGACCCCATCAGTTGCTGACCTGAGACGTTTGAGGCCTCACTTGGAATTGGGCTGCCCAAAGGAGAAGTCCTTAACAGGTTGAGGCTGCAACCAAGGTGTTGGTCAGGATACAGGGCAGCTGCAGAGACAGGCAGGAGAACAAGGAGGCTAGGCTGGTGGTGGCAGATGAGGTGGTAGTGAGCTGGATGGCAAGGCCAAAACTAGACTGATGCCCAGGCAAAAAGCCCTGACCTGCAAACTTTTGCTATCTGGCCAAATTAGGGAGAGCCAATAGCTGTCTGGAAATGGAGCCGTGCTGGAGCCAGAAGAGGATAGCATTGCCCTCATAAGTTTGCTATGAGTCTGCCCCCAACTAATTATGGTGATGCCAGTGACTCTTCCACCACTGAGGACTACTCCCAGATTTCATGGTTTTCCAGAATCAGAACCTGCTCATAGGCCAGAGATTGTGGCCAATCCTGATACATACTGCTGAGTGTTTCTGATCTATATTATGAGTGTTTGTCATATGTGCAACACATAGACAACTTTTAATTGCAATTAACTGCAATTACTGTTTAGCGACAGAAAATCAAACATTTTGAAGGAAGAAAGCTGATAATATGTAAGATGCGCCCCTCTTTTTTTCTTTTAAAGTCAAAGTTAATGTAGTGGCAGTTCTGTGTGCTTAAGCCCAGATTTGTGGGAATCAAATCAAGAGGGTAGGGCAGCCTTTCCCAACCTGGTGCCTGCCAACTCCCATCATCACCAGTCCGTGAGGCCAAAGGGGATGACAGGAGTTGTATTCCAATTCATTTGGAGACTACCAGATAGGGAAGGCGGCTTGATCACCTGCTGGCTGTGTGATTGATTGTGGCATATCTGGATATAATTGCACGGATCTACTCTTTTCACATCATATTTTGCCCTAGCTTTTTTGTTCTAGTAAAATCGTTAAGACTGAATTGATACTAAGGAAGAACCATTATTATGACCATTCTTAATTTTTCCTGTATTTGCGTTTTGCATTGCATTTTTATACTGCCCAATAGCCGAAGCTCTCTGGGCGGTTCACAGAAATTAAAACCATTCAAAGTATTTGTCAGTTTGTGTATTTTATCTAATGAAATATCACTGCTTAAGAGAAGAACCAGAAGTGCAGAGAATCAATTGGCCTTTTTTCTCTTCCATTTGGTCGTCTTCCACATTCCCTCGTGAAATCAGCTATAAAACGCAATGCACACGTTCTTTGTCTTTTCCAATTTGTCTCTGTAAAGTATTGCTGACTTGAAAGAATGTGTGTTTTATCAGCCATGCCAAAACATATTTCAAATTGACCTCTCTCTGACATATAGTTTTTGCCAGCTGTTCACGGTAGACTACTTTTAACGTCTAGCCTGGAGCACTGCAAAATTGACCAGCCAAGAACAGGTGGCAGTCTGCTGTTTTGAATCCCTGCAGAAATCTGAGGAATCCTAGAAGCCCAAGCAAGCCTTTGCAGGTAAAATTAGGAATTGTAGATACAGTCTTTCACATTGGGGTGTTTTTTTTTTTTTTTTTGCTTGCTAGATGAGTGCCCCTTATGCTGTTCAGGAAGCAGCATTATACATTTTTAGAAAGTGGTCCCAAGGTATGTATTTGCTGGTGGTGCAGATGGAATGAATTTTCCATTCTCTTGTACTATGTTGGTACTATGGTTTTTTTCTGCTCCTGAAAAGCAAGTGGAAGGCCTAAATGCTGCAGGCATTTGTGTTGCATGATAGTGGAAATCTCCCCAACTGCTGTTAGCAATATCAGTAAAATTGGGAATACGAAGCCAAGCAAATAAAAAGATGAATGACGATTTCTATGAATTTGGGTCAGTTTTGGACCATGTGGACAGAGCAACCAGCTGTTAAGCACTGATCCCTGTAACTTCAGCTATATTTTCTTCTAATTGGAAATATTAGCATTTTTAACTTGGGGATTCTCCTGGAGTCATCATTGTTACTTGAGACTCAGGTGGCCTCGGTGGCACAGAAACCTTCTACCAGCTTTGGCTGGTTGCCCAGCTGCGCCCCATATGAACAGGGATAACCTGGCTTTGGTATTCTATGTTCTAGTAACCTCAAGTTTGATTACTGCAATGTGCTCTGCACGGGGCTGCCCTTGAATATGATTTAGAAGCTGCAGCTTGTGCAAAATGCAGCAGTCAGATTGGTAGCAGAGGTCAGAAGATCTGGGCATATAATACAAATTCTGTCCTGCTTGCATGTCTGAGTGTATGTTTCCAAACCCAATTCAAGGTATGGGGGTTGGACCTATAAAGTCTTACATGGATGGCTTAGGTGCAGAGTTTGACCTATAAAGCTGTATGTGGCTCAGGACTGCAATACCTGACAGAACACCTGTCCCGCTACAATCAACAGCTGAGATACCTTCCTCCAAGGTAGGTTTGGAGGATGGCAACAAGGGAGAGGGCGTTCTTGGTGGTAGCCCCCTGATTGTGGAACACTCTGCCTGGCACCAGAAAAATGACAGAAAGTTTGGAAACCATTGCTATATAGCCAGAGGCGACTAATTCTCAAGCATGCATGTGGAAGGAAAGGAAAGGAAAGGAACCTCTCATGCAAGCACTGAGTCAGTAATGACTCTTGGAGGGACGCCAGCTTTCACTAACGTTTTCTTGGCAGGCCTTATAGCGGGGTGGTTTGCTGTTGCCTTCCCCAGCCATTATTACCTTTCCCCCAGCTAACTGGGTACTCATTTTACCGACCTCGGGAGGATGGAAGGCTGAGTCGACCCGAGCCAGCTGCCTGAAACCAGCTTCCGCTGGGATCGAACTTAGGCCATGGGGAGAGTTTCAGCTGCAGAAACTGCTGCTTTACTGCTCTGCGCCACATGAGGCTCTCTCATGCATGTGGAAGAGGATGTTAAATCTTATCTGGACATCATTCGTGTGTGTGTGTATGTGTAGTCCGACAGGAGTAGGGACTTCGTTTTGCAGTTTTATTGATCCTATCCTTGGCATATACACTTGACATTTGATGGAAAGTTACTAATGCAATCTTAGGTGGAATACAGGCACTTCAAACTGTGGCTGAAATGTGAAGAAATCACAGACCATACTTCTGTAACGGAATTTACCAATAGATTTATTTTATAATGTGCTGCAGCCCATTTTTGCTTTGTAGGAAAATAATCCATACAAGCAATTTGGGTGACCTGTGATTATTTCTCAGGAGCCCCTGTATCTGTGGTTATTGGAAAGTACAAGTGGAGGCATGCAACAAAATGTGTTCTAACAGGAGTGTTCTTGAGGGCGCCAGCCAGTCTGCACCAGGAATCTTGTAGCCACCCTCCCCTCTCCCCTCTCCCCCATACAGCAGCCATATATAAGTAAGATAAGAGACTGCACTCACATTGGCATTTGTAGACCAATTTTAAAATTAATTATTTTTAAGTTCCACGGTATATTGAAGGCGTCTGCAGGAAAAGCAATTTGTCTCCTCAAGCCTCTGCTGGTTTATGCTAAGTATTCTGGTGGCAGGGATTATGGTTGAAGGGATATATGCCACAGAAGGGACAAGAAGACACACACACCCTTTCCCTCCTTCAAACTTCCCTTACTGTGCTATATAGTAATGCAAAGAACACATCAGGAGCATTCGCTCCCAATCCTGACTTAAGAAATCATGATGAGAACAAGCTATGTGACAGTGTATGCAGCTGTTGACTCTTCCCTTTCCACGAGTGGTTAAATAAACTAGGAAAGAGGGAGCGTTGTGTGATGTTTGCATCATGACTGAATGTGTCCAAACAAGCCAGGGTTGTAAGCCTGCTATAAACCAGGGTTGTTTGTTGGTTTATGGATCCTGGCTTGTTTGGATACTCTTGACCATAATCTGGATTTGGACCTTACCTTTCTGGTCTGTTTACCCTCTCATGCAAAGGGAGGTGCAAAGTGGGAGTGAATAGGCTGTATGTACATATCTTATAATTAGGAATGCAGTCATTATTGCTATATATCAGGGGGAGGAATTTTCTGCGGAGAAGGAGAATGGGTTCTTTTTCCTTCCTGTCCCTCCTGAAACTTTCTGCACAGTACGGTGAAAAGAGTTTGTTTTTTAACTTTATGGCATATATCCCTTCAACCATAATCCCTGCCACCAGGATACTTCGTGTAAGCCAGCAGAGGTGAGGAGACAAATTGCTTTTCCCGTAGACACCTTCAATGTACTGTGGAACTTTCACACAGTTATGAACTTACTTTCTTTTGCTTTTAGAATGTTCACGTGGTTTTTGTTTCTGTGCTTTGGGCAAGAAAATCTTTTCCCCCCTAGGCCTTGGCTGAAGGAAGGGATACTTGGCAATAGGGCTCAGAAACTCACCAAGCAGCTGGGCAGACAGGAGTGTGTTAGGAGGCTCATTCTGACTGGTGACAGTTTAGCAGTAATTCTTTTTGGGGGGAACCCTGGTAAAGAAGGGGTCCACCAGTAGGGAAGGTAATTCCTTCTTACAGTCTGCACTAGCCCATTCCTGCGTTTTTCAGGCATGCCCATGTGAAAGGAGTTTTCCATTTGTATCCATAGTGTAAGGGCCTCTTTAGATTTTAAACCGTGTGCTACAAAGGTGCATAGCTAAAACCGAAGTGTAAATCTATTTGTTTACAAATGGTTTTGAGCTCTTTTGTGTTCCCTGGATCTAGGCGTTTTTAGTCATTTCAAATGCAGTGAACTTTCTGGGGGCATTGTGACTTTCTATGTCAGCTTTAATATCCGTCAATGACACCAGTGTAAAAGTGGTGCTAGTTAGAGGTGGAGTTAACATCTGACTGCTTATGCCAAGATTGCTATCAGCATGGATTTTTGTAGGCTGTTGTGCACACACAGAACTAGCTGATTGTCCCTACTTTTAGAGAGGTTGACACAGGCCTAATGTCCTGATCCGACATAAACCCACAGAGTAGCTATTTAGCTAGCTGACGCCTTGTCTGCATTGAAGTCAATGGACACTGGAATGTTAAGCAGCTGTGTAATTTCTTTGTATGACAGGAATTTGATTAGACAAGTCAGAGTGGGAATAAAAACAAAGTTGCTTTGAGAAAGTTAATTTATGCAGCAAGGACTCACATACGTAGTTAAGAGTTATGATCTCGATGGAATAGCACTGTGGTTGTAACTTGTTTCTGTCATGGTTTCATGCCTGTGCTCTTTTGTCATTTCTAGCCATGCATAATGTAGAAACGGCACAGACAGAGGTGATATTTAAACGGATCACTAAAGTGCTTGAAATGCATGTTGTGGTTTTTGGCCTCTAGCTCCCTTTTTTCTTTAAATGGCTACTAGAGCAGGAGGTAGGCTTCTAGTCCTTGATTGCAAGGCTGCAGTAGAGTACCCAGTTATTACATTATTGGGAATGCTTTTGTGTTGTGTCAAGTGAAGCGATTACCATCAGCATCTTTTTTTAGGTGTTTATGTAGCTTGATTGCTTGTTAAAGGGAACCGATGGCCATTGATTATTTCTAGAGGTAGGAATGCAGGTTACAGTTACCTGCCGGCCTGGAGGCTAGAAAAAAAACAGTTTGGCAGTTTGAATCTAGCTAGTAAGAGAGAGAATCCAAGTTTTGCAGCTGGCTGTGAGAAGCAGCCTTAGGGGGAACAGATGCGGTTCGGCAGACAAGCCCTGCTATTTTGGTGCCTGTCTGCATTTCCCCTGCTCAACCTCTACATTTGTAAACAAATAGATTAACACTCCAAGTACTGTGAACTGTATGGGACTGAATTCATTGGAACTTACTCCCAGGTAAGTGTGTGCAAGATTGCAGCTGTAGTCTCCTGCTTTTCTCCCTACAAGGCTGCTGTGGCAAAGTGGGGGAGCATAAAACAATACCAAGCATGGGTTGCTGTGCTTTCTCAACTCTTCTAGCTTGGTATACTTAATTTGCAGTCCGGTGACCCAGAAGAGGACTCCTTGTAGAGCTTCAGTAAATGGGTTGTACTAGACCTCCTGGTGTGAATAGTGACAGCTACCTCACAAATAGATACATAAGTATACACTTATGATGTAAAAGTGTGAGTACAACAAACATACATGTCATGCGCTCCACAGGGAGCTTTGATTTGTTTCCTGTTAGGTATAAACTCTGTGGCATATCCAGGTTTGCCTTTGCATAAAGTATGAAGTGACTCTGAGAGAGGTGAGCAGGAGCTCTGTGTCTCGTTGATTCTTTCACAGTACATGGAGGTTAATTCTGTGTGGGTGGGTGGGTGTATTGCCCTTTCCTAGTCTTGTGTGTTTTGTGGTCCATTGTGAGATAGTATAGGAACACAGAGGAAAAGGGGGCACCCATTTTGGTTTGGCTTTCTAGCGAAGCCGTAATTCATGGCTGCAACTGATCCCCTCCCACATGTCATTAGAATTTCAGAAGAGCCTTGCTGGATCAGACCAAAGGCCTAACTAGTCCAGCGTTCTGTTCCCCTCTGTGACCAGCCAGACGCCTATGGTGGGAAGCCCTCTCCCACTGTTTTCCACCAACTGGCATTTGGAGGCCTGCTGCTTCTGATCCTGGAGATAACATGTAAACATCAATATAAACATTAGGACTAGTAGCCATGATAGCCATATCCCCTTTTAAAGCCATCACCACATCCTGTGGAATTCCTTAGTTTAACTATGTGCTGTGTAAAGAAATACTTCCTTTTGTCTGCCCTGAGTTTCCTACCATTCATTTCATGGGATAAACCAGGTTCTGGTATTATCCACTTTCTTGGAAGAATGCATAATTTTATATACCTCTATCGTATTTCCTCTTACTCATCTTTTTTCTAATCTAAATAGTTCTAAGTGTTGTAACTTCGTAGGGGAGTTGCCCCAGTACCTTGACCATTTTGGTTGCCCTCTTCTGTACTGTTTCCAGCTCTGCAATATCTTGTTGAGTGAGGTAAGGCAACCAGAATTGCACACAGTATTCCAAGCATGGGTGCACTGTAGATCTGTATAAAGGCATTATGATATTGGTGTCATGATTTTTAAATGATCCCTAACATAGAACTTACCCTTTTCACATCAGTTGCACACCGGGCAGATATTTTCTTTGCGCTATCCACCGCAACCCCAAGTTCGCGTCACATGACATTAGAAATTTTGTTTGCCCCTAAGTGCATCACATTACATCACACTTACATTTACATTGAACTGCATTTGCCATTTTAATGCGGTGCAGAGCGGTAAAGCAGGAGTTTCTGCAGCCGAAACTCTTCCCACGGCCTGAGTTTGATCCCTGCGGAAGCTGGTTTCAGGCAGCCGGCTCTGGTCGATTCAGCCTTCCATCCTCCCGAGGTCGGTAAAATGAGTACCCAGCTAGCTGGGGGAAAGGTAATAATGGCTGGGGAAGGCAACGGCAAACCACCCCACTATAAGGCCTGCCAAGAAAACGTCAGCGAAAGCTGGCATCCCTCCAAGAGTCAGTAATGACTCAGTGCTTGCATGAGAGGTTCATTTCCTTTCCTTTCCTCCCCCAGTTTGGAGAGATACCTGTACAATCCTTTTTTGTTTTTACCACCCTGAATAATTTGGTGTCATCTGCAAACGTGGCCACCTCATTGCTCAGTCCAGATCATTTGTGAACAAATTTAAAGCATATACTTTAAAGGGTATACGTTTTCCCCCTACTCCCTGATTCCAGTTGTTTAAGCAATTACAGATCCATAAAAGGACCTCTCCATAAGTGCTAAGTTTGTCCAGGATCTTTGGGTGAGGATTTTTGTCAAAAACTTTTTGAATTCCTAGTTATGCAACGTCTCTGGATCACCCCGATGCACATGCTTGTTGACTCCCTCAAAGAACTCTAAAAAGTTAGTGAGACAGGACTTACTGTTCTAGAAGCCATGTTGTTTTTCTTTCAGCAAAGATTGTCTTTATATATGCTTCATAATTTTAATAACGCTTTGTGCCAAATTACCCAGAAATTTCATTAAGCTATCTGGCCTATAATTCCTGGATTCTTTTTTTAAAAAACTGCTGTCACATTGGCCACTTTCCAGTCCTCAGGTACAGAGGTCAGTTTTAGGGACCTGTTACATATTTCCACAGAAAGATCACCAGTGTCCTCTATCTGTGCTAGAGAACTTGAGGGAGGAGGGGGTCTGTCATCCCACTGGGCTTTGGATTTATGGGGGCAGATAGCTCCTGTGTGTTGTGGCATGAGAGATGGTTGGAAAGTGCCTTTCATAGGTTTTCAATTTCTCCATTGACTGTATTTTTTACCTCAGATGCCTTTGTGAAGATACACTGATTTTTCCTTGTGTCAAAATATCATTAAGAACCTGATGATTAAGGGAGCAATTAGCACATCTTTTTCACTGAAAGCGAGTGCTAGGGATCCCCGTGGTACTAAACTATCTGTGTTTATACTGAATCCATTCATTTCCTTAAAGAGCTTGTTCGTGTCAGGATTTAATTAACCACACACGAATGAATTCCTGAGAGCCATTAATAAGCAGTGTAAAGCTGTTTTCTTTGGAGGTACTCCCCCTCCATTTCATGACATTTAACTTTTCACAAGACAAAATGAGCAGCCCAACACTGGCTTTTCCCCTGGGACTGTCATGCTCTGAGGACCAGGCAGGAACCATCTTTCTTATATGCCTTCTGAACTACTTTGATTCCTTTTGTGGTTTGATAACTATCATATTAAAAGACATCTGAGTCTAAATGTATTCTACAAGTTTGAGACAAGGATAATGATCTATGCATTCCTAATCTATTCCTTCATTTAATAAATAAATACATTATACACCATTAATCTTAGTGCAAACTAATAGAACTTATTTAAAACTTATATGTGTATATTTTGACTCAATTAAATTACCCAGACTCCCCTGTCCCTCCTGCTCCTTCATTTCATTATATTTTATACCAAATACAGAAAGAGGTGCCATTTTTGAAAATGGGTGGGATGGGGAAGGCTATTTCTCTTAGTATATTTCAGACCCATGTAGGATTATTTCTTAGGAGCACCTACATTTCCTGGCTGTTATGAAGCAACCAAATTGTCCTAAAATATGCAGGCTTTCTGCAGCTTAATCCTGAATACAATTAAAAGGCTTTTGAATGTAGCTGCAAATCTCCCTGTCCCTCTCAAAAATTTTACGTTCATCAGCCAAAACCTGAAATAATGTCCCTGAACAGAAATGATTATATGCACACATACTGAAGTGTCAACATGTTCTTGAAAATTCAGTTACTCTTTAGGTTATTGATGATGTTGTTTTTATTCCCTTGCACTTCACAAAGTATAAGCTATAAGAGGACAGGCGTTTTCTGTGTGGAGCTTAGAAAGTCACTCTTAAGTATGAAAAAGGTTACACCATGGATATATAAGCATATTTATCCGTTTAGTATGTCTTTATATTCCAGCTTGCTTCCATCATAGAAGTCAAGGCAGCTGGCATGGGGTTTTCAGCTGCTCTCCCATCCAGGCACTGACAACACAAGCTGCATCTGCTGAAATTAGTCATTCCACACTTCTTAAAGGTGCATGAGCCCTGCCCTCTTCTTGCATCTGGCCATCCTGAACTCAACAACTTTGCCACATCATGTACTATTGCCCTGCTAGCAATATGGAATCAGTGCCTTTAAGTGGGCTAGCTATCAGTTACTTTTCTCTCTTCAGAAAAAAGAAAGAGAGGATTTGCTGAGATGGCTCCTGTTAGTCTGTACCAGGGAGCAAGGATGCCACAGAGCATGTGGAATATAGCTGCTTCCATATTATTATCTTCAATTTCCTCAGTCAGCCCAACTAGCTGAGGGTTTGCTCTGGAATACTGGGTATTTCTCTTTTGGGGATTGTCTGAGGAAACTGTAAATTCTGCTGGTTGAAATCCCTTAGTAAACTGCTGCATTTATAAATGGTTGAATTGCAAGTTATATGTGTCCACAGTTATGATGACGTACATTATATTTGAGCATCTAATATATCTGTAATTTTCTTACCACAACTTCATTGTTACCCAAGGCTTAAAAGGCAATAATTAGAGCCACAAGGGTAAGGGCACCATAATTTAATTAGCTTGAACCTTATTGATTTTCTCTTCATATGGGATGTAGCTATTTTAGGTGTTTTCTAAATCGTATATGTAACTCAATACATGAATGTAAACCCATGAATGAATGTAAACCCATGAACAAAACTATGGTGCTAGTCAATTCATCTCGTGAATGGATATTCAAAAACATACGTGTTTTTTTTTAACAACGTACAGATGGAATGTCAGAAGTCCCATTGGAATTTCCACTTTCCATATTCAATTCCTGGTGCTTCTGCAATGGCCAAAATGGGGGTGGGCACATGCCCCCAACCCTTATTTTAAAAGGCTGTCTATATTTTATTTTTATTTATTTTATTTATTTTATTTATTACATTTTTATACCGCCCAATAGCCGAAGCTCTCTATATCAGTCTTTGCATATATCATTTCAGACAATCTGTTTGTTACCTATGAATTTCTTACTATTGTGCAAAGCATAATTTCTGTACAAACTTCTACAACTCATTTTGTTGTTGCTGAGTTAATTTTCTAGCTTTCAATGTCAATCCTTAATTTGCTTCTATAATTAATGCAGTACAGTAATGAGAATTACATTGGGGGTTCAGAACTGCTTTCTTTTGGTTGTTTTACTTCTAAAAAATGTAAAACATGTCATGTTTTGGGAACTCTTGAGTTCATTGGAAAATTACGTGGCTGGTTTCTCCTGACCCCATAAACAAATACTGGGCAGTGCAGTTGATAGGGTTCTCATAGAATTAATCTGGGGAGAATGTCTGTCAGCAACGTTAGAAAATCAGCAAGACTATCTCCCTTCTTTTGAATGTATAGCTTTGCAAAGTTTTTTTTTTCAGATGCATGTCTGAACCAAGAATGAATCTATGCCAGGAATGGTTTTAACACTTCCATATGCAAAAGCATTCTCCTACATGTGTGTTATTTTTAATATTGTGGTAACATGAAGCACTGCAGGGTGGTAAATTGAGACCACAACCTGTTACATGCATTTTAACATTCGAAGACTGGCTGGCATCAAACAGCTTGATGGAATTTGGTAATGCAGAATGGCTTATAACCTCAGCAGCAAGGCTGGGGAAAAACCAGGGCACCTGGTCTCCCAGGCACTGTGTTGCTTGTGCCAGAGAATTAATTCTGCTTACTCCCCAGGACTGGTACCTTAAAAACATGGAAATAAAGGAATTTGAAACACATTTCCAAGTGTTGGAAACAACTTCGTCATTATCACATAAGTGGTAAGGAAAGGAAAGGCTCTTGGAAGAATGAGACAAAAGTATTGCAAATGTTGCAATGAAAGGAGACTGCTTGCTATTTTTTTTAAAGTATTTTATTAAATAAAACTGAAATACTAGACAAAACATTTTGTGTTTGATCCAATTAAACATATCTAAGATTCATAATTTCCATGTGAGTGTGAAGCATGTGCTTAAATTCCCCTCACTGAAATCAGTGGGGTTTACGAGTGTTGAACTTTGGATGTATCCTACTCATAATGTCTGCAGAGAAATAAATCACAGGATACATACATTGTATAATTGCATAGTTAAAATAAGGAAACCTTAGGGGAAATTAAAGAAAGGGAGAGGAAAGTTTATAGGGAGGCTAATATGTTGCACTGTATAAATATATTAATGTAAATACTATGGCCACAATCCACCCAGCAACAAGCACTTTCCTATCCTATTGATCTCAGTAGGAGAATTAGGCATCTGCTTAGATCTTCACTGAAATCAGCAGGACCTAAAAGTGCTTTCATTTGTCTGGTTTGTACCCTATATAATATTCCATCATTTTAACTGTATCTAGGGTTTCAGCAACAATTATTGACATTTGATCATCCTTCTGTTACCTCAGCATTTTTTCAGCTCAGTGTTGCTGATTTTTCCTTTCTCTCAAACCTTTCAGAATGATGTCACCAGCAAACTTCTGTTATGAACTCTGTTGCCAAAAACATTCACTACACACTTTATTTATTTATTTATTTATATTATTCTTTCCCTCAAGAAATCAGGGAAGTATACATTGGGTTATTTCCTCAATTTATTCTTACAACAATCTTGTCAGGTAGGTGAGGCTGAATGACAGTGGCTGGCCCAAGGCCACCCAGTTGAGCTTTATGCCAGATGGCCAAAATTAAATGTGTGTCTAGCAGCTACATTTTTCCATTTTTACTCTAGAGTAAGATGAAAAGACATAGCTGCTAGACACCCTTTAAAGGAATGTCTCTTTTGCCCCTGAGAGGTCTTAGTCCAAAGCTCTGAACCAACCAAGAGTGAGGGAGGAAGCAGCAGCCAGGCACCTCTCCACCGTGCCTGGGTCCAGCTCCAGCTGAGGGCCCCCTCCCTCCTGCTGTCAACTGTCTCTGCAGAGGCCACCAGTGAGGGAGGAAGCAGCAGCCAGGCACCTCTCCACCGTGCCTGGGTCCAGCTCCAGATGAGAGACCCCTCCCTCCTGCTGTCACCTGTAACTGCTGAACTTTCCAACTAAGATTGTAGTGCCTGAATTTGCTTTCCTTTTCCCCCTCCTCCTCCTCCCTCCCAATCCCCTTTCCTTTTGTGTCATGTCTTTTAGATTGTAAGCCTGTGGGCAGGGACTGTCAAGAAATACTTTTGTAAGCCGCCATGAGAGCCTTTTTTGGCTGAATGGCGGCATAAAAATCCTTAAATAAATAAATAAAAAATAAAATATAATGACTGTATGGGTAAGTATTTATATAATGCCATCAGTGATGCTTTACAAAATACGAGAGGATGGGTCCCTGCCCTGAGGTGTTTGCAAGCTAAAATTTGGTTATAGTACAGTTATGTAGACTAAAGGTTATGTCAAAGGCTCCATAGTAAAGGTGGTTTTAGAGGAAGGCTGGTAAGGAAAATTGGTGTCATTGCATGGCTGATCTAGGCATAGATTCCAGGCATAAAGGGCAGGAAGGGAGAAAGAGTGGGGTTATTTATTTGAGGAATGCTGACTCAGCTGTCAGGCTCGCCCCTCCCCTATACTTCAAACAAACTGTCCATCCCGCCCCCCCCGCAAAGTTTTTAAGTACCAAGTGCAAAATTGTCCTTATTTTTGGGTGTGTCTGTGTGCATGTGTGGTGGATTTCTTAGTGACGTATTTATAAGGAAGAAATTTATACTCCCACCATTCTGTATATGGCTTCCAAAGTGATTTGCGACAAGATTAAAACAGCATGACATAAATAATACCATTTCTTAAAAACAAGAACAGCAAAAGAACAATTGAAAACCATTGCAGATCACAAGACAATTAAATCCTTTTTCACCTAATGCCTAAAAGATGGTGAAGTAGATGGACATAACTAAGGAGGGCTTTCTAGGGACAAAGAAAACCCTTTTCTGGTAGCCACCCATGTAATTTCCAGAGGTGGAGACACTTGGAACAGGACTTTGGCCACAATCCCAGTGCATAAGCAGCTATATTATATCAATAACCTGTCTTTTCCCCCCTCTTGCAACGAAACCAAGGCTTCCTAAATGGTCCTCCTCTCCATAAGTTAGGCTGAGCGTCAGTGACTGGCACAAGCCACCCGGTGAGCTTCATGGCCAAATGGGGACTAGAACCTGGATCTCCTGAATCCCAGCTCTCACTACTACAGCACACCACATATTGGTATGGGAGATGATGCACCTTCAGTTATTCTGGTATCAGGTTCTCCAGGCTTTTTGGGTCAAAAGCAGCACTTTTCAATTATGCCTGGAAACAAATGGGAAGCCAATAAAAATCTTTCTGTATTGGTGGAATATGTTCCACAGATCAGGTCCCGTTAGTAACCTGGCCACCTGATTCTGCATCCGTTGAAGTTGCTGAATGCTTTTCATAGGCAGCCCCCAGTACAACATGGTATGGTAATCTAACCTGGATGTTTTCAAGGCAAGTCTGGCAAGACTCTTGTCCTGGAGAGGTGGTCACTGGTGTATTAATTGCAGTTGATAAATGGTGTGATATAACTAATAAAAATGTGTGAGCTGGGAAGTCCTAGGTTCAGATCTCAATTTGGCATTGAGCCCACTGGCCAGTCTTACAGAATTTGCCATTTGCAATTCTGTCATTTGCCACAGGATGACCAAGGCAGTTTTCATCCTGGAACCCAAGCCGAAGTGGATCATCCAGGAATGCATTTTGTTGGGCTGCCAACATCCATTCAAGGACTTTGCCTTTGTCAAGGATAAAAATCCACTTTGGTTGTAAGGCAACTCTGTTTTATTGAGCATAATACAGCTGTATGGAGAGAGTCCTACAGACAACTTCTCCCCTGGCAGTGCGAAAAGCAGGCTTTGGCCTGCAGTGGGATGGGTGACTGCATGTAGATGTCTGCTGTCTGCTATGGGTTATTCACACCTTCAAAGAAGAAATCTGGGATGAGTCAGTAGTCAGCAAGGTCATCTTGGTCAAGAGGTTTTTTTTTTCAGGAGTTCTCTCACAACCACCTCCTTCAAAGTGACTGGAATCACTCCCTCTCGCAACAAAGCATTTACACAGCGGTTCACTCCACCTTAACATGATGTTATTAGCTAGGATGGGCAAAGACTTAGCATGCAGTTGATGGGCCATATTCCTGTAAGCACCTGTCTGTATTTCCAAGCTGCAATAACTGCTTCATCAAATGATGGCAAGAAAAGTCTGAGGGAACATCCTGTACTAGTACTTCATCCATTATGTGATCCAAATTGGAACAGATGCAAATGAGATTATTGGCCTGTTTCACAAATAACACAGCATTCTGCTGAGGGATTTTGTTTTTGTTTACTAGTCTATTTCTTGTGGTCATTTTGGAGAACAGATGATCTGTATTGTAATGACTTTTATGAAATTGGGCTTCAGAACTTACGTGTTGTATAGAAAATTAAAGATATGGCTAGAGCAAATTAAAATTCAGCTGTAAAACACTTTAGAAGCTAGACTTATCTGAATGTCAGAGAAGGCATATAAACATCCTTTTGGCCTAACAAATGAAGGGGGAGCAATGGAATGAAGATAATTAAAAAACACACTTAATTACTTTCCTGGAAGAAGAATATATTGGAAAATAAAGACCCAGAGATGCACGAATGAGTAAGCTTGTCTATTGCATTTACTATGCTAAATAATTTTCACTTACTTATATTTACAGAAACACATTACAAATTTTTTTGAATACTTAAACGTATTCAAGGTAGTTTTAGGGGTGAATTATTTTTTCAGAAGGAATGCTTGACTTTCTAAGATACTCAGCGAAAATACTTCAAAGGGAGATTCTAGTGTGAAATTGCTGAACTAGAATTTATTAGTAAATTTAAATCTATTCAATTTAGACTTAACTGGCACTAGGGATTTCTTTCCTACTAAAGGTATTAATGTAGCACAGCTAATACTATTAGTAGTATTATCTCCTATGACTGCTTTGAGGGTGGGTCTATATTCTTGCACAGCCTTTGCATAGAAATGTTATAGATCTACTATACCTCTTATATTTATGGAGGTTTTGCTCTAGTCATTACATGCCTCATCCGTCTGGAGTTTTGTACCTGTTTATTTTACACACATGCACACACCTGCCAACTGAGAGAACTTCCTGCAACTGATGGAAGTCTGCTACAAGAGAAAGGAAGGAAGGAGACCTTCAGGTAGAGAAGGAAAAAAATGTATTGAGCCCAACACATTTCAAGTAGAGTTGTTCCTCAGAGGCACTATGGACAATATCCAACGCTGACACTATTGGCTTGAGCTTGAGGTCTTTTACATTAAAGCAACATAATTTATACTAGCGGTAGTGTCACATTGGATATTGCCCTATGAATATGAACAACATAAAACCAAAATACAAATTCCCTGTACAAACTTTGATATTGAAAAATAAGAACAATTTTAAAAATGCACTCACAAATTATGTGTTATAGATAATAAGTAATCTATCACAAAGTGGGAAAGTGACAGCCGTATAGAATGTTTAAATAATTACATAAAACGTTACTTTTGTGTACCAACAGCAATGGCAAGAAAATAAACTGTGAAATAAACTATGGCCATGTTTGCACATTACAATAAGCCAGAATTGCCGAGGGTTCTTGTTTACTGTGAACGAGCAAACATGGTAGTGCAAAGTGATCAGTTGCTCCTACTTGTCGTCTCCTTCCAGTGGAAGTGGCTAAGAAAACAAGAGAACCGCCATCTGCGTTTTGTTCGCTATTACATCAAACCAAGATCTCTCGTTTGTTCCTCTCCTCATAAGCCAGGCTCATAAGCTAGGATTTGTTCATATCAGACTAGGACAAGAGATACTGGTATAGATCTAACAGTAAACAAATCACAGATGGGGGTTACCTGGCTTGTTTAGCTACTCCCACTGCAGGGCTGGCCTTCCCATGAGGCAGGGTGAATCCCTGCTCTGTTGGTGGATTGGGAGGAGTGGTAGGTCATTCCCCTGCGCTGCTGAGAGGGCCTCTATAGGCATTGCCTCATGGGAGGCCACACCAGCCTTGCTCCATGCTGGAGTAAATGCCACAGCAGGAGAGCAGCAATCAGGGTTTCCTGGAGGAACAACCACAGTCTCCAATATCTTGTTCTGAGCCCTCTTCTAAAACTCAGAGCAAGAGATCAGGTGGGTGAGCACTCGAGGGAGGCTGCCTGCCAATCTGATCTCTTGGTTTGAGGAGCCAAGCAGGAACGATCAAGCAGCGTGCAGCAACACACTTGCTCATTCATAGTAAGCCAGAATTCTCAGCATTTCTGGGCTTAATTTGACATCTGAACCGGGCCTGTGAGAAAAAAAAAGTGGGGAAAAAGAGGAACAATCAAAAGGGCTCAGTAATAAAACCTGGGCAGGATCTACACTACTGCTTTAAAACAGTTTATAACAGTAGTGACAACTGCTGGGGCCCAGGCCCAGGACGCTTTCAAAGTGTCATATCCTGCCTGGTGTAGATCTGGATGATATGGCCCAAAATCAACAAGAAACGTATCCTTAAGACAGCAGAATAAAAAACGCACCCTATATTCTTCACTTTAATATATATATGTATAATAAATCAACGGAGAACTAGCCACTTGAATAACCTATTTCAGCCTGGTACTATCTATATGTTGTTGCCCTTCAATTGGTGCTCCAGTCCAGTAAAGCTTACGATTAAAAAAATCTGCTAGCAAGGGTAATTAAGTTGAGTTTGTTTTTGTATCTTTTACCTTCTAGATTAGTGTTGGCCAACTGGACCAAATGTATCTGGCTTGTAGGGAGTTTGCGTCAAATGTTATTCAAGCGGTTCAACAATTGCTCATTGCTATATATAAAAAAAATTGAAGGGGTGAGTTTGTGTGTATTTCATTCCATTGCTATCCAGTTCTCATTCTGAAAAGGCAAAGGACCACTTCAACCTGCGGGCATATTTCAGGGATCATATTTGTTTCTCACACTCTCACATGCACTCCACCTCCAATCAACGATCTTGTACCATTCCAGAACATACACTCCATACCTCTGAAGGCCTGCTCAGCAATGCAAACTTTTTAAATAGGAGCTGACCTAAAAGGGTTCTTAATGTTCCAGCCCCTGGATTAGTGTCTAGGGAGTAGAGTGACCTCTTGTCAGATTCTTTTTTTGTGAAACTGAAGAAAGTTTAAGCAGACCTCCTAGTTGCTCAGACAAGCAAGCAAGCCTGACCTACGTCGTCTTATGGTGGTCAGAGTGTTTTGAATCATGGATTGTTGTTGAATTGTTTAACTGCATTATGTGTTGTTAATGATAATTCCAGAAGACAACCCATGGTTTGTTGTGGGGTTGTTTCTGATCTACAACCTAAAGTTAAACCATAGTGCTGGGTTTGTACATAGAATCATAGAATAGCAGAGTTGGAAGGGGCCTACAAGGCCATCGAGTCCAACCCCCTGCTCAATGCAGGAATCCACCCTAAAGCATCCCTGACAGATGGTTGTCCAGCTGCCTCTTGAAGGCCTCTAGTGTGGGCGAGCCCACAACCTCCCTAGGTAACTGATTCCATTGTCGTACTGCTCTAACAGTCAGGAAGTTTTTCCTGATGTCCAGCTGGAATCTGGCTTCCTTTAACTTGAGCCCGTTATTCCGTGTCCTGCACTCTGGGAGGATCAAGAAGAGATCCTGGCCCTCCTCTGTGTGACAACCTTTTAAATATTTGAAAAGTGCTATCATGTCTCCCTAACAACAATCTGTGATTTAATGACAACCTGTCGTCAACCCCCTACTCTGGATTGTTGCTATTTGCAAACCAGGTCATTTCCTCAAGATTGGTAGTAATGTACAAAAGAGAATCTCCACTCAATATTTCTCAGATCACCAATGCAAGGCCTGCTGAGGGCTGGCATCCAGACACTCCTGAGAATGCAGGCGTTTTGCACTCCCTGTTTCAGATGTAATATGTTTAAAGGTTATTTTGCTCCGGGCTTTAACAATCTTGCAGCCCACCTTTAAGTCCGTAGGACATAGTGAGATGAAAATGAAGCATTTGTTTCTGGTATGTGTAAATGTATGTTCAGTACAAACAAATTATCTTTTTCTCTCCCCTTTTTCCATGCAAACATTATAGGCCCTGAAAGTGGCTACACTTGCAATTTGTTAGAACTGGAGTGGGATAAATAGGATGCTTAATGGCAAATTAGAAGCAGATTTGGGCAACTGCATCCATTCCATATTGATTTTGCAATCCAGGAATGAAAGGCTCTGCTATACTTCAAAGAATGCAGCTGAACCATCTAAGAGGTGAGAGTGCTGATGGAAGACAGACTCATCAGGGCAATAGAGTGCAGGGCCCTGGTTAATAATGGATGTGTTTCTGATGAAACCCACTCTCAGGTGGCTGTTTATCGTTGCAACAAGTGTTACAGTGAACAAGATCGTAATTTATGGCTCCAAAACCCACCAATTAAGCACATTTAAAATCTGTCTATGTATTTGAGACGTCCAGGTTTTGTTTGGCTACATCAGATCATGCATATTTCATTATTATATTCGTTAATGATGTTTTATTGCACACTTTGCTGTAAAAACATCCTAGAGGAAGGAAACTACGAAAGAGCCGTGAATTACTGATATGCAAATTACAATATCTTGCATGGAGATTTTTGTTTCCTGGTAAAAGCAGTTTTGTTTTTTGTTTTGTCTGTCAGTGAAAGAACATTTTATCCTCACAAAAGTTTAACCTGTGAGGTAGGTTAGACCGAGAGAGAGAGAGAGAGAGAGAGAGAGAGAGAGAGAGAAAGATTGGTATAAAGTCACTCAGGGAGCAATTCTTTATCCCCTAGACAGCATCTGGGGGATATAAGGTTGTTTGGTTTCCTGACTCCAAGCTTGTAGACAGGACTCCAAACTTGCAGCCAGGAACTACACTCCGCTCCCCCCCCCCCCCAGCTGATGTGGAAAGAACCATGCCAGCTACCTCTCTGTGCTTGCAAACCAGGGCATGGAGATGAAGAAAAGGAGGTGTTTCTGGGGCAGAAAGGGGAAAAGACTGGGGAGGTATCCCTAGCTACGAGGTATCCCTAGCTGTCCCCAGCCTCCTTCCCTCCCCAAAGCCTCCGCTAGATGGGTGAAATCTCCTGTTTAGCTAAAATGTAGAGCCGGAGGTGCAAAGTGCCTCCGGCTCTGGATTGGATACACATAAGCCTCTGAGTTTGAGGCTTATGAGTTTGAGACTTTACTAGTGAAGTTCATGGTCAACTGGAGATTGGAATGCACCTCTCCCTGGTCTAAGTCCAGCACTTTATCCACTACACCAGGATGAGGAACATGTGACCCTCGAGGTGTTGTTCGACTGAAGCTCCCTTCATCCTTCACTGGCTAAGGTTGATGGGAGTTGCAGTCCAACATCACCCAGAAGGTCACCCATTCCCCATCTCAGCACTATATCATGCCAGCTTTTGCAACTTAGTACCATGTAATGGCTAAGAATGTGAGGTGGCCTATTCTCTTACTCCTCATTTCCAGTGGTAACATTCCCAGCTGTAAATAAGAGCCAAACTAAATGTTCTTGTAATCACACATAGCTGAGCTATGCATGATTGGTTTATATACTCAGAGTAAGTGTGCATGGCACTGACCCCCCTTCCAGAGTGCTGTTGTCCTGATCTAAATTGGAGCTGTGCATCCTTATTCCGGAATAATAAGTCAAGCACACACAGCTCAGTTCTGCATGATTACAAGAACATTTTGTTTGGCTCTAAGCTTTAAGTACATGAAACAACATCTCCCCACATCGCCCCATCCCTTAGTCCTGTTGTTTCCCCAAGGTCTATTTTAGATTGTAAGCACCTTGAGAGCAGGGATCTCTTTGTGTTTCTTATGTAACCCTTTAAGAACATCATGTACGCTGAGCACATTGCATAAATAATATGTTTGCTGAAAAATCCTAGGTTCAACTCTCATTTCGTCAATGAATTTGCCAGCCAGCCTTACAGAAGTCATCATGTCTCAGCCTCCATTTGTAATATGGATACATTAATATTGACTTACCTTGCAGGTTTGTTGTAAAGATTACTGAGATAATGTGTTGGATCTGGACTTAGTCATACTTTGACACATTGAAATCACTTGGACTTAAGTTAGCCATGTCCTAGTTAAGTCCCAGTTTTTTAAGGGGGTTAACTGTAAGTATGACGTACTCTGGATTCAACCTAATATATGTGGAGCACTTGCTTATATCAGAGCAGTGGAACTATTTTATCATCTGGGAATTCATCCTTTTAAAAGAAACAGACACCTGGATTTGAACATATACTATCTGATCTCCTACTTTGAGTTTGGCAATCACCTATCTTTGGAGTTGTTGCATTGTGTATTTGTATTCTGGGTTGGACTGTGCATATAGTGTGTGCGTATTATGGATGTCTAATGTGTTCTTTTTCACTGCATGTACAATCTGTGTATCCTTGTGATGTTCCAGCTTTATAATGCATTTTATATAAGATATTTATTGTTTCATGGTCATTCCCTTTTCTTATTATTTTCTTTCCTCCCTGTAATTTTGTGAGAACACCAGTTTTCTTCCTCTCTCTCTCTCTTTATCCCCCCTGCTGCTTTTGCATTGCTGGGTATCCTTTTTCATGTGCTGCATAAATGCTATGTGGTTACAAAGTGATTTCTTTGTGCAGTAAATCCACATTTGTTACTTGTTGTTGGAGATCCAGGTGTCTTCTGTTCTGGGGGCCATTACATTTCACTGACACTTAAACACCTTTATGTTGTTGCTGAGAAAATACAAATCCCTCCCCCCTCTCTAGTGTATACTGTGTGCAAGGGGCTCGTGCAAAGGTTGCAAACACCTACTGCATGATGCCTGTGACCGAAACAGACGTTGCAAAAGCATTTTTGCAAATAATTTAATTTCCTGATCCGGAAACAAGTTAATTTTGGCTTGTCTGTTTGGAATGTCTAGCAGAGTTACTTGTTTCCCAATGAGATGAAACAAAGCAAAACAAAAACACCCTTCCTGCATTCTCAGATGCATTAAATGAATGTTTGCCTGGCCTTTGGCTCCTATTGAAATTAAAGTTGTGCGGATTTCATGGTTGCTGTGGATACAGGTAACTGTATTTGGTTGAGGGGACACTTGCACAAAGCTGCCCTTGTCTTCTTAACAGATGCATGGGCAAATAATTTTAAAAAGAGGTAGAGTTATTTGTACAGCAGAAACTGGTCTTTCCATAGCCATGTGAATGCAGGGAATCAAAAGACTGTGTGAGGGCTAAAGGAAACCTACATCACTCCTACGAATGGGACTTCTTTGGACACTGGTAGTTCTGGAAACTGGCTTCTAAGAGAAAGGCCATTTTATTCTGTATCACGGCTAGCTTCTTAGCAGGGTGCCATGGCTGAGTTGGAAACATTTAAAGGTGTGTGTGTGTTTGAATGGATGGACAGACATAAAGTCTGATCTGGTTCCACTAGTTTGTCTTAATCGGAATGTTGAAAAAGCCCTGGTTTTGACATTAAAAGACTTTAAGGAATTGATTACAAGGGGCTTGTGACTATTAAATAGCAAATCACTTGCCTGTAGTTACTAAGAGTCATCTCCATGCAATCTCCCAGGGAAGCTTCTTGTAAATTGGGAGTGCAGATGATGACACACACAACTTACTTGTTGTAGCCTTGTGAATGTTTATTAAATTTGATGGCATTATGTCTTGGTTGTAACCAATGTTTATTTACACAAAAGTCAAAAATATTTTTAGAAGCCTTAATATCTATATTGCTTTCGTATGTTCAAAGATCTTTTTCGGTTGTAATCCTACAACAAACCTGTAAGGCAAGTAAGCATTATTACACCTGTATTGTAGATATGAGAGGTAAACTCTGAGTAGCTTCGTAAAGCCACTCAGAGGCAAGATTTGAACCAGGAACTTCCTGAGTTGTAGCTCAGTCTCTTTGGCAGTATGCTATTCCAGCTCTGCACAAGGAAAGATGAAACTTTAATGTGAGACCCCCGTGCTAGTCTAGGATGGCTTCAGATCAGTGGCTCCTAACGAGCATATTACCAGTTTTCTGAGAAAATTATTTAAAAACCCCCAACATATACCAGCCACCAGCAAAAGTAGTCATCCACTTATCGTAAGCATTTGTTAGCACAGACTGGTGTTATAGTTTTGAGTGGCCATACACAAGAAAATTTGGGTGGGCAGTGTAAACATATAACCTCATTTGGGTTGAGGTTGTGGATTGCTGAATATTTCAGAAGGCAGCATTCCACATTTCTAGGGAACCCATAGAATAATCACATGCTTTTACTTGGATACATCTCCTTTAGACAGTTGCAAACAGCTAAATAGCAGGCAGTAGAAAAGAGATTTTAATTGGACCTCGCAGGCCAGTGAAATGGCTCTTAAAGTTTCTAACAAAACCTAAGAGGATTTTATTTTAATTAAGATCCAGCCCTTGGCAGCAAGAAATGAGATGACTTGTACTGCTTGGAGTTTGAAATACTCAAAGGATTTTTATCTACTTAAATAAGATCAACACTTAAAAGAAAATTCCAGCAAGAAACACTTGATATGAAAAGAGTATAAAATGTGTAGAATTGCGTTAGAAAGGAATTTAAGATGATATAGAACCTTTCCCTCTAAAGGGGAAAAAAGTCATTGTGAAATGAGTGTTTACAGTATCGTAACTAGGTCAGGTTGAAAGGGGCAGCAGCTTGAACTGCAAGCGAGACATGGGGACAAATAGGCATCAAACATCATGTAGCATAAGGTTGGGCGATATCTAGTCCTCCAGGTGTTTTGGCCTCACCATTGGCTATGCTAGCTAGGCGTGGTGGGAGTTGTAGATCAAAAGATATAGAGGGCCACAAGTTGCTCACCCCTGATGTAAAATATAAACTGTATTCAAATAATGCTACGCTGTGAAATATTTCTTTCTGGTTATAGATTAACTAGCTGATCTAACCAGCGCTGCTTGGGCGCCCTAAGATATATGTCTGCAAGGTAATCATCTTAAAGTAGTAGGCCAGTGCTAGGCCTGTGAGTTAACGTTTAAATGAATTAAATTGCCCAAGGCATGCTGGGAGTTGTAGCTGAGGCCAGAATTGAATGATGGGCGGGTTTAGTGGCAGTTGGAGGAAGTCAGAAGGAGAACAAAGACAGTTAGTGGGAGCTGAATTAAGATTGAGCAATACTCACCTAGGCCTTAGCTAGACCTAAGGTTTATCCCGGGATCGTCCCTGCCTGATCCCTGGATCCCCTGTGTGTCATTTACATGAACAGGGATGACCCCAGCATGACCCTGGGATAAACCTTAGGTCTAGCTAAGGCCCTGATTTGCTCATAGTGACCTGGTTTGCTAACCCATGCTTTATTTAAAATCAGCCCCTCTACATGGTAGTACAATACCTCCCAGCATGACTTTGGCGGCTCGCAGGTGTCTGTGCCCTCTAAGAGGTATTTCTCTCCTCTCGTCCCTGATGCTGCTCCTCATTGGCGAGGAGAGGAGGTAAACGACTGTCAATGGACAGTCTGCCGGGACTGCCTTGGCCCGCACTTCTCACCCATCAAGTGCTCCATTGGGAGGCTGTACTGAAGAGCTGGGGCCGGCCTGTGCCCTTTCTCCCTTCATTGGGCCTGTTTCTGGGCATGCACAGAGCGCCTCCCCATTCTCCCTCTTTCCCTCTTAAGGGCAAAGGCCGCACACGAACTTCCCGCAGATTCTAAAGAAACTGATATCAGGACATGGTACCTTTGAGCATGTTCAGAGTTTGGCCTCTCAAAGTCACACTGTTGTATCTAGTTATGTTTTTAAAACTACACACGGCAGGCGGAAGGAGGTACTGCAAAAGGCCCCAGCCCATTTTTGTGGGTTGTTTCCTTTTATGTGAAATTAGGTTTACTGCTTGAGACCAATCTTAGGAGTCTGGGTGGTGAAAGGCACACAGCAGCCACCCATCTGCACAGTCACAATGGCCCCCAAGGGTTGGTAAGTCAGGCCTCCCACCCAAGGCATGCTGGGAGTTGTAGGCTTAAGCCTAGGTTTTTTTAAAACTAAATTCTTTTAAAATACTTAAAACACTCAAATGTGTGTTTTTAGATTTTTCTGGTACATTGTACAGCCAGACCTATCAGCATGCCAAATTTCAAGTTTCTAACTCATCTGGAAGTGGGTAAACATTTCTGGACGTACATCCCACACACATACTTTCAGCTTTATAGGTAGAGATTAGGACTGCAGTCTTAGGGATTACGCTCTGATAGATGGAAAGTTCCAATATCAGAGCCCTCTATCAATCATGTGCACTGTCAGCAAGAATCAGGCAAGGCAGGGAAAGGGTGGAGGCAAAAAACACAGACAAACTTCTGAGCTCATCTAGTTCACTTCCAGTGGTGGATGGGGATGGGGGTCAAAGAACCCATATGATCCTATAGATCCTAGTTTCTCCCTTTCCTCCCCATCAGAATGACCCTTCCTTGATCTCTACAACTTAGTCCAAGGTTGTTGTGGAAAGCAGTTATTGTGGGTTCTTTCACAGTGGCTGTGATGGATGGGGATGTGGAAAAAATCCACTATCCGATTCTCCCTCTTGAGGTTGTAGGAAAGGAAATCTGAAATATCCTATGGTTCCTGGGGTGCTGTTCCAGGGACCATAGGATTCCTCTCTAAGTATAATTTTTCAAATTGCTTAATGAAAAGTGAGATGTCGGCCTGCTTAAGCATTTAGTGGAGAAGGTGAAAGTGTAGTCAGCTCAGTCATTTGAGGTCTCTTATCCAAAGGTTTTAACACCAGAAATAATTGGGAGAATTACTTTAGATAGATTTTCCTTTTATGTCAGCTAGTATCATTCTAACACATTTTAATTAATCCTTGCCTTTATACCTTTTACTTTCCACCTCCCCACCCCCTGAAGTGGAGCGAGAAGCACACACACTGAGCTCTGAGGCTAGACGTCTGTCTAAACCATTTTCTAGGGTAAAAATGATTGTATTTAATTTCTGATACCATTATAAATGCTAAATGAAGCTACTGTGTCCTTCAGTCTCTCCTTTATTCTCCCCACCCCTGTTCTTTTTCCTAGGAAAATGTAGCCTAGAACCCCTACAGAGGGTTCTTAAATTTTTCTCATTAGGAAATGTTATTAGGAATCTGGCATTTCCGAGCTGGCTGTTTCTGCATTTAGAGTCCAATCTTGGAAGGAAGAAAAATTGCCTGCTGTCTTGTTGTGCTTGCTGCTGTCCTCTGGGATGGCTTGGCAGATACTCTCTGTAGGCCTGGTTACTACCTGTCTGCTCTGGATTCACATTTGATTGCTAGGCAAGAGAATGCACTGGAAAATGATGGACAAGACTATATATTCCAAGCAAGTCTTCACTAGGAAAAAACACACAAGTTGAGTGGTATAGTAGATAGTGTCAGGGCTAAGTAACAGCATTGATAGTTGAATCCAGACTTTGAGTCCTCCTCCCAGCTCAAGGTCCTCAGTTCAGTTCCTGGAGGCTGACGTGCGGCAGACAGAATGCCAAAGGGAACAACAATATGCTTATGATATTTATACCAATCCAGTAACTTCAGATTGCAGTGCTTGCCAATCAGAGGAACCAATGTTGTCCGTGCCTCTTCTCTCCTGTACTTGAAGAGGGTTCTGAACTTACCAACATCAGGTAACTTCCTAGGCTAGGTCCCCCTCTCCCAAGGTCCAGAGTCTCTGAGAGTATTATTATTATTATTATTATTATTATTATTATTATTATTAATTAATTAATTAAACTTATATACCGCTCCCATAGCCAGGGCTCTCTGGGCGGTTTACAGAAATTCTAAAATTGAGATAAAAACAAATATACAAAATTTAAAACTCTAAAACACAGAACATACACACATAAAGCATTAAAAACCAATTAAAAACTAAACATGTGGGTAATTAGGATGTGCCGCCATATGCCTGGGCAAAGAGGAAAGTCTTAACCTGGCGCCGGAAGGATAGCAGCGTTGGTGCCAGGCAAGCCTCATCAGGGAGATCATTCCACAGTCTGGGGGCCACCACTGAAAAGGCCCTATCCCTTGTTGCCACACTCCGAGCCTCTCTCGGAGTAGGCACCCGGAGGAGGACCTTAGATGTTGAATGTAGTGACCGGGTATATTCACGTCGGGAGAGGCGTTCTGTCAGGTATTGTGGTCCCAAGCCATGTAAGGCTTTATAGGTGAAAACCAGCACCTTGAATGGTAGGATTGGACCTGGGAGATCTGGGTTCAAATATCTGGATAAGAGTGGGCTTGTTCTCTCTCAAACTGTTACAGACTGGACTTTATTTACTGGTGGACCCCCTTTTTCTCAAGGGTTCCCCCAAAGAATTATGGCAGGCTGCCATTGGTCAGATTAAACCTCCTTCTCTATCTAGTTGAGTTATTATTATCTTTTAAAAACAACCTCTACCGCCAAAGATTCCTCCCTTCAGTCCAGCTCTGGGGAAAGAAAAAACAAGGAAATGCTCCCCCAAAGCCCAGAAGACGCAGAACTTAACAAAACCTTGTGAAATATTCTAAGAACTCAAGGGATAGCTTAGCAACCATGCAGTCTTGCACATGGGAAAGCTTTTAGTGAGAAATTCCCCTTTAAAACAAGGAAGCTAAATGACATGGTATAAAAAGAAGGAAGTTTATTTGGGAAAAGAAAAATGAAAATTGCAAATCTCGCTTGCTTGCTCTTCCCCTCTTCATCAGGCATACACACACACACTTCCAAACAAAATAAAATAAAGTCCATGTAGCATGTTATTTGCTCTAGTAGAATCTTGTGTTTCAGAGTGTATACAGAGTTCTATGCAGAGAGGGTGATCTGGGAGGGCATCTTTGGGCTCCTGGTTCGAAGATATTACTTCTAGATGTATTCAGAAACAAAGCACAGGACATATGCTTATTAATGTTTCCCTGCAGGGGTGTGAAGTCCCAGACACCCTAGGCATCAGAACATACCATAGGGTTCTACTGCTTATGATATGAATTGCTTTGAAAGCCATACTTTTCTGTTGGGCTAGTAATACCATCCAGTGCTGCATGTGACTTGGCTGTCATGCTTGATCTGTCTAGATTATTTTATTAAACTGTTCCTTGAGTTCTGTAGAAACGTCTAACACGTGACACCTTGTCTGTTTAGAGCAGGTGTCATGTAAATGCATGGTCATGTAAAAGTTTTGTGCTTGGTTTGTAGGATTTTATCTAGGTAAGTTAGAGTTAATGGAATATTGTGTGTACATGATAGGTAGGAAGGGTGTGTGAATGAAGAGAATTCTAAGGATTTTTTAAAAAAAGAGTCTGGACAGTTTAATAGTCACATAGGCTTCAGCTAATATATATCTAATGAAAGGGCGTTTTGGGTGATAGGATTAGTAGGTGTAGGTAGGTAGGATAGGACTAAGTATAAGATGATTAAATAACAACCTATATATTCCTTTTTGTTTATAATAAAATGTTATTTGTTTCATTTATATAAATTCCACTTTGTTTGTTAATGCTACCAAATAAAAAACATCTATTTTTCTGTTCCTACACTTATATTAGTTGAAGGAAACAGTTAATCCATTGGGTGTCTCTTTGACACAGGATAAAAGAGCTGAAGCTTTGGGTTTCCTGGTGGACAACTGACCAAAGCAGAGGCAGACATTCTGGGTTTTTCGGTTTCCCGTGTGTGGTAACTAGAGAGAGACAGAAACATCACAGCACTCTTTTTAATCAGGACAATGTAGATTAATCTGTAGCTGTGAATGCAGATCAATAATTGAAGGACCCGACTTTAGGAAAAGTATTGGACGGAGTGATTTTCAGATCCTGTTCTATCTCTAAAGAGTGAATTAAAGGACACATTTTAGTACACCCTCTTGCATTGAAATTACAAGTATGCTTCCCCGACGTTTTTTTTTAATTAACGAAAAGCAGTTGCGAGAGACAGCAGTTTTGAGTGGGAGACTTAACCCATTGCTCTCTGGTTGTTGTTTTCCATTCAAAATCACGCCTTTCTCTGTGGGAAAAGTTTAAGGTACTTGTACCTTTCCTCTTGAGTCAAAAGCAGCTTTGGGGAGGAGTGATTTTGAATATCTAATTGGTTGGAGGGGGACAGGGTTAAGCTGCCCTCCTGTTTTCCCATTGAAGATTGCAATCTCTTGCATTGGTTTTTTTTTTTTTAAAAAAGAAAGTTGACTGAAATATCCCACATAATGGTGTGTTATGTGTAGATTTGTAGTCAGTGTTTCCTAGGGCTAGTCAAGGCGTGACTAATCTCACATTTTTGAGCTGTCCTATTTTAAAAAAACAAAACCTGACTACTAACTGGAAAAACAAAGGCCACATATAATTAGCATTTTAATAGCAAAGGAAGGTGTCAAAGATTAATGCAAATGTTTAAAAGTGTTGCTAAATTGGTTGAGTGGTTTTTTCATTTTCTTCTGGTGCTGTATGCATGTTAACACTCGTATTAGGGGGGGAAATTACTTTCCTATTTCTTCATAATTGTGCATGTTATGCTCCAGGGTGACACTGAAGATATTAAAATATGAATAACAGTTTTCCGTTTGCTGAACAAAACATCTGTCCGTCCCATCCCATATACCTTCTTTTGCTGGCATCCAATTGAAAATTATGCTTGTACCTTTCAAAGAGGAGGGGAGAAAGCCACCTTTTCCTTGCGATATTTTCCTCATTATTTTTTTTTAAAAAAGGAAGTACCCAACGAATAAGTAACTTGTAAGAAGGCTTTGTTAATTGGCAAGCAGTGAAGTGTAGTGCAAAACCTTATGGGTACTACAATCTGGTTTTGATCTCATTGGTGCCTTATTAAATTTAATTTAGATTATAAGTTTCCCAGGCAAAGACCTGTTTTTTTTATGTTATCTCAGTAGAATTCCATGTACAATGGTGGCACTATGAAAATAAATAGAAGTTATAATACCAACTGGGAAAGATAATTTTAGATAAGCAGAAGTAGTTGTCATATACAGCTGAATTTAGTACATACTTAACTGAGGGGCGTATACCCACTTTTTATTGCCAAATTGTACCATTAGGGTTGTAATCCTGCATACATTTACCAAGAGAGTAAACACTATTTAACTCCATGGGATTTATTTCAGCCTAAACAGGCATTACATTGCACTATAAGTTAGTATAAAAGTATGCCATCTCTTGAAAGGTTCCTGCCTCATTGTGCCTCTGATCAGATGCCTGTATGTCCGGAAGTGAGGACATGTGGTTGGTCCTCACTGCCCCTGCATTTGCAATGCTACCCCCCTGCAAAGGCTGTTTGACAGAAGCTGGCATGGAGGTATGCATTCATGCATTCCCCAACTCCCCTCATGTAAGTGCTGGGTCATGCCTTAACAAGTCATATGTCATAAAAGAGTTTGGTGCAACCTGGGCTTCCGTGTTCTTCTAAGTGGGGGGCAATAAAAGGGATTTCCATGCCTTCTTGGGAAGCTCATGGTCTTCGTTTGCCTGAATGGAAGGAAATTTCAGGCCAAGGCGATAGCCCTAAGAGAGACTAATAAGATATTATAAGGGCTTTATTTACAGCTATAGGAGGAAGGCACCGAGACACGGTGCTAGTCTATAAACTTGTTCTGAAGCTAAATTGCGCTCTCTTAGCACTCTGTAGTGGCTATAAAGTACTACAAGGGTCAAATTTAGTTTCAGAACAAGCTAAATCTGACCCTTTGGGTGCACTGTTGTGGTTTGTTGCCAAATTTTGGCAGCAAACTAAACACACACACACACACCTGCCCTATGGAGTGTGCAGTGTCCCATGGACTGTGCAGGGGATGAAAATAGCCCTGGACCACCCACAGTTGCCCATCCCTGCTGTAACAATAATTCCATCAAAAGCAAATAACATGCTCTTGGAGACCTCAAAGCTAACCAGCCAGCTGCCAAACTCAGGTCATTCACCTTGTCTGGCAGTATTAACTCACACAATTTGTTTCTCTCCAGCACCTACACAAGCTAGGTTGATGGGGTGTGTGTGTGTATGTGTGTGTGTTTACAGCAGGTGGTAGTCAAAAATAATCAATGCTAAAAAAAATTAACAAAATCTCCTAGTCATCTATGCCAGTTAAAGAGAGCTATTTAGCTATTCAAAAATCTAGATTAGTACTTAACACAGCATAAATACCATTTCCATAACACACTCTATATGTCTTTGTTTGACAATTGAGAAGAAAATGGTTTCAAGATAACTTGAATAGATGTGAGGAATTTTGGTTGTTTTCTTTTAATGAAAATATTTCCCCCTTAATTCTGACTTCAGAAAATGCCAATTATTTTTCATGGAATGTTTGCTAATTTTTGTTGTTGTTGTCTCAGATCCAATTCAGTATTTATAGTAAAAGCTTTAGAATTTAAATTTGAGGGAGCAGATGTTTATTGGTCACAGAGCAAAAAATAAATTGATTTTCTTTTTCTTTCCTTTCTTTGATGGGGAAGGGGCTAGTAGCAATGCTGATTTCAGCATTTTCTGATTGGGAACACCCTAGAAAAGCTTTCCCTGTTGATGTGTTCAAACAGCAGCTGTTGTTTCTGCTACTGTTATTTCAGAGAGTAATTATCTTGCATGTTTGTGCAGCCCTTCTATTTTAAGTGCTGTACACCACATTGAATACACACCCTCCAATTTCATAGCCTTTGAACTTTTAAAATGTATCCTGGAATCACTGAGGATACCACAAGTGGAGTATAAAATCTGATTTGTTTTCTCTAATGAATCATTCTATACAATTATGCTTTCTATAGTTAAAATAGGAATTTGTATGTATGCAACCAATAGAAAAAGGAAGTTAACTTCAGGAACCTCTAACCTAACGCACGTTGATAACAATTTTGTCGTGCCTTTATACATTTTCCCTTTCCTTTTGGATGCATTTGCAAGCCCAGGTCAATCAAATAGCATCAGTTCAAATCAGACTGTGCTTGAAACACACACCATGGTTTGAGCTTCAAATATACATCAGGCAAAGCTTGCTTTTAGAGCTGCTTCTGAGCTTCCATTTTCCATCCTTTAGTACTCGGCTTCATAAGTTAACTCTTGTTTCCATGGTGCAGCAGACTCAGGAGACAAGAGCGATCATAACTATGGTTTGTCAGTAAAGATTACAGTGTGGTTCGCTGTGATGTCTAAACTGAGCCCCTGCATTTAATAAGGAGAAAATTCTATAGACATCAGACCACTGTCTGTCTGGCTTATTTGTATCCACCCGCCCCACTTACCTACATGGACTCATACATGGGTTTTGCCCCTATTTTATTCTCACAACACCATTACAAATTAGGGCTGTGCACGGACCACCCGATCCGCTCTGGTTCCCGATCCGCAGCTTCTGGATCGGGTCTACTCTGCCCCGTGTCAATCCGCCTATGGTCCGCTCTGCTCCGCTGCAGAGCTCCGGATCCGAATCTGAGCTCCATGGTGGTGGCAGCAGCGCCAGGTAAGGCCCCCCTACCCCCTCACAACTTACCTGGCTATGTCGCGGTCCGCCGGCAGCTTCAACTAAGGCCACGGAGTCAAACAGGAAGACCAGGCCTTCCGGTTTGAATCCTCAGCCTCAGTTGAAGCTGCCCCCAGACCGCGATGGAACCAGGTAAGTCGCCCTGCCCCTTACCTGGCTCTGTCACCATTGCCACACGGACTGCGGCAGCACCAGGTAAGTCCCCACTTACCTTTTTTTCAGAGCTCCGGATTGAGGCGAAGGATCCACTAGGTCTCGATCTGCAGCTCCCCCAACCTGATCCGTCTCCGCCTTTGTCGGAAGCGAATCAGGCCGCCTCGCTATAGCTTCTCCGATCCGAAGTGAAGCGGAACATAGCCCTACTACATGTCCTGGCTTAAGGGGAACCCTGGTTAACTATAAAAGCAGTGACATGCCACTTAACTGTGATAAGAAGACTGGTAATGAGGCTGTTAATCCACTATATCTACTTTTTAGTTTGATCGCAGAATTGAGATTTGAGCACTACATGAAGAGTATTTTCCTTCCTTCTTTTTTGCTACATAACCTCAAGATGATTCTGTAATAGCAGAGTAACACAAATACACAAGTGAAAAAGCATTTTCTTTGGCTTTTACAATTGAATACTGTTTTTTCCCTGCTTTAAAAAAGACTCACAGAAAGTGCTCTTTAGACACAGAAGCGAAACTAGAGAGTCACAAAACTGGAGAGTTGTCTAAAGCAATGGCCTTCCAACTAGTGGGTCGAGACCCAAAAGTCCTGAGATCAGCGCAGATGGGTCACGGCCCATGTTGGGCAATTGCCAAGTTGGGCAATTGTGACATCGTGAAAGTGGGTCCCATGTTGCAGATTGGGAGTCCAAGTTGGGTCTCGGGTCGAAGTTGAAGACTCGGCTCAAGTTAAAGACTCGGCTCAAGTGAAAGGAAGCCAGATTCCAGCTGGACATCAGGAAAAACTTCTTGACTGTTAGAGCAATATGACCATGGAATCAGTTATCTAGGGAGGTTGTGGGCTCTCCCACACTAGAGGCCTTCAAGAGGCAGCTGGACAACCATCTGTCAGGGATGCTTTAGGGTGGATTCCTGCATTGAGCAGGGGGTTGGACTCAATGGCCTTGTAGGCCCCTTCCAACTCTGCTATTCTATGATTCTATGATTCTATGACTACTGGTCTAAAGAACCCATTAGCAACCATGAGTAGGGAATGAGGAACATACAATAAACGTCTCAGGTAGAAAAGCCCTAAGGTCTTTTAGGATTTTCTCAAGGCAACGGAAAAGCAATGGGGAGGGAGTGCATTGCCAAGGCTGGCTGCTGATTTCTCACTCACAGGTAAGAGGCAGCGAGTGTTACGAAAGAACCAGCTCAAGATAAACAAAAAAACTTTATCTAACGTAGGAATGATACATGGCTCTCCCAATCCCCTCTTTATTCTTATCATTCCCTCCTTTGTATTTTAGACACTGTTTAGTACTGTTTAGTATGGAAAGCTGGGGGGAAATATTACATGTCTTAAGTTCCCCCCCCCTTGAACAATGAAAACAACCACAGCCATGAAACCAAAATAATGTTTCACATTTACAAGATGAAATATGGGAGCAACGTTCTAAAAGCAGTACTGTTGCTGTTTCACCTCCTAATTGCATCATCAATATTGATACTGTAAGAAAATTATATTTTGTGGAAGGAAGAAAAAAAAAACTACAGAGGAACCTGTATTCGAGTTGGTTTAGTCATACCTATTAAACAACCCTGGATTTAGTTAATTTATGGATTCTTTATGTTGCTTGAGTGCTCCTGCGTTGAAACACAAAACTAGTTTAGTGTATTTTAAATGAAATTTTCTTATTTTCTATTTCTTTTTCTGGGAAACTATGAGTTGCACTACGTTGCAGAGGGAAATGCCTCTCTGCATTCTGGGTTCTTAATCAATCATAGGTTATATCTCAGTAACGGGCAAGGCCTAGATGGTCCTTTAATAAGGCTGTAAGAGTCCTTTGAGACCTATTAAGTGATATTGGAAGGGACCAGGGGAGGGAACAATCAGCTTCTTTTATGAGCTTCCTTGGTGGAGGTTGTCAAAATGGGCAGGGGGAGGTGTGAAATTTATGGACCCTCCATTGCCACAAATGCTATTAGTGTGGTAAATGTCGTTATACTTTATGGGGCTAAACAGGTTTCCGTGCGTACTGAATATATACTGCTTTTTAACAAACTACTATACTATATGGCAGCCAGGTTGGTCACCAGTACATCTAGGGGTGAGCATATTACCCCAACATTAAAATCACTCCACTGGCTGCCAATTAGTTTCTGGACAAAGTACAAAGTGTTGGTCATTACCTTTAAAGCCCTAAATGGTTTGGGTCCAGGTTACCTGCGGGATCGCCTTCTCCCATACAGTCCGCCCCGCACACTCACGTCCTCTGGGGAGAACTTACTTCAGTCAGCCAAGACTAGGCTGACATCAGTTTCCCAGAGGACCTTTTCTTCTGTCGCCCCTGGATTATGGAACGGCCGATCTTCTCTTAGATTCCCTCCACGACCTTGGACTCTGTGGCTCTGTCTATAACTGGTTCGCCTCCTATCTAGAGGGTCGCTCTTTCAGCGTGTCGGCTAACGGCAGCTCGTCCTCCTCTTTTCCCCTTTCAGTTGGGGTTCCGCAAGGCTCGGTGCTTGGCCCGTTGTTGTTCTCTCTATACATGCTGCCCTTGGGCAAGCTCATTCAATCTCACGGCCTCCAATATCACCTGTATGCCGATGATACACAATTATATCTTTCATCTCCGGAACTTTCTCCAGATGTTCACGATCGTATCTCGGCATGTCTTTCAGATATCTCAGCCTGGCTGCTTCATCGTCGTTTGAAACTTAACATGGCAAAGACTGAATTGCTAGTTTTTCCTCCTAAACCTTCTCCTCACCTCTCATTCTCCCTTACTGTCAACGATGTCACGCTTACTCCGGTCAAGGAAGCTCGTAGTCTTGGCTTTATATTTGACTCCTCGCTTTCCTTTACTCCTCACATCGAGGCAGTAGCTAAATCCTGTCGTTTCTTCCTGTATAATATTGCCAGGATTCGACCATTTTTGTCTGTCTCTTCTGCCAAGACTCTCGTTCACGCACTGGTTATCTCTCGGTTGGACTACTGCAACCTTCTTCTCTCTGGCCTTCCTTCGTCTCACATCAGTCCGCTGGTCTCTGTCCACCACTCGGCCGCTAAGATCATCTTCTTGGCCCGCCGCTCTGACCATGTCACTCCACTTCTGAAATCTCTTCATTGGCTTCCAATTCACTTCAGAATCCAATATAAACTTCTCCTACTGACCTTCAAAGCTCTTCACTGCCTAGCTCCTGCCATTCTCTCCTCTCTCATCTCACACTATCGCCCCGCTCGGGCTCTCCGCTCCTCTGATGCCATGCTTCTCGCCTGCCCAAGGACCTCTACTTCCCTTACTCGGCTTCGTCCTTTTTCTTCTGCTGCCCCTTACGCCTGGAACGCCCTTCCAGAACACTTGAGAACTACAAACTCAATCACTGCTTTTAAGACTCAGCTCAAAACTTTTCTTTTCCCTATAGCCTTCAAATATTGAGTTTGCTCTGACTTTACACTGTTGGTTTTGCCCTACCCTGTGCCTGTTTACACTTCCCTGTGCCTGTTTGCATTCTCCTTCCCTCTTTATTGTTTACTACAACTTATTAGATTGTAAGCCTACGCGGCAGGGTCTTGCTATGTACTGTGTTATCTGTACAGCACCATGTACATTGATGGTGCTATATAAATAAATAATAATAATAATAATAATAATAATAATAATAATAATAATAATAAGGCAGCTTTGAAGACAAGCCTTTTCCGGCAGGCCTACCCAGATTAATGTAAAATTAAGAATTTTTAAAACGTGTTGATTCCTGTGCTAATGTTGCTCCCCGCCTCGATCCAAAGGGAGGTTTTGTGAACTGCCCAGAGAGCTCCGGCTATTGAGCGGTATAGAAATGTAATAAATAAATAATAAATAAATAAATAAGAATTATTATTATTATTATTATTATTATTATTATTATTATTATACAAATTGGTTAAACTGAAAAACCTAGCATTTTCCCTTTTATTTTTATTGGTTGTAAAATAAAGCAATAGAAGTTTGAATGTCGTATTCTATTAGTTTGTTCCCACTGATTTCTGTGGAATACAATGGGGTTAAATCTTTCCACTTTTGTTTGGTTTGGCTGCTTCTTGTGCAGATCTGAATCATGATTTGTATGTCTTTACTACTAAATCATGTTAAGAGTAAGCAATTATACATTTTTTTGCTTATGAAGGTACTGGATAAGTAATAGGGAGACCACTGATTTTTTTTCTTCCAAGACTTCTCTCTCTCTTGATCCCACTGTATCAAACAGTTACTGGCCAGTATTTCAATACTGGGCAAGGTGCTCGAGCAAGTATTGGTGACCCAGGTATTCCTTGAAGATACTGGTTATTTCAATATGGTTCTGTCCCAGGTTTAGGACTGAGACAATCTTCACTGATCTAGTTAATGATTTACTTTGAGAACCGGGCAGGACAGTTGTCCCTGTTCTATTTGAATTCTCAGCGGCTTTTGATACCATTGGCTATGGTATCTTTTGGAGTCTCATGATAAAGATGGAATTTGGGGCATTGTTTCCTGTGACTCCAGTATACCCTTGAAGGGTAGGTTCCAGAAGGCGGGACTTAGAGATTTCTTCTAGACACTTTGATTTATGGGGTCCCATAGGGATCTGTTTTGGACTCCATGCTGATTAACACCTACTTGAAACCACTGGGGGAGATTCTCCAGAGTTTTGGGGTTTGATGACTTCAGGTATAGATGATACTCCTCCTGGGAGATGTGGATCATTGCCTAGGTCTGAGAGCAGTAATGGACTGGATGTGGATTTACAAAAAACTAGGGCATGGCAGGATGAGGTGATATCCTGGTGATTGCCCCGGGATTGTCCCTGTGCATCCACATGATGCACAGGGGATCCTGGAAGCAGTGAAGGATGATCCCTCCCTTGCCCCGGGATATCACCCTACCCTTTAATCCCGACTTTTCCCATGGTCCCGGGATGATCCCAAGAATGCGGGGTGTGTGGCCTGGCAACTTGTTTTCGTTCCGGCTCCTCAAGAGTAACCGCAAGGAGCCAGGAACCAGCATGGGGCGCAGAGCTCCTTAGGAGCACCGTGCCCATCGGGGGTGGGGTGGGGGAGTGGGTTTTTTCTTTAAAAACCTTACATTTTGCGCAGGAGCGCTCCTGCCCTCTTCTTCGATTAAACAAACAAACAAACAAAATGGCGGTCACGACGTCCTCTTCCTCCCGAGACGTCATGCGCCGCATGTAGACTGAGGAGAAGGATCTCACGATCATCATATCGCGAGATCATCCTCCTCCACTCCCCTCGTCTAGCCATGCCCCAAGACAGAAATGCTTTTTGGTCAGGAGAACTTTGATTCCTGAATAGGATTGCCACCTGTCTTAGATGGGGTTGCACTCTCCTTGAAAAGCCAAGTTTGCAATTTGTCTGTTTTTAACTTGTTTTATTGTTGCAGATTTATCTCATTGTTAGCCCTGTTGAGTGGTTCAGCGTTGAAGAGTGGGGTACAAATGATTTTATAAATAAAAACTGATATGTAAAATGCTTGGAGTAACAAAGTTTAATTAGCAACTTACTCCAGAGGTGTCCATTTAAATGATATTGCTCTTGAGTGAGTTGTTCTGGCCAGAGTTAATACTGATGAATTATAATTTTTTAGAAGTATAACTTTGACCTATCTTACAATGGATTAGGGAAATTTTGCATGATGAATGGCTAATTAAGGTTGTGTGGTCAACCTTTGCTAATTAATGTATCTCTCCATCAACTATGAATATAAGCCAGAGGAAGTGACTAAGGGTGGGGTTAGGGAAATCATTTTCTTTATCAGTGTTGCATGCGTCTTGTTTTAAGAATCTCATCTGCATGTTATTTTATTTATTTATTTATTACATTTCTATACCGCCCAATAGCCGGAGCTCTCTGGGCAGTTCACAAAAATTAAAAACATTCAAAGTATAAAACAACAGTATAAAACCATAATATAAAATACAATATAAAAGCTCAACCAGATAAAAACAGCAGCAATGCAAAATTACACATTTAAACACCCAGTTAAAATTTATTTATAGACTGTTAAAATGCTGGGAGAATAAAATGGTCTTCACCTGGCGTCTAAAAGCATATAATGTAGGTGCCAAGCGAACCTCATTAGGGAGCTCATTTCACAGCCGGGGTGCCACAGCAGAGAAGGCCCTCCTCCTGGTAGCTACCTGCCTCACTTCCTTTGGCAGGGGCTTGCAGAGAAGGACCCCTGAGGATGACCTTAGGGTCCAGGCAGGTACATATGGGAGGAGGCGTTCCTTCAGATAGCCTGGCCCCAAGCCATTTAGGGCTTTAAATGTTAATACCAGCACTTTGAATCGGGCCCGGACCTGGATTGGCAGCCAATGAAGCTGGAAAAGGACTGGCATGATGTGGTCTCGTCAGCCAGTCCCTGTTAGTAACCGTGCTGCCTTGTTTTGTACCAGTTGAAGTTTCCGGACCATTTTCAAAGGCAGCCCCATGTATAACGCATTGCAGTAATCCAAACGAGAGGTTATCAGAGCATGGATAACTGTAGCTAGGCTATCTCTGTCCAGATAAGGGCGTAGTTGGTATATCAACCTAAGCTGATAAAAGGTGCTCTTTGCCACTGAGTTCACCTGTGCCTCAAGTGACAGTTCTGGATCCAAGAGCACCCCCAAACTACGGACCCGATCTTTTAGGGAGAGTGCAACCCCGTCCAGGACAGGGCAAACATCACCTTGCCGGACAGATGAATCACCGGCTAACAGTACTTCCGTCTTGTCTGGATTGAGTTTCAGTTTATTAGCTCTCATCCAGTCCATTACTGTGTCCAGGCTAGAGCTACAGATATGTATTTACCATTCTCACAGCTCTTTCTATAGAACTTAAAAAGGGTTCTCTTTAACACTGTTAAGGAGAATATAAGGGATTAAATAAATAAATATTAGTTGAACAACTTTTTATTGATTTTATTCATTCTGTGGTTGTGTTCCAAATTAATAGCTGATAATGGCTGACTTGCCTGAGGCTGTTCATAATCCCCATTCAGTTTTTATAGCATAAGGTGTAAAGTATCTGCTCATGTCTTACATGGATGATTAATTCTAGCTGGAAGCCATGCAAAGAAAACAACTGGGTAGACAGCAGGAGTGGACAAACTGTGAGCAGAGGTTAAGAGAACCAGCCCTGTTTGATATGACTGGACTGCATAAATACACTAAAGGGTTGTAAATAGTAGAGGGGAGGAATTATTTAGGTGCTCTGGGTAATTGTGTTTATGCTGTAGCCTGTTTTTAATCCAATACAAATGGGAAAGTGAGCTGGGAAATTCATTTTGAGGTTGCCTTAGCTTTATTTAGTTAGTCATCATTGATCGCTGATGAAGCAATGATTAAGCAATAACATTCGGTTATATGTAATACAGGTTCAAATGCATTTTAAAAATAACTGAATAGGGATTTTATCATTTCTACACCCTAAAATATTTTTTTCACCATCCCATATCGTATTTCTATGCTATTATTATTATTATTTATTTATTACATTTCTATACCGCCCAATAGCCGGAGCTCTCTGGGCGGTTCACAAAAAGTAAAAACATTCAAAGTATAAAACAACAGCATAAAACCATAATATAAAATACATTATAAAAGCTCAACCAGATAAATTATTTTTATTATTATTTATTTAGATAGCACCATCAGTGTACATGGTGCTGTACAGAGTAAAACAATAAAATAGCAAAACCCTGCAAGGTCCACAAATTTGGGCTGTACGTTTTGGACAACCATTATTTTGATTGCTGCTGCTACGGAGAAATGTGTGAGTCACTTGATACAAAGTGAGACACTGCTTCCTTTTGAGTTCTTTGAAATGCCTTTAGTACAGTGTTGAGCAGAAGGTAGATTTGCATCTACTGGGTGATCTGCTGTGGGTCAGCAAAGATTTCTGACTTCCAACTGTGTTTAACAGTTGCAGCAACAAAATCCCTTCCTCTAGCCTAAATTATACTGCTTGAGTGAAGAAAGCTTTGGGTATCGAGAAGTAGGTTTAGGTGTGGAAAAACTGGGCTCCATTCAGTTCTGGCCCTCAGAACAAAGTCCTGGGCTCAGAATTCTTTAATTCCAAGTGTATGTCTTTTGCTCAGGGTCTGGTTGGTGGATCACAGCATTTGAAGAGTTCCTACAAGACTGAAGTCTGCCCACCCCTGCTTTAGTACTTAAGGGAGATCTGGGGGTCAATTTCTAACTTTGAAAAAGTCAGAAGCAGTGTGGGTCTTGTTGCTTTCAGGTTACTGGGGAGCAAGAGCCACTTTGTGCCAAGTTTTCAGGAAACCTTTGGGGGTGGACATGCAGTCTCTCAATGGGCATACAGTAGTGGGGTCAGCAGAATCAATTTTGTGGTTGCCATTGGTAACTGGACAGCTGTGTCTGTAGACCCCGTCACCTATTAGTTGCTGTAGAACAGATGTCTCATACAACACAGAATCATAGAATCATAGAATAGTAGAGTTGGAAGGGACCTGTAAGGCCATGCAGGAACCAGAGTCAGGAGGAAAAGCTGCCTTCCGGAGTCTGGAATTCCAGCTGCAGCCACAAGAAGCTGCAAGATCAACACATCCTATCTAAAAATGGAGAGCAGGATGGATGGCAAACAGATTCATCGGGCTTCCCCCCCGTAAAATCATAGAATAGCAGAGTTGGAAGGGGCCTACAAGGCCATTGAGTCCAACCCCCTGCTCAATGCAGGAATCCACCCTAAAGCAGCCCTGACAGATGGTTGTCCAGCTGCCTCTTGAAGGCCTCTAGTGTGGGAGAGCCCACAACCCCCCTAGGCAACTGATTCCATTGTCATACTGCTCTAACAGTCAGGAAGTTTTTCCTAATGTCCAGCCAGAATCTGGCTTCCTGTAACTTGAGCCCATTATTCCGTGTCCTGCACTCTGGGAGGATCGAGAAGAGATCCTGGCCCTCCTCTGTGTGACAACCTTTTAAGTATTTGAAGAGTGCTCTCATCTCTCCCCTCCATCTTCTCTTCTCCAGGCTAAACCTGCCCAGTTCTTTCAGTCTCTCTTCATAGGGCTTTGTTTCCAGACCCCTGATCATCCTGGTTGCCCTCCTCTGAACACGCTCCAGCTTGTCTGCGTCTTTCTTGAATCGTGGAGCCCAGAACTGGACGCAATACTCTAGATGAGGCCTAACCAGGGCCGAATAGAGAGGAACCAGGACCTCACATGTTGCCTTGGCATGACATGTTCTCAAATACGTTGGCCCCTGGACCCACTGTCTTCAAAGTAATACTTGGAGAGCTAAGATGAGCTGATTGCAGTTCTTTGCACATATTTTGAGTTGTCTCTGATTGGCTTACAAAGGAAGCCCCGTTGAACTCAGTGAAGTTTACTTCTGTGAAAACACATTTAGGCTAAGACCATAAGCCTGATGTGGGTGAGTAAAGGAGCTGACATCTTGGCAATAGCTTAAAATCGCCTTCCAAGGCTATTTGTAGGCAAAGTTTATTCCTCCTCTACCCCCGCATTTATTTTAGCTGATTTAAATGTTGTTGTTGCAAATGAAGCTTTTATGTGTGTAGTACATCAGTTTCAGGGGGGGGGAACCCACAGTGATTAATCTTCCTTTAACTGCTCCTTGATAAAACAATTATGTCTGGTAATCAACATTTGTTGAAAGTAGTATTTGCCTGATCACTATCTCCATGTAGTTTTAGGGCAAGAATAGGGAACCTGGTACCCTGCAGATGTTTTGGAATACAATTCTCATAAACCCAGCCAGCATGGCCAGTGGTCAGGGATTATGGGAGTTGTGGTATAATACATCTGGAGGTCACCAGGTTGCCTTCCCCTAGTTTGGAGGATAGGTCTACTCTGCTGATCAGTCTCAATAACCTTTTATTTCCAAGTGACTGCTAGCCTTTTTTTTGTGAAATTACTAGCTGGTTTCCTCATTCATTATCTTCAGTCAAATGTAACAAGGGATATATCTGTAATGTACTGTAAAGCTTGAATGTTCCAGAATTTTCAGGTGGAGAATAGCAATCTGGTAAAGATAAAGCTGCAGGGATACAGAACAGTTGGGAGGGGAATTGAAATGTATATGTTATAGAGAATGTCTGGCATTAGGTGAACATTGGGCTCCATCACACCAGCATTTTATTGCACTCTCCGTTATGCCTGGATTGTGTTTTTGCAATCCAGGCATACACCCCGCCTCTTCCCCTCCCTTTTTCATGTTTTCCTAGAGTGGGGAAAGTCTGGATTATTTCCCCCAAACGGAATTAAAGCACCCTTCAGCCCCTGTGTAGTGCAGTCCTCTCACTATTTCCTTTGTTGGCCACATGTGCTTTGAAGGGATGGCTTGCTGACGAAAGGGGAGGGCGAGGCTGTTCTCCTTCTCCAGCACCGTGTCAAACCAACAGACTTGTGCTGAGTCAGTTGAATGGACTTTTACTGCTCCAACCCCACTGTCATTGCCCTCAGAAATGGAGCTCAGCGGATGAAATGTTAAATTGGTAAATCACTAAACAACAAAGCCAGGGGGGGAAGGGGAAGAGCCCATGCCCATCACAATATTATAACCAATGAGCTGGAGGTGGAAGGAGAAGGGGTGGGGTGGGGTGGGGTGGGGTGGGGTGGAGTAGAAGAGCAAACAAGAGAAATGGAGGTTTCATCGGTGTAGCACGATACCACAAACCCACGTGAAAGGGGCCATTAGCTTGACACGGTAAAGAAACGGAGCTAGAAATCGTGGAGACAAGCCAGGGGGAAAAAGTACGTGTGATGGAGCCCACTGACATTTTTCATGTGAATGTTGGTAATCCCAGACTTGTTAGGCCTACCTGATAATCCGGTGGTGAGGAGGGGCCAGCCCGCGCTAGAAGTAGTGCGGGCTGTCCCTCCTATCCACACATCAGACGGGCTGCAGGAAAGCCCTGTTGTGTCTGCCATTTTTTTTATTTTTAAAGGAGCCGGATGCGCACGAACACTCGTACGCTTAGGTAAGTTTTTTTTTTTAAAAAAAAAATCATACTCCCCGCTCCCCCTGCCCTCAAGCTCCCCCCCTGGCTCCGATCTCCTCCCTGATCTCCCTGGCTCTGATCTCTCCCTGGCTCTGATCTCCCCCTGGCTCTGATCCCCCCCACCCCTGGCTCCGATCTCTCCCTGGCTCTGATCCCCCTCGCCCCCAGCTCCGATCTTCTCCCTGGCTCCGATTTCTCCCTGGCTCCAATCCCCCCTGCCTCCAGTTCCGATCTCCCTGGCTCCGATCCCCCCCGCCTCCGGCTCCGATCTCCCCCCCCCCCAATCTCCCTGGCTCCAATCTCTCCCTGGCTCCGATCTCCTTCTGGCTCCGATCTTCCTGCCCCACCCCCGGCTCAGCTCTTCCTGTCATCTGGACGCACAGGGGCGAGCCCGGGTGTCAGCCCGGGCTAACCCCTGGTCTAGCAAAGCCCTAATTCTGTGAGTATCTGAAAACACAGATATATTCCAGTGAATGCTGATGTCGGTATTCATTAGTCTGTATTCAAAACATAAACATAAGAAGAGCTTAGTCCAGCACTTTGTTTCCACAGTGGCCTACCAGTTGCCTCTGGGAAAACTGCAAGCAGAACATGAGCACAGTAGTACCCTCCCACTTGTGTCCCTCAGCTACTCATATCAAGAGCCATACTGCCTCCAAAACTGGAGGTGGTAATACAAAGCCATCACAACTAGCAGCTTTTGATAACCTTATCCTCCATCTTTTTTCCTAAGTCCCCCTCAAAACGGTTCAAGTTGGTGGCTATCATTACTCGTGGTAGAATATTCCTTAGTTTGACTATGTGCTGTCCAAAGAAGAACTTTTTGTCTCTCCTGAATCTCCCACTATCTAGATTCATGGGATGTTCCAGGTATTATGAGAGAAGGGTAAAAAATCTCTCCCTATCCTCTTTCTCCTTACCATGCATATTTTTATACACCTCTGCCATTTCCCTTCTTATCATTCTCTCAGTCACACAAGTTTTTAAATGTATAACTGCACCAGTGCACTTGCCTGTGAAGCCACCACAATGAGGATATAATACTGTGCTTTTCAGTATGACTTTTATTACGCCCTACCTTACTCCCTGTATTTAAGACAGGCAACTTTGGCTGTGCAGATGTTTTGGCCTACAACTCTCAGCAGCCCTTGTCAGCATAGACAATGGTGGAGGGAATTGTAGGTCATAAAAAATCTGGGGAGCCAGAAGTTGCCCATCCCTGAAATGGGTTAGCTCAGGAGGTCTTAGTTAGAACTGGGTTGTAAGTCTTCAGTCCTGAGCATAATTATTTGCCTGTTAGTCCTATTGAGCTTAATGGGATTTCCATCTGAGTAACTCTTAGTACTTCTTGAGCAAATGGATTGGCCTCTTAAACATGTCAATGTTTCTATTCCAATAGCTTTCAAATTCTAATCCAATAGCTTTTCAAATTCTTGCCTCCTCCAGGCACTTGTACATCTGCCATAGGAGATCTACTCATTTCGGAGGATTCTGGAAAGCATTCTTAGCATACACTTAGTATGGGGGCCTCACCACAATCCTTTGTGAACTAAGAGAGCAAAATAGAGCACACCTAACTCATTCCCCACAGCTGTGCAGTGTAAGAGGTGGTGCCTTTCAGAGAAGTTTGTCTACCACTCTTGTCATTAAGGAACTTCTGAATTGCTTCAAAGCAACTCCAGGGTTCTCTGGAACACAGTTCGAAGACCATTGCCATCTCTGGTAGCCAAGCAAAGCAAACTGAGTCATTTCCTGCTAAGAGATAAAAATGAGCATTGCCTTGGTGCAAATAGCAGTATTCTCTAATAGGTCTCATTTATTCTTATATTCCCCTTGGGCAATCTACATAAAAAGAATGACAACAGTGCTACATATATAACAGAGGTATATAAAATACAACTCTCGCATAGAAACCGTTAACACAGATTCATAGAATATTCATAGCAAAGATGCACTGGCCGTGGAATGCAAATAATTTGAAGTAGCTCTATAGACAATTTAAGAAGGAAATGGATATTTTATAAATGTGGCACTTTAGATATGCTGCTATTTCCATAACCTCTTTCTAGGAGAAAAAGGTTTCACCTTCTCTTCTGCTTCCCCCATTGTCTGTGTTTTTAATTGAAGGCTATGTGATGAACATAGAAACGTAGTTACCCCCCCCCCCCCACACACACACAAACACACACACGTGTTCTATAAGAGGAGAGGATAAATGCACCAGAGGCTGGCTTTATAGCCCAGAGGCCAGATATGAACAATGTGGTGAGAGAAATTAGCCATTCCTGATCTACATTAAGGATGGTGGATTATGGCATAATCATTATGGGCTGGATCTAGCACATGAAGCATTCTTACTTGGTCCTCACAGTCCTTACCAAATTTTAATCAAGGTGTGAGGAAGATTTTGTCAAAGGTTCCATTCAGAAAGAAACGAAAACTGTTTTAAGAAGTAGCATAAATGTGTGTGAGAGAGAATCCATACTGTGTTGACAAATATCTCCATAGGTTTTCTATGCAGTGTCCCAGCTATGCTCACGTATATGTGCCCCATAACTGTGACTCTTTAATGTTTAATGGGATAAGCTGGCCATTCACAAAGAAGTTGGGTTGAGTGACAAAATATCATTTTGGCCTTTGGGCTAATATCTATCTATGTACCTAAAATTCTTCCTAGGCCACTTTTAAGGGCCTCTCACCTGGAACTCATTTGTGATCCAAGAATATAGAAGTTGGCCATCCTTAGCATGGTTGTAATACTGTTATTGTTGCATTCTGTAGGCCCTTTTTGCATCTGACTTCAAGAAGAGTTACTGGCTAAGGGAGATGTGACCGATGCACAGGAAGACATGGCCAATATACAGAACACCATTCTGATGGCAATGCTGGTCACAGGTCTGGGGATGTTATGCTTGAGAACCATGGCAACAGAGGATTCCCAGTGTCAACGGCTTGAGCACCCTATTGTTACAAGTGAAGGTAAGAAGCGGTCTTTCCAATGACTTTTTTAGAATGTAGAGCAAAATTAGGTACTTTGATGTTTCAAGGAAAGTAGACAGTGAACTTGGCGGTCTTTGCCCAGCTTTCTTATAGATACCTCTCTGTGTTCAAAAAATATGACTTTCCAGCTGAATGACTGGAAGCCTCTGCTGGTCCACATTTTAAGTTTCACTTTGATTAAGTGGGCCAGTCTGCAACGCAGTTGGGGTGAAGGATTCCTTATTCATACATCGTTTAAAGGCTTTTCAGAATCAGCTACTGTATCTTGGTGCAAATAAACCGCTTAAGAGGAGAGGATAAATGCACCAGAGGCCGGCTTTGTGGCCCAAAGGCCAGATATGAACAATGTGGTGAGAAAAATTAGCCATTCCTGATCTAGATTAAGGATAGTGGATTACGCCATAATTATGATGTGCATTTATGTATGCATTTTTGAACACTTAGAAAAGTGTGTTTTGAACACTTAGAAGTGTGGAGGGCCTTCTCTGCTGTGGCACCCCGGCTATGGAATGAGCTCCCTAAGGAGGTTTGCTTGGCACCTACATTATATGCTTTTAGATGCCAGGTGAAGACCTTTTTATTCTCCCAGCATTTTAACAGTCTATAAATAAATTTTAACTTGGTGTTTTAAATTTGTAATTTTGCATTGCTGCTGTTTTTATCTGGTTGAGCTTTTATATTGTATTTTATATGAAGGCTTTATACTGTTGTTCTATACTTTGAATGTTTTTAATTTTTGTGAACCGCCCAGAGAGCTCCGGCTATTGGGCGGTATAGAAATGTAATAAATAAATAAATAAATATATAAATAAATTGACGTGATTGTGCCCAAGCACCGTCTCCCCATTTGCAGAGCCAGATTAGTTCCTTGGTACACCTTGGAGCTGAAGGCAATGAAGCAAGCAGAACGACGTCTGAAATGCAGTTGGAGAAAAATCCGTGCTGAATCGACCGAACACTGTTAGATCTCATTATTGAGCCTACTGTGTGATGGTGAGGTTGGCAAAGGAGGAGTTCTTTTCCATTGCATCTCAGTGTCACCCAGCAGAGGTGATTCAGGTGGAGATGGTGTTATTACAATCTGACCTTGAGCACTGTGATACATTCACAAGACACTTTGAAGAAAAAATCCCTTGTATCTGGCATGACTTGGACACCTCTGTTAGTGAAATAATGGATGTATCGAGAGCATTGTCTGGTTCAGCTTTATTGGATGAGTTTCAGTTATTGAGCCATGAGGATTCAGACAAATTGCTTGGATAATTTCAACCTCCCACTTGTATGCTTGACACTTGCCCATCTTGGCTTGTTATATCTAGTAAGGATGGGGTAGCTAGTTGGGTCTAGGAGGTTGTAAATTCCTCCTTGAGAGATGGAATGGTACTAGCTTCATTTAAAGAGGCAATAATTGGGCTGTTCTTGAAGAAACTGAACCTGGACCCAGGGATGGAGGGCAACTTTAGGCCACTCTTGGATTAAGTTGATTTTCTAGATCTATTTCAGTCTGGTTTTAAGCCTGATTTTGGAACAGACATTGACTTGCTCATGCTGTGGGATGACCTTTTCTAAGAGAGAAGGTGGTACTTGGGGAATTATTCCTCTGTTCTCTGACAATTACATCACAAGGTTCTGCAGGGGCCAAGTTGATCCCCTCCAGCTATTTAACATCTACAGCTGGGTGCGGTTACTGGGAATGTTGGCAGAGGTGCCATCAATATGTTGATGACACACAGCTCTATCTGTCCTTCTCATGTAACCCAGGTGAAGTAGTGTATGTCCTGAAACTGGATGAGGGTCAACAACCTGAAGCTCATTCCAGACAAGACAGCGATACTGATGCAGGTGGTTTGTCAAGTTGAATGGTATTCAGTCTGTGCTGGAGGGGGTTGTACTCTCCCTGAAAGTTCAGCTTGGAGATGCTCCTGAATCCATCATTGCCACTTGAGGCCCAGGTGGCTTCAGTCACCAGGAATGCCTTTTATTAGCCTATGATGATATACCAGCTGTGACGCTATCTGGACAGAGATCACTTGGAGACAGTTATCCATACGTAGGATAACTGACAGGTATGTAGCTTGGGAGTACTCCTAGACCCATCATTGTCACTGGAGGCCCAGGTGGACTCTGTGGCACGGAGTACTTGGGGTCAGCTTCGGCTGATCCGCCAGCTACGGCCTTTCCTGGATAGGGACAACCTAGCCACAGCAGTGCATGCACTGGTAACTTCCCGATTAGACTACTGCAATGCACTCTACGTGGGGCTGCCCTTGAAGACGACGCAGAAGTTGCAGCTAGTGCAAAATGCAGCGGCTAGACTGCTGGCGGGTACATCTTATAGAGTCCACATAACACCTTAAAGGAGCTGCACTGGCTGCCTATTCGCTTCTGGTCGGAATTCAAGGTGTTGGTAATGACGTTTAAAGCCCTAAACGGCTTTGGACCTCAATACTTGAGAGAGCGCCTCTCCTTATATATGCCTGCCCGAGACCTTAGATCTGTTGGAGGAGCCCTTCTCCGCATCCCACCAATGCGACATATATGCTATGTTGGGACAAGGGAGAGGGCTTTCTCTGTTGTGGCACCCCGACTGTGGAATGCCCTCCCCTTGGAGGCCCGATTGGCGCCAACATTGATTGCATTACGACGCCAAGCAAAAACATGGCTTTTTAACAAAGCCTTTGATGGTTAAACTCACTGGCACGTTGTTTTAACTGTATCTATTGCTTTTAAATTATATATTGTTTTAACTTGGATCATGGTTTAATTTGTTTTTAATGGTGTATATTTATTGTTTTATACTATGTTTTTATCTGTATGCCGCCCTGAGATCTTAATGATATAGGGCGGGATATAAATATTTTAAATAAAATAAATACATAAATAAATAATACTCTGGCAATCTCCCAGTTGGATTACTGCCATGAGTGGCTACTTTTGAAGATGGTTCAGAAACTTTGGTTAGTTCAAAACAGAGCTGCTAACTTACAAAGTGGGACTACTCAATATGATCATGCGATGCCAGTGCTTTATCAAGTGCATTGGCTTCTATTCTGTTTCCAAGCCCAATTGGTTTGGGACCAGAGTATGTAAAGGAATATATGTACATGCTTGGATGCTTAGGTTATCTTTAGAGGTCCTCATCTCTAATATATTTCCTAATATAATGTATTTTTGTGCACACTCCCCCTAATATATGTATTTTTGTGCATATGTTTCACTATTGTATATGGCCACCTTGAGGCCCAGTATTGGGCAAACGGCGGGATACAAATTATAATAATAATAATAATAATAATAATAATAATAATAATAATAATGGATGCCTTTTACATGATTTCCCCATTAACATTAAAAAATGAATCCAAAAAATTTATGACCCATCTCTAGCTACAGCCCATCTTGACGAATTTGTCCTATATATTCCAACAGTTTGGAGAGTGTCTTGCTAGTTGAAAATAATGCTACAATCTGTTTTTAGCCCTGATAAAAGGGATAATAATAATAATAATAATAATAATAATAATAATAATAATAATAATAATAATAATAGGAATTTACAATTGAGGTTTATTTGTGATTGGGAGAAATTCTCAGTTGCAAGGCTTGATCCTTTTGTTGGAAAGGCAGGAAATAAATGTAATTGATTAATTAATTAATGCATGAGTTCTTGTTCTGAGTGATTCTGATCAGACGTATGGTGGCTTAATTTTCAGTCTTAAAGACTTCATTGTGATTTTTGTTGTTAATGGACCTCCTTTTCACCACAGGGAATGTCATAACAGTCAGTGTAATTTCAGGATACCAGCAGTGAACATATGGGCAATTTTAGCAACTACTAACGTTAGCAATAGTGCTAAAAAGAAAAGAAAAGGAGGAGGGGTATGCCGAAATGTATGAATGAGGGGAGTAACTGGCACATATGTTTTTTCAAAGTAAGCAATGGTTACTCAGTAAGGGGGAGAAGAAATGAGTAACACCAGTGGAGTGAGCATGTAGATAGTATCCCAATTTCTCCTGGCAATATTTTTTGACTAAATGGTTTATGCCCCAAGGAATTGCAAACAGCAGCTGAGTCTTCATGGTTATACTGCAATAGTAATGATCACCTGCTTAAATCGATAAATTTACTTAATTTGGCAATTATAGTTATTGAAATCGGTTTTGTAAAATCTAGTGGAGGACATGGAGCCGAAGCAGGAGTAACAAAGGAGTAACCTTCCCTTAGTAGTAAGATGTTTGTGGAAAAGCTTCAGTTACTATGCAGTCAGTGCTTCTGCCTTCTAGACATTGAACACGAAGAGCATATTTCCTGAAGGAATGTGAACCACTTCTGGCCAGGATCCAAAGAACCCACGAGGTTTCCTGAATTGGGTCTTTTTCAGCTCCCTCTCCCTCAAGCAGTTCTTCCTGTACTTCCATAAAAACCACTCATAAGGGCACGTGAAATAATGGGCTCAAGTTACAGGAAGTCAGATTCCGGCTGGACATCAGGAAAAACTTCCTGACTGTTAGAGCAGTACGACAATGGAACTAGTTACCTAGGGAGGTTGTGGTCTCTCGCACTCTAGAGGCCTTCAGGAAGCAGCTGGACAACCATCTGTCAGGGATGCTTTAAGGTGGATTCCTGCATTGAGCAGGGGGTTGGAGTCGATGGCCTTATAGGCCCCTTCCAACTCTGCTGTTCTATGATTCTGTGAAACAATTAGTGCAGCTTTCAGCACAGCCAGTAGGACAGCAGCCAGAAGCAAAAATCAATAGTCTTATGCATCCACATATCTTAATATGCAGATTATATTTAATTTTTGATCAATTACCTGCCATTAAACCAGTTTGGCTTTAATCCTGTGCTTGCTAACCTGGGAGTAAACTGCATTGGACATAGTGGAATGTACTTCTGAGTAAACGTGCATAGGATTGAGCTTTAAATCAACATTATTTCAGTTTGCGAGGATTAGGGACCTGGGAGAAACTTTCCTAAAGAAGTTCTTTTTCTTCTGCTGAATCCACGAAAAATGGTTTGATTGCAATCTGGCATAAGTGAAGATTAATTGAATGAGCATCTCCTGTAGCAGAAGGCAGAAGAAATGCAGCAAAACTTTTAAAAGACTCCTGGAATCGCCCTGATGACATATGGAAAGGGAGCGCAGTTCAAAATCCAGTTCTCTGTTGTTTGTTTTATTTGCCCACATGAAAACTGAATTTTTGATTGAGCTCCTAGGCTAATGAAGGTGATGAATTAGACTCTTCACATCGTAGCTTGCAGATAACTCTATTACGGAACATTCTGTTATCCTGGAAGGGGGTTTGGCATATCTCAAAGTGCCAAGTGTTAAGTCTCCCAATTCATCATTTCAGTTTCTTGGGTGTAACAGAGCATCCTCACGCCGTTCCCAGCTCAATTTGAAGAAAAATAGCAACAACTGATAGAAATGGAAGTGGAATAGAACTGGAAATCACAGGAACATTAGAAGATAAACACCAGATTGGAAGGATTAGATTCGCATACTGTAGTACTACTCGAGTACCATATGCCTTCAAAGATTGTTTGGAAGCTTCACTTGTTGCAGAACTCAGCCAGCTCATCTCCTCTGGCGGATTGGTGTTAAGAATAATAATATGGCAATGCTCTGGCTAAATACAGCCTGTGCAGCATAATAGATGATTCCGCTCCTGGCTATCTCACTTGGGCCCTCTGTTCCATTGTGACTTCTAAATTCTAATTTGCAGCTTTGAGCATCTCTGGCACAAATATTTTCTGGATTTTCTTTAGTTTAAATGTATGTATTCTTCCTATTCTTCTGCACTCACTTCTTCTATGTAACATGGTTTCCCCCTCATTCATTAATCTTCCTCCCCCTTCTCTGCGCTCCATGCTCCTTCTCTTCTCCTTAATGTCACTTTCATTATATTTGATGACTACTTTGTAGATTGCTCCCATTTTTTCTTCTATACAAGTTCTACCACGTTTCTTGACTCACTTGATGTTTCTTCATCACCATTCTTTACTGCGTTCCTCATGCTCTTTTTTTCCTTTGTCATTACCTTCTTTTGCTCCATTATCTGCTTTCTGGTACTGGTTAGTACTCTGTGGGAACCAAGTGTGCCTCCTGAAACACAACACACCCACACACACCCCAGCAGAATCTTCTGCAGTGTTTCCATGGCAGAAATTTAGGAATTCCTCAGCAGGTGTTTATTTTTAAAAGTGTGCCCTAAAGATGGAAGGCTGGAAACCACTGAACTAGCCAATAATGGCAGCTGTCGTCTTTCTCATGCTTCTCATTTTCTTTTTTTTCCCTTTTCTTTTTTAATTTGTTAAACTTTTTATTAAACATCAATACAAATAAAACAATACTACATAATACACAATAATATAAAATAAACATTTGATAACATATATTCTAACTTAATTCTATTAACATAAAAGTGCTCCCCCCACCCACGGGATCTTATTCATGTTTCCAAAATCTCATTGCTTCCTCTGGAGGTGTTTTCCCTCTTCCCTTTGATAAGACAAATTCTAGGAACTGTTTCCATATTCCCTCAAAATCATTCGTTTTTATCATTCCTCTTCTAACTTTTATATTACATGTGAATTTATCGTTAATAGCAATATCACATATTTCTTTATATGTGATTATCTATATGATAATCCCCTTGAACCTTCCAGTTCCTAGATAACATTAATCTTGCTGCTGTTAACAAATGCGTTATCAATTCTTTTGTCTCTTTATTACAATTCAGTTTTCCATATAATGATAATAATGCCACTATAGGTGTCTCTTCAATCTCCATTCCTAAAATTTCTTTTATCTCATTAAACACCATTTTCCATAACTTTTGTACAAATTCACATTCCCACCACATATGTAAATACGTTCCTTTCTTTTGACAACCTCTCCAGCAGCTTGCTGAATTAATCTTATTTATTTTATTTAATCTTACCGGGGTTAGGTACCACCTCCATACAATCTTATAATAATTTTCTTTTATCCTCACAGACATATTTCTCAACACTCTTTGTTTCCGTATCCCTTCCCAACTCTGTTGCCCTATTTGTTCCTTCAAATCAGTTTCCCAAACCACCTTGCCTACACTTTCCATCTCCCCCTTTGCCACTAATATTCTATATATTTCACTCATTAACCCTTTTATTAATTTATTTTCCCTTTTCTCAGTTTCTTTTTTTAATCAGCTCCTCAAATTTCGTAATCACTCTACACTCTCCATTATCCTATAGCCATTTCTTCGTCCATTGTTCTAATTGAAGATAGTTTAACCACGTTAAATTTCCCTTTTTTAATCTCTCCTTTAATTCTTCTCCAGTACATCTTTTCTAGCCAATCTTTTAACTTCATTACCTTTCTCTCTATTAAACTTTTCCCCAACTTGTCTTTTAAATTTCCTGGAAAGTTCTGCATCATTATCACTGGTGACATTGGGAAAATACTCGGAAGTAAGTCCTTTTTGTATACTCGCCATATTTCCCAGTGATTTTTTAAAAGGGGGTTTTCTATTTCTTCCCCCCATTTCTTTGCATAATCTCTGAAAAAGATATTTTCTAATTTCCAATCTGTATCCTCTCTCTTTCTATCCTCCAGCCAACTTAAATCTCCTAATCCTATCATACTTTCGACTACATGTCTCAACCTATTAGCTACATAATATAATTTTAAGTTTGGGAGCCCCAGCCCTCCTTTTTTTTGCGTTACATACCAACTTTTTTTTATTTAATCTCGCTTTTCTATTACAATTACAAAAATTATTTACTATACTTTGACAACTTTTTAATTCTTTTTCTGATATTCTTATTGGCATCATTCTAAATAAGAAATTTACCTTTGGTAAAATCCTCATTTTTATTAGGGCTATTCTTCCAAACCAAGATAAATTTATCCTTTTATATTTTTTAGTTTGCTCATAACTTCTTTTTTCAAACTATTTTTAATTGTCAATACTGTGTCATCTGCAAACATATTTATTTTTATTTCCTCATTCCATCCTGCTCCCTCAACATCGTCATCCTCTCTTATCATGTTCGCTAATAGTTCTATAACCAGTACAAATAAGACCGGTGAAAGCGGGCAACCTTATCTTGTTCCTCGGGCAAGTTGTATTTTTTCTGTATGCTTCTCATTTTCTACCTAAATAGACGTGTGAGGTTTTCATTCCTCTACAAAAGTACTTCCAAGTCCAGATGGGCCATTTTGTAAGCCTCCCCTCTTCAGAATGGTTTCTCCCGCACTCCCTTTCTTCCTGCAATTAACTATGCATTGGGACCTGCACCATGATGGGCTTCACCAGATGTTGAACCAGCCAGGCCTAAAGGGAAGTATGGATGCCTGTGCAGAAGAGAAATGTTCACATTTTTGGAAGGAGGAGGAAGAGGGAACTGAAAGCGGGGAAAGAAAGCAACTGGCCCAACACCTGAGGCCCATTTTGAGCATCAGGTACAGTGCCCGGGACTGGGCAGATGGGTTTTCTTCCTCTCCCTTCCACCCTTGAGGTGGCAAGTTAGTTGAGCAGGCAAGTGGACATGGTAGTTGAAGCATCCTGATAGTAATGAGGTGAGCTCCCTTCCCAAGTCTAACAATAGGAATGCAGGCTCAGCGAGCCTCATTGGCTTTTGCCATGGGATTGGGCCCTTCAGGGCTTCCCGCAACACCTTACAGGTGTGGCACAATCATGCCATAGTTTTACATGTGTGCCAGTGCTTATGGTTCCCTCCTAAATCAGGGACTGTAAGCTCCATCCAACAAGCGTTTTATGGCACGCTCTTTACTGGGCACTCACGGAGTTTGCTCAGGTCCCTCACATGACGTCGTCTGCCTCCTGTGCACGTTCCGCCCCTTCTGGCGTTCCTTGCGCAACAAAAAAACACCTCATTAAGTCCGATGTATTTTTAGACTCGGAATTGCTGCTCTCTCCTGCTGTGTGCCAGAGAAGCAGCGCCATTAGAACAGCGGACTCAATGGGCCTCGTGCTCGTTCTGTACTTCCTCTTTTGAAAGAGGAAGTAACTGACGAACGAAAACACGGGTGGAAAAGCGAAGATAGGGAGCATGTTAACCCCTGGTGTGATGGAGCTTTTAAACTGTGGTTTTAAATCAGTTTACAAACAGGGATTGAGGGGTCCTGGCATGCATTAACCATGGCTTGCACTGGTGTGTGTGTGTAAAGCAAATCCAGGAAAGAAAGAAAAAAAGAAAGAAAGGGAGAGATTGCTCTAGAGAGCAGAAGAAGGAAGGGGAAAGGAGCACCGCATTAACAAGATGGGCTTGTAAACCTTGGAATTCTCTCCAGTTCTGAACTCTGAGGCTGGCCTGTGCTCATATTGTATCACCAACACAAGAGAAGAAACTGCCAGGGAAGAAGTGCATTGTAATATCAGGGGTGGATATACAGTAATCCAGAACAGAACCCTTAAGGTCTGCCAGTCCAGGTCTGGGCCCGATTAAAGTGCTGGTATTACCTGAAGGAACACCTCCTCCTGTATGTAGCTGCCCAGACCCTAAGGTCATCCTCAGGGGTCCTTCTCCATGAGCCCCTGCCAAAGGAAGTGAGGCAGGTGGCTACCAGGAGTAGGGCCTTCTCTGCTGTGGCACCCCGGCTGTGGAATGAGCTCCCTAAGGAGGTTCGCTTGGCACCTACATTATATGCTTTTAGACGCCAGGTGAAGACCTTTTTATTCTCCCAGCATTTTAACAGTCTATAAATAAATTTTAACTTGGTGTTTTAAATGTGTAATTTTGCATTGCTGCTGTTTTTATCTGGTTGAGCTTTTATATTGTATTTTATATTATGGTTTTATACCGTTGTTTTATTCTTTGAATGTTTTTAATTTTTGTGAACCACCCAGAGAGCTCCGGCTATTGGGTGGTATAGAAATGTAATAAATAAATAAATAAATAAATAAGGTCAGCATCCTCCTCCTCTTCCTAGCTCACAAGTCTGTTGTAAGGATTTAGTGAGCTAATATAGGCGAAATGCTTTGATAGCTTCAAAAGGTGCTATGTAAATTTTATTAGTATTAATATTCTGTCTTTCTACTTCTTTAGAAATTGCTCCCTGGCTACATGTATTCAGAGCAGAAAATGCTGTTGACTTCTCCCAGATAACATTTGATCCAAGGCAAAAAGAACTTATTGTTGGAGCAAGGTGAGATAATACTTTTCTTGTTGGAATGCAGATGTGGCGAAATAAATTATTTATATCCATGCAACTTTATGGATTTAAGGCTTTGAATTGTAGGTGCGAAAGCAAGGAAAACTCTGTAGGGGAGTAAAAAATAGTCAAAAGCAAGGGCGGAACCAAGTAATCTTCTACAATAATATTATTAGTAAAAGTTTTATTAAAGTGCCAGGTACCTACACGTTTTGAACGTGGTTGCGTTCGTCCTCAGGGCTTTATAACGTTAGTGCATTTGTCTACAGAAGCTGCTAGGCTAGCATGATACAGAAAGAAGTGAGATATATAGGGAAAAGATATATGGGTTCCGCCCTTGCCTTTGGCTATTTTTTATTTCCTTTGAATTGTAGGTACCTGAACACAGAATTAAGACCTTTGTGTATAGGTTTTCACATTCAGCATGGGTCAAACTTTCTTTAATAAATGTGTACTCAGAGGAGGTTCAGTTGCTTATTAGAAGGCTCTACTAGAATTCGAAAGATAATTTCCTTTCCTCCTTGCCATTTTAAGATATGCTAACAATCATGGACTTCAGGATTAGCTGTGATATTTTGTAGCCCTTTAAGAAAGAGAGAGAGAGAGAGAGAGAGAGAGATCCTGCAGTGATTGCAAGGTTTAGGACTTAAACCTAAGCTGCACATTCAAAAGAATCACATGGTGCAGTTCTGGCTGGACCATTTCAGACTGACGTTAGGTGATTCCAACATTGAACGACCCTTTCCCGTACAGAAAACTCAGCAACCTCCCTGTACATAGGAAATTGGCATTTTAAAGGGAAGGCTAAGCTATAAACATTGTAACAGACATACTAGCTTCTATGTACAGGGAATATTTTATAGGGGAAGCATTCAAGCATTCTACCTGACATCTAAGGTGAAAACAGATGTGCCATTTTGGAAGCATCCATACTACATCCAGAACAAACATGCCTTTCTCGATCCTCCCAGAGTGCAGGACACGGAATAATGGGCTGAAGATAGAGGAAGTCAGATTCTGGCTGGACATCAGGAAAAACTTCCTGACTGTTAGAGCAGTACGACAATGGAACCAGTTACCTAGGGAGGTGGTGGGCTCTCCCACACTAGAGGCCTTCAAGAGGCAGCTGGACAACCCTCTGTCAGGGCTGCTTTAGGGTGGATTCCTGCATTGAGCAGGGGTTGGACTCGATGGCCTTATAGGCCCCTTCCAGCTCTACTATTCTATGATTCTCTGTCATGGGACAAACTTTGAAAAACAGACAACACAAGTTTGCAGTATAGCTCAGTTTGAACCAGGGAAAAGCCAGTTGTGTCGGATGCCAATATGCCATCATCTCTTTCCTCTGCAAAAATCCCCAAAGCAGACTTGAAAGTGTTTTTAAACTGTTTGCAGTTCAAAAAAAGAAAAGTGAAGGATAAACGTCCAAATGGATAAATGCGCATATATGCCAGTTTTAAAAAGGTTGATTGTACACATAAAGCATGGAGGAAGAAGAAAGAATGATAACTGCATTAGTGTTCTATTTACTAGTATTTTTGTCTGTCATACCAATTGTGAAGCTGGCTTAAAAATGGCTGAAGAATCTGCTGAGATGGCTATTTAAATATGTCTGTCTCTCCGTTTTCTGCCTAAAGTGGCATTTTCCGGCAGAGGGAATGAGTGCTGCAAAAGGCATATTTGCCAAAACCTGCACAGCAGGATCTAAATTTAGGACACAATTGATGTAGACTTAAGCATGCTACAGTTTCATGGTGGATAAGGCTATCAGTGGCTATTAATCCAGCTGCTGATAGCTTTGGCTCTTGGGCAGTATAGAAATGTAATAAATAAATAATCCTGATGGCTCTATGCAACCTCCAGTGTCAGAGAAAGCCTGCCTATGGACACCGGTTGCTGGGGAACATGAGCGGGAGTTGTGCTATTGCATTCATGTTGTACTTATGGGCTGCCCATCGGCAGCTGTTTGGCTACTGTGAGAACAGAATGCTGAACTGGATGGACCTTTGTTATGATCCAGGATGGCTCTTTTTATATTTTTATGTTCCCCATTTTATTATTCTGGTTTTGGTTCCAGCTATCCACAAATGTTAACTGTTCTTTTAAAAGCTTTCAGCCAGGTTCAATTTTAATAATAGCGCTTTTAGGAAGTGGCTTTGGCTTAGCTAGGGTGACCCTATGAAAAGGAGGACGGGGCTCCTGTATCTTTAACAGATGTATTGAAAAGGGAATTCCAGCAGGTGTCATTTGTATATATGGGGAACCTGGGTGAATTTCCTCTTCATCACCACAGTTAAAGCTGCAGGTGCCCTGCCCTCTTTTAAATCTGGTCACTCTAGTACAGCTCCTGCACCTTTAACTGTTGTGATGAAGAGGGAATTTCACCAGGGAATTCTCTATATATACAAATGACAGCTTCTGAAATTTCCTTTTCTATGCAACTGTTAAAGATACAGGAGCCCTGTCCTCCTTTCCATAGGGTCACCCTAGCTTAGCAGATGACTGATGGTTTGTTTTGTTTTCAACTTTCCCCAACATGGTGCCCTCCAAATGTTTTGGACTGCAACTCCCATCTTTTCTGACCATTGGCCGAGGCGAGTTGTCATCCAAATCACCTATGATAGTTATTTTTTTCTAAAGCAACCAACAACAAATACTTGTTGCTGAAACAATACAGTTTGAACAGAGCCCATGGTGTCACCAGCTATAGCACGAGTGGACCAAAGCTCTTGCTTATATGTATGTTAACATTCAGTTCTGATCATATTGGTGATAACCCCAATAATAATAATAATAATAATAATAATAATAATAATAATAATAATTTTTTTTCTTACCCGCCTCTCCCTTTGGATCGAGGCGGGGAACAACATTAGAACAGGAATCAATACATCTTTAAAATTCTTGATTTTACATTGATCTGGATAGGCATGCCGGAAAAGGCTAGTCTTTAAAGCTGCCTTAAAATCACACAGAGAGTTAATTTTACGAATCTCCTCCGGCAGGCCATTCCACGATCTGGGGGCGACAGAAGAAAAAGTCCTCTGGGAAACTGATGTCAGCCTAGTTTTAGCTGACTGAAGTAAGTTCTCCCCAGAGGACCTGAGTGTGTGGGGCGGACTATATGGGAGAAGACGATCCCGCAGGTAGCCTGGACCCAAACCATTTAGGGCTTTAAAGGTAATGACCAATACTTTGTGCTTTGCCCGGAAACTATTGGCAGCCAGTGGAGTGATTTTAATGTTGGGGTAATATGCTCACCCCTAGATGTACTGGTGACCAACCTGGCTGCCATATTTTGAACTAATTGAAGTTTCCAAACTAGGTACAATGGTAGCCCTATGTAGAGCACATTGCAGAAGTCAAGCCTTGAGGTTACCAGCGCGTGCACTACTGTCTTTTTAGGTCTTCTGTCTCTAGGAAGGGGCGCAGCTGGCGTATCAGCCGAAGCTGGTAGTAGGCACTCCTGGCCGTCGCATCCATCTGGGCTGTCATTTGGAGCGACAGATCCAGGAGCACCCCCAAACTGCGAACGCAGTCTTTCAGGGGGAGTGTAGCCCCATCCAGAACTGGCTGACACACCTCCAAACCTAGGTCAGAGCCCTTGACAGCAAGCACCTCTGTTTTGTCTGGATTCAGCTTCAGTTTGTTTTTCCTCATCCAGCCCATTACTGCCTCCAAGCATTCGTTCAGAGGAGACACACTATCCTTAGCTGATGCTGTTATTGAAGGCATAGAGAAATATATTTGGGTGTCATCAGCATACTGATAGCACCCCGCCGCATGCCTCCGGATGATCTCTCCCAGCGGTTTCATGTAGATGTTAAACAGCATTGGGGATAGGATGGCACCTTGTGGTACGCCATACAACAGCTCCTTTTTTGAGGAGCAACTATCCCCAAGCATCACCATCTGGAATCTACTTGAGAGGTAGGACCGGAACCACCGGAGAGGAGGGCAATGGTAGAAACTGCTCCTTTGAATGTAAGCTGTCTTCAGCATTTTTGGCTGCAGCCTTCCAGAAGCAAGAGGTTATTGGCAGAGTGGTGAACAGCTTCTGCTTTGTGGTTCTTTAGTGGGCCGTGAACCTGGTTGATTGTTTTTTGTTTGTTTTTTTGCTTGATCTGCCCTGATTCTCTTTTAATCCTACCTGTAGCAGTATAGTGGACCCAGGGCTCACACAGTTGAAGCACATGGACCTTTTGATTAGCAGGGATGAAGAAGTTGGCTGCCCCTCCCCTCAGGCTTCCCTGTTCCTTCTGAGCTTAGCTGCAATTGGAGGCGTACAGCTTCTGTTAAATCCATTCCATCTGTATTTCAGATTCTCAGGTGTCTTTCCTTCCATTGCCTGCTCATTACAGATTCACTTTTTTTTTTAGGGATACACGAGACTGTAGCCCCACTTGCGCTAATGTGCATTGGTGCAATGCGATTGTGCACAAATCCCACCCAAAGGTAAAAAAAACCAGTCTGCAGAATCCATGCATCTTGGGAAAGCCAGTCCACGGCGGAATCTGGAGGGTCAGAATCATAGAAATCTGAACTTATTTGAAACCGTTGCGGATTTCTCTGACATCTCTAGCTGCCTTTTTTGTTTTGCTACTGGGTTATTGGTTACTGAAGTCACTCCTGCTGGCAAGAGGAATCAGGCAGTGGGTTCCAGCATATTTACTTGTAAACAACAAATCAGAATTCTCTGGAATGTATTGTTTTGTGCCAATATGGCCACTGTGTGGAATGGCCTTAAGCTTCTGAATCGAGACGAATGTCCAGGATCCTTGTCTCCTAGTTCACCTGCATACTCAACATTAACTGCTGTTACTCCTTTTCTTTTTTCACTGTAGAAATTACCTCTTCAGGCTTCATAGTGAGGATCTTTCTCTTATCCAGGTAAGGCATTCTCTGTGTCAAAAACATAAAACAAATGGGTATTTAAACACTACTGCCCCTGACTGAGCCAGGTTTCTTATTTATTTATTTATTTATTTATTTATTACATTTATATACCGCCCATAGCCGAAGCTCTCTGGGCGGTTTACAAAAGTTAAAAACAGTGAACATTAAAAACAAATATATAAAAATTAAACCATCAAAAGCATAAAAACAACAATAATATCCATTTAAAACAACTTTAAAAGCTTCAGGGTGACAAACCGTACACTTGGCTCTTGTTTACATCAGGAATTTCACACTGCATTTGTCTTTAATCCCAGATTAGCCTTTTGGCCCACATGTTATAGTCTTGTTAATAATCTTGCTGCTAGCTGTAGCAATTTAGGAACATGGAGCATGAATTTCTGCTGCCCTCTCTCCTTGGCATCTAGTTTTCCATGAAGAGGGATTTTTATGTACTGGTATGGAAATGGCACAGCCCAGACAGCCTGCTCAGTCTATTGGCAACTTTAAAGACCCTGCTCTCCTTTCTAAAGTTTCCTTATCATTAACCAGGCTTGGACTGGACAGTTTTACAAATGGAGGATGCCATAAACAGAGGCCTATCAGTCCTTCAAACAGAGGACAGTCCTCTTTAACACATGGCCACTGTGTTGGACGAGGTGGATAGAGGTACCAGAGGGAGAGAACCCACATAGTATAGGAACACAGGAATATCTGATTCCACCCCCACCCTGATGTTTGCACAGGAAATGGGGCGGCAGCTTTTATTTGGGGCCTAAACCTATCATTTTGCTTTAAAATACATTCCCCCAGCAATTTTAAACACCAGATATTCTTGGAGAATCAGCACAAATGTAGGAACATAGGAAGCTGTCTTACCATGAGTCAAACCATTGTTCCATTGATCCCAGTATTATGGACACTGACTGGCAGCGGCTCTTTCAGGCAGGATTCCTTCCTAGCCCTGCCTGGAGATGCTGGGGTTTGAACCGGGGCTGGGACCTTCTGCATGCAAAGCAGGTGCTCTGCCACGGAGCCACGGCCCTTCTCTTCATGGATGTTCGTATGTGGTTTACGTGCTTCCACCGTATATGCTCAATGCTGTTAACATTTATGGTTCATATTTGTATTTCATGTATAGATAAGGCTTAGTTTTCAGTAAGACTTAGTAAGTCATCTAGTCAGGTAAGCTTTGTGTATGCATGTTTATTTACAATTGTTGTCATTTCCCTTAAAATGCAGTAAATGATACAGTTCTTGTTTGTAGAAAACAAACAAACAATTTCTTGCCCCATGTGGGTACAGTACCAGTGTGTGGAGAGATTCCTTTGGGGCATAACAGAACTCTTTCCCCTCCCTTCTTCTTTAAAGACCTGTGTGCATCATTCTAAGGGAAGCTCAGAGGATGGCAACAAGGGAGAGGGCCTTTTCGGTGGTGGCCCCCCGACTGTGGAATGATCTCCCCGATGAGGCTCGCCTGGCGCCAACATTGTTATCTTTCAGGCGCCAGGTCAAGACTTTTCTCTTCTCCCAGGCATTTAACAGCATTTAACAACGCTAAGTTTGTTTTTTAACGGACCCCCATAACTGTTGTTTTTAAATGGACACTGTTGGGCGTGTACATGGTTACAGACACTCTTATTCCTTTTACCTTTTAAATATATTCTACTTCTTTATTACAACAAAATGGTACTTATTTGTTTAGCACCAGAGTAGCAGAAAGAAACACCATTTAATTCCAGTAGCCATGATGGTGCTATGATTTAAGTGAGTTGAAGATGTGAAACTGCACATGCGCAAGAATATCTCGTTCTTGTTTTTTAATCAGGGTTGGCAAAGTGTTGGTTTGTTGGTTGGTTTGCTCGAGCTTATCGGAAATATAGAAATAGTTGTAGAGCATGGTATGGCAGGGAGCAAGGAGGAGAAGTGAAGTAATATACCTGGCTGTCTAGGCCCCCCTCCCACGACCATTCAGTCCAGAGTTTAAAACTACTTAGCTGTAGCACTGATCAGGGATTGCTATGATGTGTCCATGGGTATTTAACTCTGTGTACCCACACCTTTGATATGTTTTCCTATGGAAAGACACCAATAGAATACCAGTGCACCTGCAACAAACACATTTACCATATAAAGAGCAGAGCTGCCCTGACGTAATGAGGTGTGTATGTGTTTTAAAAGGATTAGGTTATCTCATAATCCCCCATTCAAATGTACTTTGTGGTGAACTGGGTGGATAAAAAATGATTATCCATTGTTCTTTTAAAGAATAAATCAGAATGTTAACATTTAAATTGGATTTTAATTTTTTTAAAAAAACAGAGCTTCATTTCCACTCAGTCTGTTTTTTAAAATAATGCAGCATAAAATGTTATCTGCATGAAATACAAACAGAAAGAGACTGCGAACAGCTACAAAATGACCTCTCCAAACTGGGAGAATGGGCATCAAAAGAGCAAATGCATATCAATGTAGCAAGTGTGAAGTGATGTATGCTAGGGCAAAAAATCCCAACTTCATGTATACGTTGATGGGATCTGAGCTAGTGGAGATTGACCAAGAAAGTGATCTTGAAGTCATGGTGGACAGCTTGATGAAAATGTCGATCCACTGGGTGATTCCTGTGAAAAAGGAAAATTCCAAGTTAGGCATAATTAGGAAAGGAATTGAAAATAGAACTGCCAGTATCACAGTTGCCTTATACAAAATCAACACTTGGACTGCTATGTACAGTTCTGATCACTGCGCCTTGTTGTGGCCCAAACATTGAAGACACTTCTTATGATCCAACACATCTTTAATAGAAAGAAAGGCATTCACATTGCAGTGGAGGGAAAGCATTACCTCTGCCAAGGAATATTCTTCTCTGAGGATTTCTGGGTGTGCCAGCTGTTTTATTAGTCAGTTTGACAAAGGAAATAGAGCATGCGCAGAAAGCTGTTTACTAAAACAGAAATTTCTAGCTGACCACAACTTTCCTGCAGTAGACCTGTTATCAAGGCAACTAGGGGTGAAAGGAAATTCTACCTCACCGCAGACCCTTTCGCAGAAGCAAAATAGAGGTTCTATGAAACACAGACAATTTCCTAAAAGCTGCTGTTCAATGCTCAACGTCTGACTTTTCTATCTGGAATAATCAAATTGATCAAACATGGCTGCTCTTATGTCAAGATGATATTATTATTATTATTTATTATTATTTATTTATATAGCACCATCAATGTACATGGTGCTGTACAGAGTAAAAGAGTAAATAGCAAGACCCTGCCGCATAGGCTTACAATGCCTATGTGGCGGTGACGGCCTAAACAAATTGCAGAAAATTGCAGAAAAGGGCAACTAAAATGATCAATGGCTGAAGCAACTCCCCTGTAAGGAAAGTTTACAACATCTGGGAGTGTTTAGCTTTGAGTAAGGGAACCAGCAGATCTCTATTTTATGAACTTGGAGATGCACAGCATTGTGTGATCAAAGTAAAAGAAAATCAATCCTTCACTAATGCAAACAGGTGGACTTTCGCACTGATGGACTATCAGGAAAAGAGGTTAAGGGGGGATTAAAAAATTCCTAAAAAATCAAGGGATGAACCAATCTGATTCAAACTTGGCATGCTGAAAGATCTACTTAAGAACTATCACTGTGTCAAGTTTGATCTCTTTATCTTTAAAAATTATGCAGATGTAAGCATTTTTGTTAATTTCCTTTTTTAAAAAAACACACACCTTAAAATCAAGGCATGAATGGATCTGATTCAAACTTGGGGTGGCTAAAGCCCTCCTTAAGAGCTATCACCATGCCAAGTTTGATCTCTTTATCTTTAACAAATTTGCAGATGTAAGCATTTTTGTTACCTTAAAGCAAAGGAGGGGACTTGACCATCTTTACAAAAGAAATTAGTTAAAATGATTGTTCATCTGTCCGCCCTTTGAAACAAGCAATACAAACCTTCACTCCTCCTCCCCTGTAAACCTTTCCCAATCCAAGGGGCAGCAACAGTCTTGGCCCACGCGCTCCCTCCTGCTTCCTACAAACAGCCTCCCTTCCTTGGAGTTTGTGTAATATGATGTTAGGGGAAAGTATAGTGTGTTGTTTTACCGTAATTGCAGAGTTCCAGGCTGCTGTACTATTGTATTTGGCAGAAATAAAGAAATATTTTTTTAAATAAAAAATTAACTGCAGGGAAAAGGAGAACTTAGCGGGTGGGGCAGGAGATTTCTCCGTCGTAGTAGCGCTCCAGGTAAAAAGATACATGAGCTGAAAAAGCGCAACAGTGCACAGACGTGAAAGTGCCCAGTGCTAGACTCGCTAAGGAAACAGAGGGGGAAACTGTGGATGAAAACCGGATTTAAAAAATTAGGTGTGCTGGAGTTCTTAGTCTTCAAGTAAGCGATCTTGTTTACTGCCTCTACATATGTATTAAACGAACTGAACAGACCCCCCCACCCCCTATCACGGTAGCTGTAGCTCAGTTCTGTACCACAAAGGCATGTAGGCATTTTGGGTTCTGGTTCTGGATACTTTTAAGCTCTGTTTAGCTGCAGGCAAATGCATTTTAATTGCTATAGCAACTAATTAGGACGCATGCTTGTTCAGGAGATATATGCATTCGGAAGTTGGGGGATTTGATTTTAATCACACACACACACACACCCTTTGTCATGCCGATTTAAAATGTAGAGAGTTCCCTTTTTATTCTTGGATAATTATGATGAATGATAATGCAATTAATTGAAATCTAAAGATCGTTTCTTTTGATTTTGCTCTGATTGTAATTTCTGGGCTGCAGTGCCAACATTGAGCTCTACTGACAGTATTCCTGCAACATTGATCTAGTGACAGAGTACCTTCATAATACAACACCCTAAATATTTTGCTAGGCGCAGAGTGCAAGCAGGGGCCAGTTCCATTGTCCTGCTTTTAATGTTCTCTTTTAAAGCCTGTGCAAGTAGCCCTGCAGCCTTGCCTCATTTTGATTACAGAATTTGTTGTAACGTAAGACCACAGCATGTGCCACCAGTTCAACAGCATTGTTCCAGAGTCCTGCCAAGCATTGCTAAAAGGTGCGGCGGGAAGTAAATGCCAGATATGCTCAAGTGCATTTTGACACAGCTTGAAGTGTTTTCTCATAACGGCTTCTCAACTGTATTTTGAATAATGCTGATTGCATCTCTGAGATGCACATAACTGTAATGCGTTTGTACCATAACTAAGACAAAACAAAACCCTACTTGAAATGTGTCTGTTCACAGGAGCGGGAATGTATGCTGAGTTTTGTGGTGATATCTTAATAAAAACATGTGCAGTGGCATTGATTTAGGCAAATTCCATGCTATTGATTATTAGGGAAAATATTGAAAATCAGATGGACAGTGTCATAATGCTTTTATGTAATTCTGTGATGCCGATGTTTTTGGAATACTGAACACAGTTCTGGTTATTCCATACTGACAAAGGTATCATAGAGTTAGTAAGGGAAGTCATAATGATCAAGCCTTCGATCACTCTGAGCTTTTAAATTTTGGAAAAAAGACAAGTTAAGGGGGGACATGATAGAGATTTCTAAATTACTCATGGTGTGGAAATTATAAATAGTGAACTCCTTCCCCCCCCCCCCACTCCATAATAATTTAATTGGGAACCCAGAAATACTTAATTCTATTAGGTGGTATTAGATTCAGGACAGATGACACAAACTATTTTATGCAATGCACAACGTATTTATGGAAGTCACTGCCACAAGGCGTGGTCATGACCCTCTACCATTGATGCCTTTAAACTGGGATTAGACACATTCTTGGGGCGTAGCTAAGTAGAGCCTCTATATTCAGAGGCAGTGTGCCCCCGAATGCCAGTTGTTGGGGGAAGCTGTTCCCTTTGTGCCCTGCTTGCTGGCTTCCTATAGGCATATAACTGCCTATAATCCATCAGCTACGGCCTTTCCTGGACAGGGACAACCTAGCCACAGTAGTGCATGCACTGGTAACTTCCCGATTAGACTACTGTAATGCACTCTACGTGGGGCTGCCCTTGAACACGACACGGAAGTTGCAGCTAGTGCAAAATGCAGCAGCTAGACTAATGGCGGGTACATCTTATGGAGACCATATAACACCGGTCTTAAAGGAACTGCACTGGCTGCCTATACACTTCCGGTCGGAATTCAAGGTGTTGGTAATGACGTTTAAAGCCCTAAACGGCTTGGGACCTCGATACTTGAGAGAGCACCTCTCCTTATATATGCTTGCCTGAGACCTTAGTTCTGTTGGAGGAGCCCTTCTCTGCATCCCACCAATGCAACATATTCGCTATGATGGGACAAGGGAGAGGGGCCTTCTCTTTGGTGGCACCCCGACTGTGGAATGCCCTCCCCTTGGAAGCCTGATTGGCACCAACATTGATTGCATTTCGGCGCCAAGTAAAAACATGGCTTTTTAACAAAGCCTTTGATGGTTAAACTCACTGGCACATTGTTTTAACTGCTTTTATTGCTTTTAAATTATATATTGTTTTAACTTGGATCATGGTTTAATTTGCTTTTAACTGTGCATATTTATTGTTTTGTACTGTATGTTTTTATCTGTACGCCGCTCTGAGATCGTAATGATATAGGGTGGGATATAAATGTTTTAAATAAATAAATAAACACATAAATAAATAAATAACTGGCCACTGTGGGAAACAGGATACTGCTGGACCAAATGGACTAGTTGGCTCTTCTTATGTTCAATCAACACTCCACAAATATGGTCTCCAGCTAGCTTTTGGCAACCACCATATTCTTCTTGCCCAGCCCCTGCACGATGTGAGGCATCCTCCCCACTCTTGAGAGAATTTGGGGGGAGAGTGTCTTTCTTTGTGCCAGGCAGAGGAGACTGAGCTTTCCCCTCTGCTCTTCCAAGTCCTCTGGCTTGTGCAGAGGATGCTGGGAAAGGGAGGAGGTCAGCCTCTCACTTTGGACCAACCTTTGCATTTATCCAGAATCAGTAAGAGTTCTGCCCAAAGCATGGGGACAAAGTGAGAGGCTGGTTGTATTTCTCCCCGGAATCTTTTGAAAAGTTTGCGTTTCCACTCTCTGCTTTGAAGGCCCTCAGAAGCAGTGAGGGAGATTCTCATTTCTTCTGTGTCTGGAAAGCCCAGCGCAAACTAAGAAGCAGATTGAACCCCACCTGAACGTGTGAGTCTACCCTCTGTCATGCAGTCCATAAGCTCAGTCATGAATTCCAGTGGATCAACTCAGCTAGAGGTTGCCCATGCCAGAGGACTCAAGGGAGGGATGAGGTTGGAGGCAACCCCCAATTAATGCTACTAAGGCCAGCCCATGTTTGTGGATCCCTGCATGCTTGACGCAATCCAACCCAAAGTTTGCTTGAGGCTCTATGGACGTCGCTCTTTCCTCCGTTCTTTCTTCGCAAGCTTTCCCAACAATGAAGCAGAACATCTTTCTGGTGCAGCAAGTTTTAAGGTCAGGCTGATCCAGAACTTGAATCAGTAAATAAACATCTCACTGCACAAGGACCCTGTCAAGTGCATAGTTCACATTTGGAATTTGCTACCACAGGTTGGGGCGATGGCCACTCACTTAATGGCTTTGCAGGGTGACGGGACTATTGAGTGCTGTTAACTGGGGTAGCTAAATGAAACCTCTATGTTTAGAGTATAATATACCTCTGAGTAGCAGTTGCAGGGAACAGCCATAACCTCTTTTGCTCTGTGGGTTTCTGGAGGCACCTAACTTGCTGCTGCTGAAGAAAGGACTCGATCTCAGTCAGCAAGGCCGCTCTTGTGTCCACGTGCATTCTGTGTTCATTCAGTGAGCACTAATTATATGTCTTAGCTGTGATTCAACAGCGACAACAATCAACGTACCTGTGTGAGTGGCTCTGTACTAGGACTCTGTCACGTGGGTATGTTCAATATGTTTTATTACTACTGGGTCAGCATTGTCAGGCACTTGCGTAGACCCACTCTCCAGCAGAAGGCCAAGGGCCCACCATCTCTCTTCCTCGGCCTCCTTGCCGTTGCTGCTTATTTACTCACCTACCCTTTGGCCCATATGGGATGTGTAAGCAAGCAGCAACGGAAGCAAGAATAAGCATCAGCCGCCACTTCCCTCTGTTTACTCACTGGCTTCTTTGTCTGGCAAACGATCAGCGAGCAGCAATGGTGGTGGTGAGGAGAAGGGCCCGCTGAGGGCGTCTTGCCCAAGGGACCACAACCATCTAGCGCCACAGTGCCGATTACTCTCAACCTTGGTTTGTACCACTAAATTATATTCTTGGTTGCATTTTTTACCTTAAAATCATGTTTGGATACGTAGCATAAGATGTGAAGGCAAACAGATAACAATAGTAAAAAGACAACTACATGAAATTATGAAATTATGTAGCTAGCTTTTTCTGGCACCGTGTAATTAAACCACCTTTGGAAATGCTACGTTTTGCCAGTATCTAATTACCAGAGCCATCTGCCTTAGGCACGCTCTGCCATCTGTCTGGAAGTTTTTTCCGTTCATTTCTGTTTGTTTTCTGTTTTTAGTTTTTAGAAATTGATGTGTATTTCTGTTTGCATGGAGGTAGATGTTGTTGCTGTATCTGTCTAGTTTGTGGCATTATGGGTATAACAGCACAATGCTTCATCCAAACACAAACTCCTTTTTCATTCAAAGCTCTCAATGCTTCTTCTCTCCTTATTTTTCTTTCCCTGTTTTTCTGTATCCCTGCCAATGGCCTTCACGCCTCAGACTCTATCACCTGCAGCAGCCTGAAGGTCTCATGTTTCTTTCCGCGACTCCACGCTTGCTTCCCTGTATGCCTAAAATCCCTTCCCAGAAGCCTCTCAGGGTGACACCTTTCTCTTTTCATAACCCTCCACGAAAGTCTCCATTTCGTTCAACCTCTCAATCGTTGTCCCAAACCAAAAATAAGCCTAGATGCCTGTAACTGCATTCAGATGTATTGTTCTCCCTTTCCCTTTGCTACTCTCGTCATAGAATCCTAGAATAGCAGAGTTGGAAGGGGCCTACAAGGCCATCAAGTCCATCCCCCTGCTCAATGCAGGAATCCACCCTAAAGCATCTCTGACAGATGGTTGTCCAGCTGCCTCTTGAAGGCCTCTAGTGTGGGAGAGCCCACAACCTCCCTAGGTAACCTCCCCTCTGTTTAAATTTAGATTGTAAACACCTTAGAGGCAGGGATCTCTTGCTCTCTCCCCCTTGTTTTTATAATACAAATACAAATACAATAAATAATATTTATAACATAATAAAAATATCAGGCTTGCAATAGACTAAATTTGGTTTTTGAAAGGCAGGGATTGGGGTGGTGGAGTAGAGAAAAAAACAGAAAGTAAGAGTTTAGGACTAAGCCAGGTTTTATATTTCAGTTTTCATTTCCAAACTTGGCCTTTCAAGGTGATGGGACCATTCACCGAATCAGAAGCTTGTTAAGTAGGGGGAGAAAAAAATCAATCTCCTGGGGCTATTTCATTTCCAGTCCTAACCATGTGGAACGGTGAGAATACGAAGTACTGAAACAGCAGAGTTTAGGGTTGTCAACTTTTCAACCAGCCATGGTACATGTGCCTTTATCGGCAGCAATGAACAGGTGAACATTTTCATGACATGGACATACACGTTATCTCACCTGCTCATTGTTGCAGATCAAAACCAAGTCAAAGGTTACAGCTACAAAAGCCACTTGAAGACTGAGTAATTCTCATGCAGTTGTTTCCTCAAAACAGAGCTGCATATGTGGCTTAGTTCACACATTCATATTTTTTTCTTTCTTTCAAAAATGCAGTTGGTGTTCTGGGGGCACATGTTAATGAATGCAACACAGTGTCTGCTGTGTTTATGGTGTGACCAAGTGCCATGCAGCATCAATGCATAGTGTTTTAATTGTGGGAGAAATAGGAGTGTGAAAGGTTGTGTGTTTATGGTTTGCATTTAGAGTGAGTATTTATTTATTTATTTATTACATTTTTATACCGCCCAATAGCCAAAGTACATGCCACAAGCCACCATATAGGGCTGCAATTGTGGGAGAAGTAAGATGTCATGCTGCCATTTCAGGCTACTTTAAGAAAAAAAAAGTCCAGTAACTGTTTGTGTATTTTCACAACTGTGAAAGGATGCAGGTTTAAATTAGATGGTTATTCACAGCTGCACAGTTCAGTGAGAAACAACCTTAAAACCCTTCATGAATTTTCTCCCATCAAATCCATGCAAGAAAAGATGAGGAGAAGGATGGGGTAGGGTGAAGAAGGGTGGGGTCATGCTGCCATTTCAGGTTGCTTCTTTTCTGTCATTGCTCAGAGCGTCACAGCACTGTAGGGATGCAGTGACAAAGAGCCTAAACCCCTCCACAGATTTCCTGCCTGCAAATCCAATCAAAATCCATGCAAGGAAGGAGCAGGGAAGGGAAGGAAAGGAAAGGAACCTCTCGTGCAAGCACTGAGTCATTACTGACTCTTGGAAGGACGCCAGCTTTTGCTGACGTTTTCTTGGCAGGCCTTATAGCGGGGTGGTTTGCCGTTGCCTTCCCCGGCCGTTATTACCGTTCCCCCAGCTAACTGGGTACTCATTTTACCGACCTCGGGAGGATGGAAGACTGAGTTGACCTGAGCCAGCTGCCTGAAACCAGCTTCCGCTGGGATCGAACTCAGGCCGTGGGAAGAGTTTCAGCTGCAGAAACTGAGGATGAAAAAAATATGGATGAGGGAAGGAGGCGGGTGGTTGGGGGAATTGCTGCACTTCCAACAAGTAACCATTATAGCCCCTTCTTTGGAACACACATGACTTGGTACCACACAGAAACCACCATGTCCAAAAACAAGTTACCATAAACTAGTTTAGGAAAACAACAACAGAATATTGAGGGAATAATAGCAGAAGGACAACAAGGGCATCATATGGGTTACACATGAGCGAGGTTTTACAGTTCTGGTATAAAGCACTAGTGTAAAATGGCCCTTAGAATGCTTCTAAAATGTATTGTGCATCCTCCTGAGATGCACAAGAACTTGCACAAGATGAGGAGAACTTTTAAAAATGATGTGCTCATATCAAGGGGGCAATTCTTTCCTGCCCCGAGGAAACCCCTTTTCATATTTCATGATGCTCTAAGGAATTTCTTGTAAATGCATTGATAAACCAGGACTGAATCTTTAGGAAATGTAGAAATTACCCCAGAATCATCTGCAACAGACAGGAACATATATATACTCCTTTGAAGACAAGCAAATGTGTTGAAGATCCCTTGAAAGTAAAAGGTTTGAAAACCCGCTGATGGGAGGCTATATTTTTGAGCTGTTTCTCCCTCCGATAAAATAAAACCCCAGCCTGTTAATGAATGTCAACTAATTATGGTTTCCAAGAACTGAAGCGTACAGAAGTTATCTGTCAGGTTTTGGCTCTTAGTTTTTTTGGGGGAAATTTATTAGGACAATAAAATTAAGCCACTAGTGAAGAAGTCATACCTCTAGTTTCAGTGCCAGCTATAGGTCCAGCCAATGATGTCATGTAAAGACAATCTATTTGTGCTCCTCTGGGTTTGTACTGTAGTCAGGTGAAAACTTGCAAAGATTCTACAGATTATGCTTCAGAAGTAAATGCAAAGCATGTGTCTGCCTCGTTTTTGCCAGAGTCTCTCTCAACTGACAGCAGGGATTGTCGACCACGTCTCCATGGAAACTGGTCCCTCAGCAGACAAAGAATTGATGACTGCAGATTTCATTTAAACCCTCCATTTATTGAGGGAAGAACCCTTTGAAGTAGAGTGGTGTGTCAGCCCCACATGGGGATAGAGAACTCAAGCATTATTTGGAAGTTATAAGCTTATTATTAAGATATATTATGATAGATTAATGATAAAGGATAATGTTATAATCTCAACAACGTACTAGGTTTCTATACTTTAATATACAACTCAACAGTGTAAGATGCTTTGGAGAGGGAAATGACTTTCCATAACAAAGTTAGGTTCACATGGGTGTTGATTCAGATGTCTTGGAAGAAAGGCAGGTGACTGTTCAAAGATAAACTAAGGTTGCCAGTTGAATAGGGGGTGGGGGATGGAACAGCCTGGATTGTTCCATTGTCCATATAACAGCAGCTCTGCAGAAATTGGTAGGCGAAGCTTTTCATAGCACGGAGATAAGCATTCTTTCTTGTTCATGTCTGCATGTCAAGCTGATACTTCGGGAACCGAAGCAGGGGCCAGTAAAAAATTGGTAAAGTGAGAAGTGATTTCCGTTCAATTTTGGAACAGGAGGGTCTGAGAGGCATTTTTTTCCCATTCAAGATGGCTGTAATTTGAAAATGATGGAGTTGCTAAACATTTTGAGACTAAAATCACTTGTGTCCGCCGCAACCTAGATGCCACAGATATGGCAGTTCAGACTGTAGACGTGTCCAGCGCACCATTTGCCTAGTTCTGTGGGATGAATTGTTGCTGCCTGAGGATGTGGCCAAGGTGCTGGGAGAAATGTGGCTTACTTCCTGTTTGCTTGATCCTAGTAACATCTAACAGAGGAGGATTGACAGACTGGGTTCAGGAGATAATAAGTGACTGGGTTTGAACACACCATGGTGCCTGCAGGTGCCAGGTTGAACATACAAACCCTGCTTGTGCAGTGTCGTAATGTGCAAACCCAGTGAACGTGAGTATGTGAAGGTTAAACAATCCTCACATAACCCTAAAATGGACCATGTTTAACCTTCGTATAACCCATGCTCACTGGGTTCACACAGCCCCAAGCAGGGGTTGCATATTCAAAATGGTGACCACACCTACCACAGCCTCACCATGGGTTAAATAACCCCCAATGTGCTGTCGTATCATGCAGACAGCACCAGTGCCTCGTAGTGAGGGTGGGTGGGTTAAAAACATGATTGTGCAGCCACTCCTTAAAAAGCCTTCCTTGGACTCTAATAGCTATCAACCAATCACAAGCACTCCCTTCTTGGACAAGGTGCTTGACTAAATATTATTTATTTAGTTAGTTAATTTATGTACCACCCCATAGCCAAAGCTCTCTGGTGATGCAACTTGAGCAATTTGGGCCATAGCTAGACCTAAGGTTTATCACTGGATCGTCCAGGGGTCAAACCTGTTCACCTAGGTGACACACAGGGGATCCAGTGCTCGGGCAGGGGTGAGCCCTGGATGATCCCAGGATAAACCTTAGGTCTAGCTGTGGCCTTGGTCTCTCTTGGATAAAATGGATTAGCTGGACTGATTTCTATCCAGTTTCAGACCTGGTTTTGGCACACAAGCAGCTGCCCTGATGGAATACCTGTGCTGGAAGACAGATGTGGAAGTATAGCCTGGTTGATTCACCTGGAACTTTCAAAAGAACAAATGTGGCAGTCCTCATCACAATCAAGTTTGGCCTTAAATTAATAAATTCAGTATATTCCAGTGTTTGTCACAATATTAGATTTCACATATTTGAAAAGAGTTGGTCTTTATTATCCTCTAAACTGAATTCTGTTTATTTTACTCGCCTTTGCCCAATAAACAATCCTTTTATTTCTGTACATTAGGGTGTGGAGTGGAATTGTGATGAGGCTACTAAAAAAGCTTGTTACAGTAAAGGCAAATCAAAGGTGAGTAGGTGTTTCTTAACCAGTTTCCTAGATATGAATGAGAAAATGCAACTACGTTTCCTTGGAAGTAAGTTCCACAGAGTTCAGTGGAACATACTCCAATGTCATGCACATCAAATTTTGTAATCTGTATCAACAGGCTACTTCAATACTGTAATTGAGATAGGATCTATGTGGTGGAGGAGCAAAATTGCCCCCACAGCGACCCAGTTTGCAATTTGCTGGCTGTGAGTGGGAGTCAGCACTTCTCATTTCTCTAAACAATCTACAAAGATTGTGAGTATGATGGCCTAATCTGTACACTATGGGTTGTTTAGAAGTTAAACCGTTCAGAGTTAGCCTACAATTTGTTCTTGAGTTGCTTACAGAAAATGAAAGTGTGTGCCAGAGGCTCGTGCCTGGCAAATCGTGGGTCAATTAATCCAAGATTCACCATTATGTGTGAAATTGGTCATTGCCTACTGTGTGAATCTTTGCTCTACAGGTTTGATAGAATCCAGGCCTTGGATGGCAAGTTTGTATAGGGTTTATGTATGTTCACTGTATAGTTTGGATCTATGAGCACATCCCTCTGGCAAGTATTACATTTAACGCACAGACAATTTGCAGACTCGGAAGTGGGTTAGGCCCCACACTCCTACCGTGCACCATCTGAGTCACAATAGAGCAGTCTTCCCCAGCCTGGTGCCCTCCAGATGTTTGGGACTCCAACTCCCAACAGTCCCAACCAGCATAGCTAATGGTAAGGAATTCTGGGAGTTGTAGTCCAAAGCATCTGGAGGGTACAAAGTTCGGGAAGGCTGCCCTAGGGACTTTGCGCCATAGTGATCTTACACCAGAACGGAAAAGGCTATACATTTATGCGGACCAGCTAGTGTTGACCATGTTGGGAACAAGTTTTTTAGTCACACAGAACTTCTCAGTTTTAGAGCAAAAGAAGAGAAAAATCAATGGCTGGCTGGGCTGAGGTTCACCCTGCTATAACCACAGCTTTCCAGGAAAAAGAAACTGGAAGTTAATTAATGTAAAGCAGTGGTGGGCAACACATGGGACCCCCCTGTTGTTTTTTTGCAGCCCCTGCTGCCCCAAATTGCTGCTGCTGCTGCACTGCAGAAATGCAACCAAATTTCAGCAATGTGCAGGAAGTAGAGGAAAATGCTGCATTTTCCCATTAAAACAAGGTGTGCAGGAAGCAGACACCTTTTTAAATGAAAAGCCATTCTGCCCTGGGGCTTCCTGGGATAATCACTGCATTTACCATGTCATAGAAGTTTATTCTGAAGCCTTTTCCATGTCATGGTAAGTTCCTTGTTTTTCACATCCCCTGCATGAAAGCAAGATAGTATGGTCCGTGAGAACTGTACCAAATCAGCAATGCATGGAAGGGTTAGCCATTAGAAAAATATTAATGTGCCGTGCAGCAGGGAATGAAGTTCTATATTGCACATGGTAGCAATATAGAACAAAAAGAACCAGGAGTTCTTTTTGTACAGAAGTCTGTGATTGTATGTCCTGTGCACTGGCTATTGCCATAATAAGGTTGGCAGGGACATTACTACATAGATATGATGATGTAGAAGACCTTTTCAAAAGGATCTCTAGCTTCATTTACTGACATTAGCAATTAATTGTAAATGTAATCTGATTGCTCACACAAACTGTTACTTTTAGGTATGGTTTGTCCTGATTTTTCATCTGTAGTCACAGTGTAGGATAGCACTGAAGAGAACGCCAGGTTTTATATAGTGTATGGCACTTATGAAACGTTGATGTTTCTTTTTCTTTCTATTTCAGGAAGAGTGTCAGAATTACATTCGTGTTCTCCTCATTGGTGGGGAGAGGCTCTTTGCATGTGGAACTAATGCATTTACACCAATTTGCACAAATCGGACGGTAAGAATATGGGCAAATCCACGAGACAGACTTAAACTGGTTTAAAACTTCTTCCTATTTATTTATTTATTTATTTATTACGTATTTATACTGTCCAACAGCCTAGGCTCTCTGGGCAGTTTACAACTATAAAACCATAACCCTACATACTGTGATTCTGTAGGCTGGGAGTGGTGCTGGAGCTACATGGGAGAGGGCCTTTTCTATGGTTGCACCCCGACTGTTGAATCCACTTGGTGCCTTCTTTGTTATTCTTTAGGCGCCAGCAAAGGTCCTGTTGGGATCTCCAAGACAGAATTCTCAGCACCTTTTTGCCATGCTACAATTTTTATGACTATTTGTGCTGAGGCTTAAGAATTAAATTGGCTCATAATGCAGCTAGGGCCTAGGTGGTGGTGGTGGTTGTTGTTGTTGTTATTATTATTATTATTATTATTATTATTATTATTATTATTATATCCCGCCTTTTTCCCAGTACTGGGACTCAAGGCGGTTAACCAGTCATGATTATTCTTGCCAACTGAAGAAAAAGCGACAGAGACCATCGGAAGTATCTGTGGGTTTATGACTTCATACTGCCCATTCAAGTTCATATGCTGAACCTTTCCTGATAAGATCTGGGGAGGACTTACTTTAATACTAGGGCTAAGCTGAATCCATCTGTACAGCTTTGTTTTCTGATCAAGCCACACAACAGAGGGGAATTTGGTATGTTCTAAACTGTAATCAAACACTGAGAAACCAAAAGACAGAGGCTGCAATCCTGTACCCACTACATATGAATGGTGTGTGTGTGTGTGTGTGTGTGTGTGTGTGTGTGTATACATACCTACATATCCCCTGTATATCTTGAAGGTTTGAGACTACGGGATTCTTCACACAAAGCTTTTAGCGTGCACTCATGGACTCACAGAAGTTTGTGGGTCCTTTTCAAGACATCATCAACCTCTGGTGCCTCTCCCGTTATTTTTAAGCTTTAGTCTGCTATTTTTTAACTCATCAAAAATGAAGTAATAAATATAAACCAGCATCAAAGGGGTGTTGTATTTCTGGAATCACACAATATTGCAGGGCCATTTACTGGCTGTATTAATGGAGCATATGGAACTTGCCCACAAAACAAATGGCCCAAAAAAGTGGCAGAGAGCATGCATTGTGCTTATCGTAATCCCACAAAGACTCCAGAAGACGAAGCCCCAGTAAGGGTGCAAGATTTTTGCTTCAACGTGGAGAAGCCCTGGTAATGGAAGCAAAAGAACCCCAACAAGACAGAATGAAATCCCATTGCTTTCAATGTGTCTTGACCTCTGCTGGGCTCTGGAAGCTGGCTGAAATGGTTTGGTCTTGCAATGTTTTTGAAAAGTGCTCAGGCTTTGAGTTTGATGAACTCTAATAATTGGGACAGGGCTCGTTTAGAGCTCCCCTCTCTGTGTCATTAAATCTAATGCACAGATGGGATCATCAAGATGGAGAGTATGCAATGCAATTAGAATTAATGTGTTTCCGTTCGATTTCTTTTGGTTACAAACTTTGCAAGTGGGGGTGCCATCTCCCGCTCCCCTGTTTATCGGATACACATCATAAAGCTAGAAAGAAATTGTTGCTATATATGTGAGGACTGTGAATCATGTGCCGTTTTGGCACATAAGATTTTAGATTGATTTATGGTTTTATGTGATGAAATGTGATAAGTAATGGTCAATTCTCCCCCTGCCCCCACCTTCTGGTGCAGCTATATAACCTGGAAGAAGCTCATGATCACATCAGCGGCATGGCACGCTGTCCATACAGCCCCCAGCACAACTCCACAGCTCTCCTTGCAAGTACTGGCGAGTTATATGCAGCAACAGTAATGGACTTTCCAGGAAGAGATCCTGCCATTTATCGCAGCTTGGGGATTCTTCCCCCACTCCGGACTGCACAGTACAACTCTAAGTGGCTCAATGGTGAATGCAGGGAAGACGTGTCATTTGTTTGACTAAACAATGCTTTGAATTGCTTTGTTATGAAGGAAATGCCTGCATTCGCAATGGTCAATGCTTCTGAAGGCTTTGCCCCCAGTTTTTCCATATTTGAGGAAATCTGGAATTTTCCTAATCCCCAATGTTGAAGGTTTAAAGTTGACAATTCTAGATTGAATTGGGTTGTGGGGAAGGGGTGGGTGGGAAAAGAGTAAGGTTCAAAGGAGTTAAGGGTTAGAGTTTAAGTACAAGAAGTGGGAATAGGGCCATAGCTCAGTTTGCTTGCAGAAAGTCCTAGGTTCAGTTCCTGGCATCTTTAACTGAAAATACCATTGACATCTATTTATTTATTTATTTATTTATTGCATTTCTATACCACCTGCCATGACACAGGCTCTGAACAACAGGCCTGGCCGCAGACACTCCCTGCTCAAGCCAAGCCCCACCAGTTGAGGAGCCTGAGGCGAGGGACAACCACCGCCTTTCTCCAAACTAGGTGGAGAAAGGGGTTAAATTGGAACATTTCAGGAATAAATCAAAGTGCTGTGAATTATATGTGCTGATGGTGATTTAATGTCAGAGTGGGTGTTAAATGTATATAACTGCAGATGATAAATGCCAAAGAGACACGTGGGATTTTTTTTTGGTAAAACATTATTTTAAGGTTCACAAACTTTGTTTCAAAATAAAACTTTTCAAAACCGTTTTAAAACCTCTCATCCAATCCTTTCTCTCTTCACAGACACGCTTTCCTTTCTCACACAATCACTCTTGAGCTTCCTTTATTATCAGTATGGTTTAATATACATCAACTGACTATGTGCACACCATCCTCAAAAGACACCCCTCTCTACACTGATCCTCAAACTCTCCAGAACAATAGTACTCTACACACAGAGAGCTAAAGCACTCAAGGCTAAAGACTCAAAAAGTACCTAAAAGTTCCCCTCAGTCATTCCCTTATATATCACTCCTCTCCGCTCCTAAGACATTCTAACTCCGCCCACTCAGGTCAACATTCTAAGCACTACAGACTTACCAATTTCAGACATACATTAGGGAACTGACTTGTGGGGTTAATGCCACACCACCCAATAGCCGAAGCTTTCTGGGCGGTTTGCAAATTGAAGACAATTCAATTACAATGACTGTCTAAACTTTAGCAGACAGTTGCTAAGGCTTATGCAACATTGTGTTGTTGTTGTTGTTGTTGTTGTTGTTGTTTTGTTGGATATGGCACTTTACAGAGTTTTGTGAGCAAAAAACACCCAAACCAAGCAAGACAGGCCCTTGCCCCCAAGGGCTGGCAGTGTGGAGAGGGAGGAACAAAGCAAGTAAGGAATGGATGCAAGTGGAGTTAGCCTTGTATAAGCTTGGCTATAATTGGGGATGAGGATTAAGGGGTTAAACAAAAGACCTTGCAGAAAAGTTGGGCCTTGAGGAAGGAATTGTCGTGGGAAAAGGGATGGCCCCTTGCTTTGGGTGGGGCGTTCCAGGCATAAAGCCTGGTAAGGATGAATGGGTGGAGAGCAGACATCTATAGGGCAACTGAGAGTAGAGGAGCAAAGGTTATATTTATTGGGAATATACTTATATTTCAGAAATGGTCCAAAATAGTTAATATACAAATAGCCACTGTCAACTCTAGAGTAAGCGAAAAACACCTTTTCCTGTCTTTTTTTCATCCTGTATTTCAGAACCAAATTTTGTGTCTTCCTATGACATCGGAAACTTCATCTATTTCTTCTTCCGAGAGAATGCAGTCGAACATGACTGTGGGAAAATAGTCTTTTCTCGGGCCGCTCGAGTTTGTAAGAATGACATTGGAGGCAGGTTTTTGCTGGAAGACACCTGGACCACCTTCATGAAAGCTCGCTTGAACTGCTCCCACCCTGGAGAAATTCCATTTTACTACAATGAATTACAGAGTACGTTCTTCCTGCCAGAACTGGACTTAATCTACGGGATCTTTACCACTAATGTGTATGTAGCTTATGCAGTATTTTTATTTCTAGAATATTCAGAATAACTTTGAGGAGGAGGTCTGCTGCCTATATGCCTCCCAGGACAGCCTTCCCCAAACTAGTCTCTTCCAGATGTGTTAGACTACAACTCCCAGCATCCCTGGCTAACACATCTGGAGAGCAGCAGGTTGGGAGGTGGTGTATTGCAGAAGAGGAGGCCATCCTGAAAACAGAACTGATCCTGAAAGATGTCTGCGATATGGGCTCTTTATATCTTCCACTTTCCACTTCATCATGACAATTAACAACCATTAATATCATAATGCACTTTTTTTTAAAAGAAAAAAGTACAAGAGATAGCATCCAAGAAAAAAGCCATCACAGTGAGTCATTAATATTATGAAGTGGAGGAAAGCATCATAAACTGACCGCCCTACAAAGCATGCCATTTGGATAAGGTGATGGAATGTCAACAAAAAGGAGACCCATGTGGGTCTCCCAAGGCAGGGAGTTGACTTCCAGAGCCTGGTTGTTACAGTGGAGAAGGCCTTGTCTTGTGTCTCCACCAACTGGTTTCTTTTTGCATAGGACAGGTTCTTTGCTGTCCTAGCAAGACCTTCGTCAAAGATCTGAGTAGGCATGCAAGAGAAGGTGGTCCTTTAAACACCCCGGCCCTAAACTATTTAAAGGTGAGGAGAAGGGGGCCCCCTGACTCAGCCAGCCCAGGCACACGCCCCTTCGCTGCTGCTTGTTAACCCTTTGTAGTCTAGGTTCTTGAAGCAACGCCACACTCCAGAGATAGGGACCAAACATTTTTATTCTTCACACAACACACTTCCATAAGGGTCCACACATGAAGGTGCACACGTAAAAGGTTTGGAGGAGAAACATGGACAAAGGAATGACACACTTAGGACAGCAGGGACTAATACCTTACCCCCTCCCCCTTTACACGCTCAAGCCAATAGAATTTGCACTCACTCCCCACTTAACCACCCACTTGCCGTAACTCCGGCAAGGTCCCTTGCCCAATTGTACCCAAACCTAGACTTAAAACACAACACACATTTAACTCTGCGACTCAACCTCTTGTTGCTCACTCCGACTTGGCTTTACGCCACTCGAACTAAGACTCTTTCCCTCAGCGGCCGCGTGGAGTTTCCGCCATCCAGCCAGACCGGCCTGGATGCTCTAACTCACCACGCACATGCTGGACTCCTGACACTCACAGGAAAGAGACCGGACCCTTAGGTGCTTAAGCTTTTTATCCCTTTCTGGGACCCCCTTGTCACCAGACCCACCTTGACCAATAAAAACCCCATAGCAACCCACACCTCTCCCAAAGGTAGTGGGGAATGCTCCCAGACATTGCACAGCTGCAACATGTTACTCTCCCCCCGGTACCAGCCCGGGGAGGCGTTATCAGACGATAGGCGCTTCTTGCCCAGCGCGGCCTTGGCATTTCGCTTCCTACTCCCCTTTCAGACACAAAGAAACCCCTCTCCCTCTCCCTGGGATGAAGCAAAAGATGTTCTCTTAAAGAAACCATGGGCTCAGCCCACGACAGTAATGATTAGCATCATTGGAAGGAGGGGCTGTGGCTCAGTGGTGGAGCAGAAGGTCTCCGGTTCAATCCCTGCCATCTCCAGGTATGACAGAAAACTTTCCGAACTGAACTTTAGTGTCAACAATAATAGCCTGACTCCGTATAAGGCAGCTTCATATGTTCCTAACTCAGAAAGAAACTGGAAGCCAGTCAACCTCCCTAGGTAAATGAGGGACAATGGAATCAGTTACCTAGGGAGGTTGTGGGCTCTCCCACACTAGAGGCCTTCAAGAGGCAGCTGGACAAGCATCTGTCGGGGATGCTTTAGGGTGGATTCCTGCATTGAGCAGGGGGTTGGACTCGATGGCCTTGTAGGCCCCTTCCAACTCTGCTATTCTATGATTCTATGAATTGTTTCCTGATTCTGGTGGCAACCCCAATGTTGGAGTCATGGTGCTAGTTTCTGAGGAAAAGATTTGCTGATAGTATTTTTTTGTGTGTGATCTCAGTTCTCTATTTAGTTTTATTTATGGTTAGCTAGGATGCAGGGGACAAAATAAATATGTATTTATTAATTCCGTTTGGTTTTATAGATTGCATATTTGGGTGATCAACAGCATGTCTTAGAAAAATACGAGTAACCGTTCAGAAAGAATCCAATCAGACCTTGCCTCCTTTTTCATTGCCCTCGCTCTTTTCCAATAGGGGGAGCAATAACTTCTTAAACATCTAAAAAAACAAACCCTAGGCGCTGTAAAAAAATGCAGAAATAAAGATGCCCTTCCCATCGGTTTATAAGTAAAGCAGGGCTGTATGCTACCTATGTGGAAGACTACCTGTAAATTATATTTAAGTAGCTCTGGGCTCCTTGGAGGTGAATTTAATCCTGTAGGAACGGCATCTTTATTTCTATACTTTGCCCAGAGCTGTAGGCCCTTAAGTGATCACTCCCCTAATTAACAAAATGGGCCCCAAGCGGCTGGATGTGCTAGGTGGGAAAGGGCAAGAATAGTTTCTACAGGAGCGAGGGACCCACTGGTAATTGCAAGAAAAGTGTGCACATTTGAAAACACCCCCTTCCCCCCATGGCTCCAGCAAGAAATGGCACTTGTACACTTGCTTCTGTCCCCAGGGAGAATTCCTGGTATTTGAAGGTAGCATGCAGGCACTAGCCCTCGCTGGGTACAATGGTGAGGTAGTTTAAACAGCAATGCAATTCGGGAGTAATACTCTTGCCGTATAGACCAGTAAAGAGCACTTTCACCTAAACTGGAAGAATTGTGCCAAACTCTACCAGCTTCTACCTATTTCTCTTCTTTAGAGACAGATAGTTCTAGTGTTTTATTCCATGAGTGATGGAAATAAAATACTTCCATATAACAACTTCCACTCTGCGCTGAAAATTGCTTCAGCCTAAACTTTTTATTTGTAAAACTTTAAATTCACTTTGCTGTTCTGCTGAACTTGTTCTACCTGTGCTTTTGCGACAGCCTTAGCTTGTTGTTGCAAAGGTGCTCAATGCAAATCTCTCTTGCTTAGCTCAATATTGAATCAGCATACTGCTGATGCCTTATCCTACCCTGGAGGGCAGAGCCTTTGAATAACTCGCCTGTCCAAAGCATCGATGATCTTAAACAAATGTTTATTTTATTTAAGAAACACACAAGCTTGTCAGTCAAGAAGCTTTATGATGCTGCTGTGTGGTAGCACCTGGAGTCTGTGGGCTTGAACTTAGCTGAACCTAGACAATTTGCGAACAACTTCACAATAGCAGATTTAATTCTTACCATTTACATATGTGGGTAATTACTATAAGAAAATCCCTGATGTAGTAAAGGCAGGAGTGTTTGGTTCCCTCTCTTTGATTTCTTCTCTTCTCTTCCCCCCCCACCCCACCCCCAAATAAACAATTGAAAAACTACTTCACTTTTACTTCTTTCTCTCTAAGCTACAACTCTTCCTGACGCTTTTTTAAAAAAGTAGCAGGGCTAAATACATGTTTCATGATCATATATGTAGTAGTACCCTGCTACCTTTTAAAAAAAGAAATATCAGGAGGAGCTGTAACTTAAAGCTTCATCACACCTTGGAAGAAACACTGGCTAACGCTGGCTACCGTCGCTTCTCCGTGGACACTCAGTTACTTCCTGTTTTTAAACAGGAAGTAAACAAGGTGCATGAGGGCCATTCAGTCCCTCGTTGTGAACATGCTACTTTTCCCACACACAGCAGGAGAGAGCAGTAACTTTGGTTTAAAAAATATTTCGGCGTTTCTCTGGTTTTTCTTGCGGTGCAAGGAAGACCAGAAGGGGCGCGAGAGGCAGAAGACATCATGGGAGGGAGCTCCGAGGAATCTGTGAGTGCCCAGTTACGAGCGTGCAATAAAACACTCTCGTCGGATGGAGCTTCCAGTGATGGAGCCCCTACTTGGCATGCAAAAGGTCCCAGGTTCAATTCATGGCATCTCCAGGTAGGGCAGGAAAAGACCCTGCCTGAAACCCTGCAGAGCCACTGCCAGTCAACAACACCAAGCTACATGGGCCAATGGTCTGACTCAATATAAGGCAGGTTTGTCTGTTTCTGTGTTTAAAATTAAAACTGATTCAGGACAGGAGATACAAAGTGGAGAAGGGACAGAGTGCCTCTGAGCAACAACAACAAAACACACACACACACACACACACACACAATGGGCTTCTAAATATGTGTTTGCAAGGGACAGAGCTGGGGTGAGGCACAAGTAGCCAAGCAGAGAGGGGCAGTAACTGGAGAAAAATGGAGTATAGGTAAGCAACAGTGAGTTGGGGGGTAGTGGGCATATTCCCCCCCCTCCCCAGCTATTCCAGGAAGATGCCAAATCTTGCCTTGGCCAGAAACTCTCTAGATCAGGGGTCCCCAACCCCCGGTCCGTGGACCGGTACTGGTCTGTGGCCTGTTAGGAATTGGGCCGCGCAGGTGAGCTGCTTTCACCCACCCACACCCACCCCAGCGTACCTGGATGCGGGGCGCCATCTCGCCTGCCCAGCCGAAGCGAAGCCAGGATGCTGGGGTGGGAGGCTTCGGAACAGCGTGCCTGGCCAGAAGCCGCTCTGGGAGAGCGACTTCCGGGCGCGCCATTCCGAAGCCACCCGCCCGTGCCAGCGTCCTGGCTTTGCTTCACCTGGGCGCCCACCCAGCCGAAGCAAAGCCACGCCTGCCCGCCCCCACTCCAGCATCTCTCAGAGCTGCTGTGGGAGAGTGGCTTCTGGGTGCGGCGGCGGGGGTGGGGAGGCTGCCGCAGTTCCGCTCCTCCCTCTCGGGGACCAGGCGGGTGCGACCCTGGCCGCCGCTTGCAGGCAGGAATGGGCCTTGCACGTGGATGGGCTGGAGGCACACGGCGCCGTCGGCACTCCGAACGTGGAGCAGTTTGCAGCTTGGGCTGACACTTGGTGGGAGGAGGAGGGACGGAGGGTGGCTGCGGCTGGCAAGGAAAGGGGCGGCCCACCCCTTGGCGCCTCCCTAACCCCTCAACCCACCCACCTCTGGTCCGTGGAAAAATTGTCTTCCACGAAACCGGTCCCTGGTGCCAAAAAGGTTGGGGACCACTGCTCTAGATAGTCTTAAATGAGCAATCACTCTCTCAATCTCCCTTGCAATGAGGAAATAAGTGACCTGCCTTATCAGGGTTGTCGTGAGGATTACAACAAGATAATGTATGCGAAGTGCTTTAGACCTCCAAAAGCACTGTATAAACTTCTCTGTATTATCTCAGGGGTCCTGGGATTGTTGGTCCAATTATAAAGTGTTTTGAAGATAAAAGGCTTAATACAGGGATGGGCATAATGTCGGTTTTTCCCTCTGGACTTTTCCATTCACCAGACAAGATTAATGTCCTCCTGAACTGTATTTTCCAGCTGTAGTTCTGAAAAAGTCTCCTCAATACACATGAAGTGTCCATTTTATCCACTCTATGGTGGGATGTAAAAAACTGTAGATATAATGGGACGTTGTTGCATTTCGTAAGCAAGGTGCTGAAATTCTTTCCTTCCTTTATCTTCTGTTTGTTCATATATACATGTGGTGTGGTGTTTGTTTTTTTGTTTTTAAAGGAACAGCATAGCCGTTTCGGCTGTTTGCGTATTCAACATGACTGCAGTAACTCAAGTCTTCAGTGGACCATTCAAGTACCAAGAGAACTCTCGCTCTGCCTGGCTGCCTTATCCCAACCCTAACCCTAATTTTCAGGTACTTAAAGGGAAGAGGAAGGTCCTTAAGCATATGAATTGTCCTAAAACTACAATCATGTTTTTAGAAGCTAATATCATGGCGGATAGATGATTGTGGGTTTCCATCCACCAGCCTGCATTACAGTTTTCAGCTAATGATCATGATGGGATGGTCAGGTTAAAACGCCATCAGAGGCTTAAATTGCAATTGGAATTTGCAGGACTTCAGTTACTGGCCTGAGAGATGGTGTGCCCAATCATACTTTGAGCCAATTAATAGCGATTAAACAAGCACTTGATCATCTTGGGTAACATTAAGAAAGAAATTAATTTGAACTAGGTGATAAAACAGAACGCCACAGGCAATATTGCCATGAACTGAATAAAACATGAGTAAGCAGAGCCATTTCCCCCACTAATGTGACTTGTGAGAGAATCTGTAGTGTGGTGTGAGAAATAAACTAATAAAATAACGAAAAGCACCTTTGAGACTCTGGGGAGCCCTCCTTCCAAGCAGCTTCCTCTGAGGGCTGGTAATTCTGCTGTGTCTCTGCATCAGGAATGATTAGATGGGTTCCACTCACACCTGAGGTGGACAATCTCCAAAGTTGCACAACCTCAGAGGGCACCAACGGCATCTCTGGGTAAGCTGGTGTGTAAAGGCCAGGCCCAGAGAAGAGAGTCCCACACGACTAGTGATATCGTCTGAGGTTAAGTCATTTTGCCACCTCTCAGCTTGGTTGTTGTGGAGTGCGTGATCAGGGAAGCAAGACCTGAGCATCAAAAACTACTAGTTTGTATTGCTTCATTAATTTTATGTATTCATCAGAATTGGTGGCATTCTTTACACTCACTATATATGAAAAGGGTATAAACCTTAACCAAAACAAGCTAGTAACCAAAAACAAGGGGTAAGGTAAGTAACTATATTTACAAGATCATATCCCTAACCGTTAACGTCTGGAAAAGACATTACATATAAACTAGTAACCACCATAGAATATACACATATAAACATAGGCATTTTTATAAAAACAAAATGATAAAAACAGGTCAAACGCATTTCGACAGGGGGGTCTACTTCAGTGACCCTTAAATAAACAGAGCTTCTGTATATGTATTAGACTGGGCTGTCTCCAATTTAGAGGCCCCAAAAATTAGATAGCCATTGTCACTCCCGTAGAACTAATTTAAAATATTGCAAGATGATGCTGTCAAGGTGTTGCATGCCATATGCCAGCAAATTTGGAAAACACAAGAATGGCCATCAGACTGGAAAAAATCAACTTATATCCCCATACCAAAAAAGGGAAACACTAAAGAATGTTCCAACTATCGGACAGTGGCACTTATTTCACATGCCAGCAAGGTAATGCTCAAGATCCTGCAAGGTAGACTCCAGCAATTCATGGAGCGAGAATTGCCAGATGTACAAGCTGGGTTTAGAAAAGGCAGAGGAACTAGAGACCAAATTGCCAATATCCGCTGGATAATGGAGAAAGCCAGGGAGTTCCAGAAAAACATCTATTTCTGTTTTATTGACTATTCTAAAGCCTTTGACTGTGTGGATCATAACAAACTGTGGCAAGTTCTTGGTGGTATGGGGATACCAAGTCATCTTGTCTGCCTCCTGAGGAATCGGTATAACGAACAAGTAGCAATGGTAAGAACAGACCACGGAACAACGGACTGGTTTAAGATTGGGAAAGGAGTTCGGCAGGGTTGTATACTCTCACCTTACCTATTCAACTTGTATGCAGAACACATCATGTGACGTGCTGGGCTTGACGAATCCAAGGCTGGAATTAAAATCACAGGAAGAAACATTAACAATCTCAGATATGCAGATGACACCACTTTGATGGCTGAAAGCGAGGAGGAGCTGAGGAGCCTTATGACGAAGGTGAAAGAAGAAAGTGCAAAAGCTGGGTTGCAGTTAAACCTCAAAAAAACCAAGATTATGGCAACCAGCTTAATTGATAACTGGCAAATAGAGGGAGAAAACGTGGAGGCAGTGACAGACTTTGTATTTCTGGGCACAAAGATTACTGCAGACGCTGACTGCAGCCAGGAAATCAGAAGACGTTGACTTCTTGGGAGGAGAGCAATGACAAATCTCGATAAAATAGTTAAGAGCAGAGACACCACACTGATAACAAAAGTCCGCATAGTTAAAGCAATGGTATTCCCCGTAGTAACCTATGGCTGCGAGTGCTGGACCATAAGGAAAGCTGAGCGAAGGAAGATAGATGCTTTTGAACTGTGGTGTTGGAGGGAAATTCTGAGAGTGCCTTGGACTGCAAGAAGATCAAAGCAGTCCATACTCCAGGAAATAAAGCCAGACTGCTCACTTGAGGGAATGGTATTAAAGGCAAAACTGAAGTACTTTGGCCACATAATGAGAAGACAGGATACCCTGGAGAAGAGGCTGATGCTAGGGAAAGTGGAAGGTAAAAAGAAGAGGGATCGACCAAGGGCAAGATGGATGGATGATATTCTGGAGGTGACAGACTTGACCTTGGGGGAGCTAGGGGTGGCAACGGCCGACAGAAAGCTCTGGTGTGGGCTGGTCCATGAAGTCACGAAGAGTCGGAAACGACTGAACGAATAAACAACAAAACCTTAACTCTTGTTTTTGGTTACTCAATTCTTTACACTCACACCTTTAAAGTAAATATTTTCCCATGCAAGAATGAGGTGTGCCTCAAATTTTAACTCAGAACAATAGTGTACTATCAGAAGTTTGGGGGCGGGGGAATAATGTTCTAACCAAATACTAATTAGGTATTTCTCAGAGTGGATATAGACATGCATCCAGTGTGACTATTGAGGGATATTTCTCTCCAATTGCAGTTGTGACTGCTGTTGTTGCTGTGCATTCACATACACTTCACTCTGGAAGTGTATTTGCCACTTTCTTGTTTCCGTACCTGATTTTTTTTTCTATGGCTGAGGTCCTGCAAATTTGCATCAGAAGCTGGCTGTGCACAGCCTTGGCTGGCTTCTGCCTTGTGACATCATGAATTCTGGCTCTGCCCGGAATAATTTTGCATGATTAAAAAAATGTGCTTCTGGATATCTATATTTTTAATAAGCTGTTTTATTATTGCAACATTAACAACACACCTTTATGATTGCTTAAATGTAACCAAAGAAGCCATTAGCAATAAAATGTTTGATTGCTTAGACATATAAGCAGCACTTTTGAAAAATAAGTAAATGAAGAATGGGCCATTGGAGCCGTGAGAGGAGGAGTAAGACTGGTGGCTGAATCAGGGAGGGAATTGCTGGAAGCATTGCGCTGTGCTCACTCAATGGGAGGGAAAACCCAGTACAATTCCTGGTTGTTAGACTCCTTTATATGCACCTTACATAGAAAATATGAAAGATGCCTTTGCATGGACAGAGAAAAAGATGGCAGGTAAGGTGTGGCAAGCACAGCTATGAGTTCGCCCTCACCTTAAGCATAAATTTACACTTTTTTAAAAAAATTGAGGGCATCCAAGGGCATTCTTAACCAACCTGAGGGTTGAAACCCAGCTGGGCATCCTGCCTGCTCTCTTCACCCTGGCAAGCTAGAACATGGCAAAGAATTTTTCTTGTGTAGTTTGAAGAAGCCATGCCCAAAAAAGCCACCATGGAAGAAAAGAGGACCCTAGAAGAGAATGAGGTGACTTTTGCTGCTGCTACAAATGCTCCAGCTGAACCGTATGGCACCCTTCAAGCTCCTGCATCCTCTTCACATATTTGGGATACATGTAAATAGCTACCAAAACACCCCTCCTCTCCGTGTTTTGTCATTTGATTGATGCATCTTCATGGTAGATGGCTTTTTTGTGTGTGTGAACTGTCCAGAGAGCTCCGGTTATTGGGCGGTATAGAAATGTAATAAATAAATAAATAGTCGTCTCTATATTCATTTGGTTGGATACTTGCAGAGGAAGTGTAACTTCTTAATATGGAAAAGTATTTCTCATTGTAGCGCATCATAAAGCTGGAGGATCAGTCATCACTGCACAAATTTATGTAACGTCTAGGATGGGTATTTTAATAGTTAGGGTTGGTGAATCATATATGCCTTAAGTCCTTTAAATCTTTTATTCCGTTAACAGTGGCAAACTTATGCATTTTCAGTGTGGCACCATGGACCAAGGTTCGTATTTGAATCTGACGGAGAGGAACCTTCAAGACGCCCAGAAATTTATTTTGATGCATGAAGTGATCCAGCCAATCACACCAGTTCCTTACTTCATGGAGGACAACAGCCGTTTTTCCCATGTGGTAGTGGACGTGGTGCAAGGCAAAGACATGCTTTTCCATATCATCTATTTGGCTACAGGTAAATTCTTTGTTAATGAATGCGTTTATTTTTAACACTTTTAGACTGCCCGATAACTGAGCAGTGTACAGGTAAATTAAAAACATACAATACAAAATCGCAATAAAGCCGTGATAATAAAATAACACAAAAATAAAAGCAGCAGCCAGGGTAAAAAGACTGGCATATAATGAAACCAAAGTAAGATCAGCAGCAGAAATAAAACAGTGTATAGATCAAAAAGCAATAAAACAGTTCTGAAACTGGCTAAAACCCATTCAGGGTTGCCATAATAATAAATGAAATAAAACAGTTCTTAAAAGACATGGGAGTCTAAAAAGGTCTTCACTTAGTGCTGAAAAATCCAAGTTAACAGCCTAGTCTGAAATTAAGAACATAGGAAGCTGCCTTATACTGAATCAGTCTGTTGGTCCATCTAGCCCAGTATTGCTGACACTGGCCGTTCCTACACCAGCCCGAAAATCCAGGCTGGTCACGGCCAAGTCCCTGTGCGTCCAAATGACTCCCAGGGACTCCCAGGAGCAAGGGGGGACAAGCACAGGTCTTCCCAGAGATAAATAATCCCTGGGGAAACCCGATCCTTCCCGTGGTCTCAGGATCTTTTCACAAAGTTGATAGTGATTAAAGCCACTTCGTTATGCTGTCCACCGTTTGTACCTCATAAAGTGAATTGGGACCAATGGCTTGGATCCAAAGAACTGTGGGCGAAGTCCTGTCTCCCAAAAGCCCCTCCTGTGGGCTGGGGGACCCCCCAGATGGCTCTGTGATGCAGCCCAGGAAACTAAATTGGTGTGGCAGTCGTAGAAGTCAGCAATTTCCTTCACTTATGCAAGTGGCGCTTTGGATCCAAGCCAGTATGTCCTGTTATTTTAATAATGTATTAATTTTTATACGTTTTAATCAGTTTTATGTATTTTATAATATTTTGTATTTTATGTTGTTCCCCACCTCTATCCAGAGGGAGAGGTAGGTAATAAAATATTATTATTATTATTATTATTATTATTATTATTATTATTTTTAAAAGAAAAACATAAAAACTAAGGCACTCCTCTGCTTCTTTCATTAAGCTCCCACCCACTTCTCTTGCTCCTTCTAACCTCACTAGGTTTCTGGACAAAGAAATTATTTATTCTCAAGCTGAATTTAAAAAAAAAATGGTGTGTGTGTGTGTGTGTACATACACACACAACATTACTTGTGGCATGAGAGTATAGATCAAGTTTTCTTTCAAACTTTACAAGTATATGTCCGTTCCACAGGAATTATTCTTTTGTTTTTCCTTTTTCCTTTTGAAGTGTTTCATTCAAAATAACACAGTACTTTATTTTATTTGTTTGTTTATTTGCTTCCCATTTTAATCCTGCTTTATGGCGTACTCAAGACTCCTCACCCCCAGCCCATAATTTAAAACACACATCAAATATTCATAAAACAACATTCATCAGGTATTAACATTTAAAGCCCTCAACGGCTTGGGGGCAGGTTATCTGAAGGAACACCTCCTCCCATATGTACCTGCCCAGACCCTAAGGTCATCCTCAGGGGTCCTTCTCCGTGAGCCCCTGCCAAAGGAAGTGAAGCAGGTGGCTACCGGGAGGAGGGCCTTCTCTGCTGTGGCACCCCGGCTGTGGAATGAGCTCCCTAAGGAGGTTCGCTTGGCACCTACATTATATGCTTTTAGACGCCAGGTGAAGACCGTTTTATTCTCCCAGCATTTTAACAGTCTATTAATAAATTTTAACTTGGTGTTTTAAATTTGTAATCTTGCATTGCTGCTGTTCTTATCTGGTTGAGTTTTTATATTGTATTTTATATTATGGTTTTATACTGTTTTATACTTTGAATGTTTTTAATTTTTGTGAACCGCCCAGAGAACTCCGGCTATTGGGCGGTATAGAAATGTAATAAATAAATAAATCATAAAATGATGAGTTCATAACTGTAGTAACATCACATTTTGCATGCATACATAAAATAGAGTTTTTAAAAATATGTCAGGTTACAGCATTGTAGTGTTCATACTGATTTTACCATGCAGAATTCTTCACTTCCATATCAGATAACATTCCAGTTACCCCCTACCTTCCAGCAGTGACAGATCCTGTCCTTAAAATGAAGAGTCTTGAATTTGTAAATCATGAATATTTAGCCCTAAATGTAAAATAGTATGAGAAGGAGTTAAGTACAGAAAAACATGGATAAGAAATACAGCATGTACTAGAAAGATGCTGAGGCTGCAATCCTATGCATACTTACCTGGGAGTAAGCATAATTGAAGACAGCGGAACATACTTCTGAGTAAGCATGCATAAGACTTCAAAGTCAGAGACAGAAAGTACTTAGGTGTAACTGGTCACCTTGAATATGTTCTGTGACTTCTGAAGACTCTAGAAGGCTAATATGGGATACAACTTTTCCTTCTATCTATTTGGATGTATAACTAGGAGCTGTGAACTACACAATAAATATTTCATTGGAAATGTGTGTTTGTAACATAAGTATTTTCAGCAGCAAGGTTGTAATTATGTGGATTTCTTTGGTTGCTGTTAATTACAGGCAGAACTCAAGTGTTTTCAGCCTTTGTATCATATTGGAAGGTTGTTTGGTCTATATGTTTTTCGTTGAGAAGTGCTACACTGTACTGACACAGGAAATACAGTAGTATGTTACTTACACTCTAGAGAGTTAGTATGAATCCCTTACAAGAATTCTTATATGTAATTTTACAATAACCTAAATAATATTACTTGAAATTGATAAAATTGGTATATTCATGTTGTTTGACATGAAAGACTTTTCTACTAGAAAGAGGTGTATTTACATTAAATTACCGCATGTCTTCTGGAGTGTAGATAATATAGCAGTAACAGCAGAAATGGATTCCTAAGAGCTAAGCATGAAATTGCTGCATCATAGCTCAGTGACAGATTTTAGGTAAAATGTAAAAAGTTGTGCTATCTCCATGCAGCCACAAATAATTTCCCTCCTTTATGCTATATCAATCTGTGTCTTGGGCTATTTGCACTTTCTCAGGCAGGCCAGCAGAATTATTCTCTGTAATTGGAAGTGCTGTGGCATATTGTGAGGGAATATGTGGGTTGTGCCTATATAAATTCATGTGCAAGTCTGGATAGGTCGGGTAGGGATGTTTCCAGTACGTGTGTGGTCTCTGGGCAGGAATTAGGAGTGAACCTTTTGCTGCCAAAAGTTCTGGAAAGACCAGCAACCAGTGGTTATTTCTGTCTGTCTCGTCTTCTTCCTTACTCACTCAGCCACTTCCACTCCAAACAATCAAATTCAGTACCATGTAGGATTTGTTTCTGGGAAAAGAAGTGAAGTATCAAGGGTTCTTGCAGAGAGCGATCTGCTGGTTCGGTAGTCTGAACTTTTACATTAAGTTGCATAGTAATTACTTTTGAAGTGACTAGTTTAGGTAGCTGAAGTATATGTTTTTGCATGTTAATTGGCTGTTCTGGAATTACAGTCTCTATACCAGCCTTTTCCAACCTGGTACCTTCCAGGTGGGTTGAACTGTTGGGTTGAAGTGTTTTTATGTGGTTGAGCTTTTATATTGTATTTTATAGTATGGTTTTATACTGTTGTTTTATACTTTGAAAGTTTTTAATTTTTGTGAACCGCCCAGAGAGCTCCGGCTGTTGGGCGGTATAGAAATGTAATAAATAAATAAATAAAACTGCAACTCCCAACATCTGGAGGGCACCAGGTTGGACAAGGCTGATCTATATCTATCTATAATATCCATGTTTCCATTTGAAGCCAGTATTTTGCAGTAAACCAATAATTATGGGGGAAGTACATGAACTCAACACATGGTGAGAAAACAGAATTGCTTGGTTTGTCTTGGGCATATCCTACAGACTTAATGTGCCACTTTACCAAGACTCCTGTATCTGGATTCTTTGCAGGATTAAGATCGGCTCTTTTGCACATGTTTTTTTCTGGGTTTTTTCTTTCTCCTCCTTTTTTATGTTCCGTTAAACAAACACTAGGTAGCGTGTGGTATAGCAGAATTGTGCAATTACTCTAGGCTTTATCTAAGGATGTCGCGGGTGGCTTGCTGAGTCCAGGTGTCCAACAGACTCACCTGCGGCTGCCACCTTCCCTGGACCCAGTCAGATGCCCGCAGCACACTTGCGGACCCACTCTCCAAGCACTCACAAGGCCTGATGAGTGCTCAGCACAGAGCCTCCATTGTGCACCACAATGAAGGCTCTGGAAATTACATATTCCCCCCACCCCATATTGTGCAAATTGTAAATGGCGCCTTGAGGCTCAGTGAGGCCCAATGAACACTCAGCATCTGTCCACCCTTGCTCCAGAAATTACTCATTCCTTCTTGTTGGGTAAATGGTGGCTGTAAAGGGTCCATTTATGCAATGGGGGGAAATTCACAATTTCCGGAGCCTCCACAGTTGAACCTCTAGCCTATGGGCTGTATCTGACCCACCAGCTTCTTCCCAGGCTCTGCTCCCTTCCCCCGTCAGGGAACAGCTCTTTGCTGCTCTGAGATGAGAGGTTGTCCCTCTTGTGCATTGAGAAAGCAAGGCTTTGTCACTGCACAGGAGGGAGAAGTCCTTATCTGTGATTAGCTGCTGAGGATGATGGGATTATAGTCCAACACCCAGTCCCTTAAATTAGGAGTGGGGAACCTTTTTTTTTTTTAGCCCAAGGACCAAATTCCAATCTGGGAAAGGTCCAGGGCGTCCATCTGTGGGAATGGCTCAAGGCAGAATGAGTGGGGGTCTCTTCAGACGGGCGTTTTTTGTGTGCAATCATGGTTTGGTTACTGGTTTTCCTGTGGGCTTTATACGATGCCGTTGCTATGCTGTTGTTGTCTCATGTCTCCCCCCCCCGCTTTTTTTCGTGTGTTACTTTGCTATGGGGGAAATGTGGTGTTTTTTTGCAGTCATGTGATGAAACTGACATCTCCCCGTGTAATCTTCTGATTGCTTTATGTCCTGCTTTCTGTGAGCGGGTGTTGAGAGGGGCAGCGTTGATGTCAGGATCAGTTGGGAGTGTCTCTGCCTGTGCCTCCAGAATGCCTAAGCAGATGGGTAATGGGGAGAGGAATGGTGGTTGCAACAGACATGAGCACATACAACCCATTTCCATTTAATCCCCTCTCCCAGTGTACACTCAAACGAGAAAAGTGTTACTGTTGCTTTCACAAGGACAATACGACTTGCAGGGCTGGGAGCAGGGAATCTCCAAAGACACAGACTTCTGAACTTGTGAGGAAGAGTTTGATTTCATGTTGAGAGGCAGAAGGGACTGCACCAGAGGGGTGGACAACTGATAACACCCAACCAGTGGTTAGGGTGACCCTATGAAAAGGAGGACTGGGCTCCTGTATCTTTAACAGTTGCATAGAAAAAGGAATTTCAGCAGGTGTCATCTGTATATATGGGGAACCTGGTGAAATTCCCTCTTCATCACAACAGTTAAAGGTGCAGGAGCTATACTAGAGTGACTAGATTCAAAAGAGGACAAGGCTTCCTACCAGGGCCAGTGCTACCATAGAGGCCACTCAGGCGGCCGCCTAGAGCGCCAAGGTAAGGGGGGCACCAAACGCTGCACTGGAAACCACTCTCCCACAGCGGTTCTGAGAGGGCAGCTTCCAGGCGCACCGTTCCAAAGCCGCCCGCCCGCTCCAGCGTCCTGGATTCACTTCGGCTGGGTGCCCACCCAGCCAAAGCAAAGCCACGCCTGCCCCCCCCACTTCAGCGTCCAGGCTTCGCTTTGGCTGGGCACCCAGCTGAAGCGAAGCCAGGACACTGGGGCAGGTGGGCGGCTTTGGAACGGCGCGCCCAGAAGTCGCTCTCTCAGAGCAGCTTCTGGCCAGGCACGCCATCCTGGCTTTGCTTCGGCTGGGTGGGCGCGCAGCTGAAGTGAACCCAGAATGCTGGGGGGGGGGGCAGGCAGGCAGCTTCGGAATGGCCACCCAGAAGTCGCTCTCCCAGAGCGGCTTCCAGCCAGGCACGCCGTTCCGAAGCCGCCAGCCCCCCCACCCCAGCGTCCTGGCTTCGCTTCGGCTGGGCGGGCAAGATGGCGCCCTGCACCCAGGTACGCTGGGGTGGTGGTGGGGTGGTGGTGAAAGCAGCTCACCTGCCTAGGGCACAAAATAGTCTGGCACCTGCCCTGCTTCCTACACCAAACAAACTTTCCAGCAGGCTTTCAGAAGCAAAGACTTCTGGAGAATCTGTCTTTTCGTAACTGATCTAGACTTTTTTCCCCCTTGAAAGTTTCATAGCATGTACATAAGGATATGATTTTGGGGAGGTAAACAGCTGCTGTCTCCTACCAGGTAGCCATGTCCCTTTTAGAAAGTGGCATGTGTCGTGATAGTGGAATTAGGGAAGCAGTAATCTGGGCTCACTGATTCTTTTCTTCTTTGTTAAAACTCCGTTTCCTTTTATTTGAGGCAGGAGACTTTCTTCTGAATAATTTTTTAATGTACAGGTGCAGCTCTGTAAAAGACAAGTCTAAGAAAGACATTCAGGGGAATATGAAAAAAATAACTGCAATTATCCTGTTCTGTGTAGTATAAGCATTTGGACAGCATGACAACTAATTGTCAAAATACGACATTCTGGAAGCGTATGGCTGACGGTCTCACGGCATCCTTCAGATGGAATTGAAATCCTGCGTTTTAAATTGCACAAAAGAAATTCAAAGGAATTATCATTTCGGAGAGTGCCCTTCCTCATCTCTGAGGAGTTTGCAAACGGATTTAATTAACTGCACAATTTTGAAGCCTCTGTGCTCTTAATGGATCATCAAGCTTCATCGCTGACAGGACAGGAGCTGTATCTCAGGACGTGGAATTACACGTTGGCAGCAGACACACCTGGGAACTGGGGCCACCACCCCCCTTCCCCTGTTGCAAACTGGGAGGGGTGGGGAGGCATGGCATCCAGTGACAAAGCAACGAATAGGTTTTCCTTTGCCAATGCTTTTCTGGAACAACCCCACCCCCCACAGACACTCCCATGTCCTCCCCCACCCCACACTCCCCGATGCATGTTTGATAGGTTTACTGGGGAAATGCATTTGGGGGGTTGACAGGGTTGAACATCCCCCTCCTGCCTGCCACGTCTTGGATGCAAATGCCCACCCACCCATCCAGCTTCTTTTTCCTGGGTGTTACTCTAGAAGGAAAGGAATTAACTGTAATATTTCATATTTGTTCTTTCTAAGGGACTGTTATTATCTGAAATACTGTAGGTATTTAGTTTAACTTGTTGCGATGCCAACACTATTCCTTTCTCCGTCAGTTTTAATCTCTAAGACAGTGTAAGAGAAGACTTTCAGAATGGTTTCTTTAGAAGAGTAGTCACCAAAATTCAGTGTGTGTTTTGGATGTAGTTTATAAAGTATACAGGTAAAGATCCGTGGAAGATCACAGTGGGCAAGTGACCCGGCGAAGCAATGGAGGGATGGAGGCATTTGAGGGATAGAAAAATGGTGCTCTTCCTCGTGTGGAAGGTGTCCACTGCTCAGGGAAGGGCTGTTCAGAGCAGCACTGTGTGGGAGAAGGGCAACTTAGGGCTCATCTACATGGGCGCTTTGCCCTGGGGTAGCTTTGGAGTGGCAGCTGGTGATCTACATGATACAGAGGGATCCAAGGGCAAAGCCCCAAAGTTCCGCGTTAAAAAAGTTGGGTACTTACTCTGACTTTTTTAGCTTGGAGCCAGGCTCTGCGCCTTGGTGGAGCCTTTTTAAGAAGAAGAAAAAGATTAAAGGGGGAAGGGGGTGGGCAGGGAGCTCTGGGATTCACAGTGTTACATTTTAAAGAACGGGGGGGCGGGGGGAGAGGAACGGGGCAGCATGGAGTCAGCTGCCACTGCCGGCGGGAGCGGGGAGGAACAGTGCAGCGGGCTCTCCTCCCTCTGAGCTTTCTCTGGCTGCCCTGTTCTTCTCCCCCCACCCATTTTTAATTTTTAAAAAATCTTTAGATGCAAATTCAGCACCAGTTGCATACTATCCAGCCCCCTTACAAAGAATGGTGGTGAAGCTGCAAGCTTTTTAGCTTGGAGAGCTGAAATTGACTAGTTGCAAATTCTATATCTATGTTGAAGGGAGCCTCTGGGACTTTGTATAGTTAAACATTCCCCAGGGTTGTATGCTTGTATTTGTGATGTCTTCACCCTATGCACCTCGCCGTTGCAAGCACCAGACACTTCCGATGGGATATGTAGTGGTGAAGTGAGACAGTAGCGAAGGTCACTTTAATTGCAGACTTGTACTTCAGACTGGAAATCTGCAACATCTTTTTCCATTGTGGAGGAAGGCTTATCAGATTTAGAGCTTCATCCCACGTTCCTGCTTCCCTTGGATTATCCCCGTAGCGCTAAGCTTTCGCCGCTGTTGCTGTTTTGCTACCCGGCGACAGCGATCCTTCGCATACCAGGAAGTGAGTTTAAGGGGGGAAATGTAAAAAAATCAACGGATGACCAAATTAAATTCAAATTTGGTATGCTTAAAGCTCTCCCTAATATCTATTACTGTGCCAATTTTGGTGTCTTTATCTTTAAAGCTTATGCAGATGTAAGCTTTGTTTAAAATCCTCCTCCTGCACCCTGGTGGCAGCTCGGAAGATTCGCTCAAAAACCAGGGGCTAAATATGGTGAATCTTTTCCCTTTGAAGCACAATTTTTTTATTGATTTATATTTATTTTATTTATTTATTACATTTTTATACCGCCCAATAGTCGAAGCTCTCTGGGCGGTTCACAAAAGTTAAGACCATAATAAAACAACCAACAGGTTAAAAACACAAATACAAAATACAATATAAAAAGCACAACCAGGATAAAAGCACACAGCAAAATTGATATGAGATTAAAATACAGAGTTAGAACTGTAAAATTTAAATTTAAGTTAAAATTAAGTGTTAAAATACTGAGAAAATAAAAAGGTCTTTAGCTAGCGACGAAAGGAGTACAATGTAGTCCTGAATTAGTCTGAATTAGTCATAGCCCCTGTGTCCGCATGTACCACAGGCTCCTACTACCAGTGCCACTCGTGGCACCCTTGGCCAGCTGTGCCTCAGTGTAGGGATCAGCAGTTGGAAGTTTGAGGCAAGAGAATAGTCTGGATTGAGTAGTGGCTATAGCTGTGGGATTTACTTACCAGCAGGCCATGGGGGTGGGGTGAGGTGAGCAGGGCCCTGGTCCATCCCTTCTTTTAAGCAGCCTCCCGGTAAAACGAGTAGCTGACCAGGGCCTTGGAGCAAATATACTCCACTACAGTAAGGCTTCCCCTCAACACATCCCTTTCATGTGTGATCACACTGCCATGTACTGCTAGATCACCAGCTGTAGCACTCAGCAGCCTTGCTCTTCCTGTCTAGTACAGTCCCCCCCAATGAAATGTTGCGGGAAGCTGTGTTGGGGAGAAGCCATAGCTTGGTGAAGGAATGTGTGTGCTTGGCACACCAAAGCTCCTAGCTTCAGCTGCCCCATCACCAGTCCAAAGAATCTGAAGCTCCAGAACTGGGAAAGAACCCAGCCCCAAATCTTGGAGAGCTGCTTCCAGTTAGAGCAGGCAAGGAGGGACCAGCGGTCTGATTCTGTATCAGTCCGTTTCCTATATTATCTCTTTTCCAACCTGGTGCCCTCCAGGTGTGTTGGACTGGTTGTATTCGCAAACACCCCTCCCCAGGACAGCTTCCTTCCTTCCTCCACTCCCTTCTGAAAGGCACGCCGGAAACCTGTAAGTAAACTGACCGCTGTGAATAGCAACTTCTGCTAGGCGTGATTTTCACGAAAACCTCCCTTCTTGCCTTACAGATCATGGCACAATTAAGAAAGTACTTGCTCCAGTTAATCAAACCTCAAGCAGCTGCTTGCTGGAAGAGATTGACATCTTCCCAAAGAAGCAGTGGGAGCCCATCAGGAGTCTGAAGATCTTGCACAGTCAGAGTGCGCTCTTCGTGGGCCTGCAGAGGAGTGTGGTGAAGATCCCGCTGAAGCGCTGCCTGTTTTACAAAACACACAGGTATGCGGCTACGGGGCGGCCTTTGGGAGAACGGGGCTTAGAAAAGGATCCGTAAAAAAGATATGACTCTTAGGGTATCCACAGAGCTTAAAAAGAATGAGTTGATTGATCTTCAGACATCAAGCTGAATATGAGCCAACAGTGCGATATGGCTGCAAGAAAGGCAAATGCTATTTTGGGCTGCATTAATAGAAGTGTAACTTCCAAATCATGTGAGGTCCTGGTTCCTCTCTATTCGGCCCTGGTTGGGCCTCATCTAGAGTATTGCGTCTAGTTCTGGGCTCCACAATTCAAGAAGGACGCAGACAAGCTGGAGCGTGCTCAGAGGAGGACAACCAGGATGATCAGGGGTCTGGAAACAAAGCCCTATGAAGAGAGACTGAAAGAACTGGGCATGTTTAGCCTGGAGAAGAGAAGATTGAGGAGAGACATGAGAGCACTCTTCAAATACTTAAAAGGTTGTCACACAGAGGAGGGCCAGGATCTCTTCTCGATCCTCCCAGAGTGCAGGACACGGAATAACGGGCTCTAGTTACAGGAAGCCAGATTCTGGCTGGACATCAGGAAAAACTTCCTGACTGTTAGAGCAGTACGACAATGGAACCAGTTACCTAGGGAGGTTGTGGGCTTTCCCACACTAGAGTCATTCAAGAGGCAGCTGGACAACCATCTGTCAGGGATGCTTTAGGGTGGATTCCTGCATTGAGCAGGGGGTTGGACTAGATGGCCTTGTAGGCCCCTTCCAACTCTGCTATTCTATGATTCTATGATCATTTAAACCTCCAAATTAGATTACTGCAATGCCCTCTACCTGGGGCAGCCTTTGAAGATGGTTCGGAAGCTGCAGCTTGTGCAAAATGCAGGTGCCCAGATTGATAACTGGAACAAGGAGGTTCGAACATATAACACCAATTCTGGCCCGCTTGCATTGGCTGCCTATACGTTTCTGAGCCCAATTCAAAGTGCTGGTTTTAACCTATTAAGGCCTACATGGCTTGTGACCGCAATACCTGATGGAACGCCTCTCCCGACATGAACCTACCATACACTGCACTCAACATCTAAGGTCCTCCTCCGAGTGCCTCCTCTGAGGGAAGCTTGGAGGATGGCAACAAGGGAGAGGGCCTTTTCGGTGGTGGCCCCCCCCGACTGTGGAATGATCTCCCTGATGAGGCTCGCCTGGTGCCAACACTGTTATCTTTCAGGCAACAGGTCAAGACTTTCCTCTTCTCCCAGACATTTAAAAGCATTTAACAACGCTAAGTTTGTTTTTTAACGGACCCCCAGAACTGCTGCTTTTAAATGGATACTGTTTTTTTTTACTGTTCTTATGTTTTAAATTTTGTATACTTGTAATATTTACTGTTTTTAATTTTTGTAAACTGCCCAGAGAGCTTCAGCTATGGGGCGGTATATAAATGTAACAAATAAATAAATAAATTGGAATATTATAAACATGTCATTATAGGCCCCTTCGTGAAATATTGAAAGAAGTAGAAGATTGCTTGCAGCAGGGATCCCCTGCAGGCACTTACAACAGCACCTGTGAACAGGTCCCCAACATGGCACATTTAATCCCCCCCTGCCATTTTTTTAAAAATATACACGCATGGATTTGTATATATCCATAGCATGTATACATATGAAATGCACACAGCTTCAAATAAAATATGAACTGTTTTGTAGCTCCTACCCACCTCCACTGCTGCGTTGCCAAATTTCAGTGGCAAATTCAGTGATTAGAACAGAAGTGGGGGGGGGCAGGGGGGGTTGCATGGGAAGCAATTTAGCCCTTGACCCCTGGAAGTTGCCCACCCCTGAACTAAAGCGTTAGTTGATTAATTTTTCAATTAAATCTTTTAGCCCTAATCATTGTCTTGCCTTAATAATAGATTCTCCCTTTTTTAGACAACGTAGAACATTTCCAGAAAGCTGTTAATAGCACCAACGAGCTAAAATGACCAACTTAGGATCCGGGTTTAGAGGAAGAGGGAGCATTCCATGCTTCCTGTTCAGGACCTTGAGGTCTGGTTTGGTGGAACCAGGGATAGGACCAGATTTGGAAAAGCAGGACTGGCCCCCCACCTATTGCTTTGCCTGAGGCAGTTGCCTTGGTGATGGGAAGTAGGGAATTGGGACTGGGGAAAGACTGGAGTTCTCCACCACTAGCTCCGCCCTTTTAAAATGTGATGGACCTTTACCTAGTTTATTCAGAAACGACAGGGCTTTCCCGAGCACAGGTATGTATGCACGATTGTACTGCCTTCTGATGTTTTGGGTTTGGATTTTCAGCGCATGTGTTGGATCCCAGGATCCTTACTGTGGCTGGGACCTGGTGCTAAAGAAATGCACACCGCTGGAGGAGAGCCTGAGCATGAGTCAGTGGGAACAAAACATCTCTGCGTGTCCAGTAAGTTCAGTGCAGATATTTCATTCTCTTCAAATTCCTTGAGTCCAAATGACTCATAGAAGCAAGTCAGATTACTCATGCTACATATGGGATTAGACTCCAATAATGTCCATTCATGTTTTGGTTCTTTCTGATCAAAGCTTAACCCTTTTTTCAGTTCTTAGCAAGCTGTTATAAAGCATGATTTGTATGTATGAGTCACTAAGTTATCCACCTACAGTCATTCATATATATATGGCTCAAATTTGGCCAGTGCAGCTGTAGACTGTTGGCAGTAACAGTTCTCGGGAAGAGAATGGGAAGGTCAGACTGGCTGTGTAAACCTCATACTGGGATTGGGAGAGGAAAAACTGTATAGTGTTGGGGCAGAAGTGGAAGCAGATCAACAACAGCAGGTCAGGCAGGGAAATTAAGGTTTGGAAGCAGAATGCAATGAGAGTCTAGAGGCAGAAGGGCTGAAGAACTAGAGGTCACCTAGTAGGCAGTGGACTTTGTAATCATAATCTCAAAATGCCAGCTGCGGAGGTAGAATCGGAGGACAGAGAAGGTGGGGATCTGCGAAAGGAGAGGTAAAAAAAAAGAGGATGAGAAAAAAGCTCACACGGCTCAGTGACAAGGGATGCTGTCTGCTTTTGACTAAAAGGGTGGGGGGAAGAGGTGGGAGTGCTTTGTCCGCTTTTCTACAGCTGGTAGGAAAGTGGACAGAGCGCCCAGAGGCAGGGAGGCTGCATGAAATGAAATGGAGTAGGTAAAAGGAAAGATCTGATGGGGCTTTGGAGGCAAAGGTGACAAGCTACAAGGAAAAGGAGACACTGAGACTGAGGCTGACCTCTCACTTGAGCCTAGGAACAAGAACAGCTGTATGCTCATTGGATAGGAAGAGACCATGTTGCTGGAAGGAAAGGATTGGACAGCCAATGGAGCTTTCAAAGCTGGATGTGTAAGAATGTAAGAAGAGCCAATCTAGTGCAGGAACATGGTTCCCACAGTGGTCAGCCAGATGTCTCTGGGGAACCCCCTAGCAGGACATAAGGGGAACAACCCTCTCCCACTGCTTTTCCCCAGCACCTCAGAGGGTTGGGGTTGGACTAGATGGCCTTATAGACCCCTTCCAACTCAAGTATTCTATTGTCCTATGCTGTCTCTGATCCTGGAGATAGCACACTGCTATCATGTTGTGCATGTGTGTTAATTTGTTTCTGCTTATTCTGGTGTCAGGAGTCCATGAATTTTGGGCTAGCTTTTATTAGCCAAATGTGTGGTTGCCCAATGACCTGCTTGCTCAGTCTCCCAAGACTTTTTTTCACCTTGGCTGGGAGAAACAGGCCAAAGTGAAGAGTCCTTGTGACAAAATGGTATTATATGTCATTGTTTATATGTGTATATTTAAGCCTTTGGTTCAGGGTTGGATTTGTTGTGGCCAATTCTTTTCTTTTTCAGGAAATGGTAAGTAAGTGGGAGGGGGGCGTTAGACTGGTGAACAGTGTGGATGGTGTCATCTGTTTGGTTGGTTGATTTGAATGGAGAGAAAGAGAGAGAAACGGGGAGTGGAATTTGGCAGTTAGTTAGAGAGTGAGTCAGGGTTAAGAGTTAGTGAGGGTAGGAGTGATTTGGGTTTAGTAGAGGCTTGCATCAGGATAGGATTAGGAAAGTGGGGTTATAGGATTTGAAGGTGGTTAGTATTCCCTGGGAGGTTGAGGGAGGTAGATTTATGTGTACAATTTAGAACAAACTAAAAAGTTTTTTTAAATAGTTTATTTTTATTTATTTATTTATTTATTTTATTACATTTATATACCGCCCCCATAGCTAGAGCTCTCTGGGCGGTTTACAGAAATTCTAAAATGAGATAAAAACAAGTATACAAAATTTAAAATTCTAAAACACAGAACATACATACATGCATGAAGCATCTATGAAGAAACTTCATTCTTATTTTGTTATTTCAACCACGTCTGCTCGGTCCTATGCATTGCTTCAGTTGGACAATACACAATACACAACCACACACAAATAAGCAATTAAAAGAAGGTGTATTGTTCCCTCATTCTTTTAGAGGATAAAGAATAGTGTGGTGGCAGCAAAGGAGAGGTTTAAATAGACATCACAGAGGCTGGTGATGCCACAGTCCTCAAGGCTCCTGCCTGAGCCGGAAAGTTGTCGGGAGAGGGGGCTGGACCCTTGCTCTGCAGCAGCATCTCAGCCACGCATACCCCTTCCTCTCTTGTTCTCCCCTTGAGTGCCCTGTATCCCATAAGATGCAGGAAAAGTGAGGATGGAGCCACCTCTTACTGCCCTCTCTCTTTCTGCAGTGCCGTGGATTATGTCTGCCACAGCCACAAGAAAGGGGTCCCCCATTGGATGCCTCATTCAGCCCCACAGTGGTGAGGGGCGTCTCCTCTGTCCTGTAGATAATTGGGGCCTGGCCAGAGCGTACCTTTCTCCAACCTACCTCTTCTCTTCTCCCCACAGAGAGGGCTGGCAGCTGGTCCCACGGGGGTTCTCTCTCTGGGCTTTGGAACAGGCAGAAACAGGCAGAGTCTTGCTGCTTCCCCAGACTCTAGAGAGGGGAGGGAGGTTTTTCCTGTTGCCTTGAGCAGGGGCCCTCACCACAGACACATGCTCCAGGCAAGTGTCTATGGTGACCTGGTTAACATATGTTTTTTCATCACTTTGCACGTAACCTTTTAGAGCAGCCATCGCCAACACAGCACCCTCTAGATGTGTAGAACTACTACCATCCTCAGACCGCAGGGCCAATGGTCATGCTGGCTGGGAGTGATGGGGGTTGTAATCAGGGTGCCAGGTTGGGGAAGGCTGTTTAAGGAAGTTTTGTTCTGTGTGAGTGTTAGTTGCCAATGCTGTTTTTCTGTACAACACTTAAGATGTACTGGACTGGTGTCATAATGATACCCTATTGCCAATGATCTTCTTCTTCTTCTTCTTCTTCTTCTTCTTCTTCTTCTTCTTATTATTATTATTATTATTATTATTATTATTATTATCCCACCTTTTGCCCAATACTGGGCCTCAAGGCGGGCTTATAAAATTTAAAACAAATACACTTACATAGTAAGTGGAGTTATAAGTGAAGACAGAGGAAACTTCTGTAGTGTGGCAGAAGCGCGTTTGATGCACATTTTCTGGATTCCAAGACATTTATTTTTAGGGCAGAGAATGTGTATTGAAGCCACTTCTATCACAGTCAGCCACCTTTTTGTATTTAAGACCATGTTTTTATTTGAATGCACTGAGTTTCCGTTTCAATTCTGTTCTGCTCTGTATGTATGAACTGAATGGCGAAACGGAGAATTAAGTCATTTTTCTTAGAGAATTTAAGGTGATGTTGGGTGGCAGGAAGCCAGCCTTTTCGATAGCCAATCACAGTATCTGCCGATTGCAATCTGTGTAGCACAGCTGTTCTGGGGGTTGAATGGCTTTGATGAACCCTGGCCGAGAGAGTGCCGGTATGTGAGACAGCTGGTGATACATTCTGGGTAGACTGTGGCCATGATCCAGCAGCTCCAGTTGCACACACTTAGTCCTGAGCATACAGACCCCCTTTCTGAAGAGGAAAGCACCCAACATGTAAAATGGAAAATGTCTCTGTGTGCAAATTCCCTTCATATAGAAAAGATGGTGAAAGCCTTTCGGTCTGGAATTTTAGATTGTGACTTATGGTGGGGAAAAGTGTTACCAATTGACACTCCTGATTTTCTCATAGCCTGTCTATGAGCATGCATATGTGTGTGCATACATGTGGGCCCCAACCACCAAGCCAACATCCTTGGAGCTGAAAAGGTTGTGTGCCCCTGCACTATGCCATAGTTTTGTGGGGTGGAAATGGGCCACAGAGAGCCTCCAGCTTTCACAGTCTGCTTATTTCCCTTTGATATGGCTCTGAAGAGGAGTTCAGAAGCTTTCATTTATGGTTTAATTTAACCTAATTTAATCTAATTTAAGAGCCTCGTGTGGTACAGAGTGGTAAGCGGTAGTTACTGTAACCAAAACTCTCCCCATGGCCTGAGTTCGATCCCAGCGGAAGCTGGTTCTCAGGCAGCCGGCTCAGGCTGACTCAGCCTTCCATCCTTCCAAGGTTGGTAAAATGAGTACCCAGCTAGCTGGGGGAAAGGTAACCGTGACTGGGGAAGGCAATGGCAAACCACCCCGCTATAAAGTCTGCCAAGAAAACGTCAGCGAAAGCAGGTGTCCCTCTAGGAGTCAGCAATGACTCAAGTGCTTGCACGAGAGGTTCCTTTCCTTTTTTCCCTTTATCCTCAGCTTGTGTCATCCATATCCACCAAACCATGTTTTATGTTAGCTGCAGTTGTTTGAATCAAGCCAATTTCAAACCATGGTTTATGAAGCTGGCTTGTTTCAATGAATCACGTTAGCATTAAGCACAGTTTAAGGGTTAGGTGATGCACTTAACAGTGGCTAATTGAAAGCAGAAGCAAATGCTTTTGAAGTTCTTTTCATCGCAATGCTAGGGGTTGGGGGAAAACACATGAACCTGAAGCTCGCTGCAGCTCGTTCTCATAACACTCAGCTGTGGTTTAACACAATATCCAGATATGGTATTGTGCATTCAGTGGATGCCCAACCCTTTTGGGCTGGTGGGCACTTTTGGAATTTTGAAAAAGTGTCAGCCATGGGTGTGCCTGTTCATAAAATATGGTGGGCCTAGCCAGTCACAAAACACCCATTTCACAGAAGGGCGAAGAGGCGAAGCTAAATGACAAGTCACTTTCCTAAGAACAAGTGGGGGCTGAGCTTCAAACACAAACCCACTCCTTTGAACCCACAGTTTTTTTTCTCTCTCTCTCTCTCAGGATAAACGCCTGTACACACATGCACACATCACAGTGCAAACACAAAACCCATTCTCACTTTTTCCAGAATCACCCACCTCCCAACTACACACACTCACTCACTCTCTCCCCCTTTGGATCACCCCTAATCTTCCTCTCTCTAACGCATGTGCACTGCATGCCTCTCCATCCACTCATAGACCTGCAACCATGCACCCCACTCATCCATCATACAAGCACACACACGCATGCATGCACACATATTCCTCCATTCCATGCAGCCCTCAGCCCTCTCCAGTGCTCTCCAACACACCCTGGGTCAACCCACAGCCCTGGGTCAGCTTGCAGCTCTTCTCATCAGCCTCCCTGTTCCCCCATGGGCCTCTGCATCCCATCCTATACCCCACACCACCAACATTCCCCCATGTTTCCCAGGCAGGCAGGAAACAGCAGCAGCAATGACCCCTTTCCTTTCTTTTACCTCTTTTTGGGGGGCAGGGGAGGGGGAAATTACCATTTTTTAGCAGCCAGCCCAGCCAGTGTATTGCGAAGTGAAGCGCTTGGCCTGCCGCTTCTCGTTCATTCCCTCTCATTCCCTCTGGGCCCAGTGGCTTTCTGGAGAAAGGAAAAGAAAATGGTGAGCAGCTGCAAGCTAGGTGTTTTGCTTTGCAGCTGGCTGTGCAATGTAAAAAGAAATTAAAATTTTACTTTTTTAAAACCACTGAGAGGTCAGGGGAGCTTGGCAGGCGCCAGGTGAGGGGTTTGCGGGCACATTGGCTCTCCCCTGGGCACCATGTTGGTGACCCCAGGTGTAATCAATTGCAGGTGTCACAAAATAAATGTGTTGATCAGCTAGTCCTAGATATGAGTCATTAATTGTGATAAAAACCTGAACTTCCAAACAACTGAAGGCTCTGGAGCCTAGCCAGAAACCAGCAATGCAAAACGAAACCATATGGGTTGATGTAATTAAATCTCTGAACTTCAAACTATTATCGATTAAATGTAGACTTTCTTTCCCCCCTCTGTTTTATATGATGTGATTACATAAACATATTTCACATTAATTAATTGGGCGAATTGCCCTCTTGTGCGGACTGTCTCTGTGCAAATAGAGTTTATAATCTGCCAGGTTTTTTACCTCCACCAATAAATGATACTTATTTAGATTTGCTTTGCATGGAAAAATGCTATCACCTAGGCGTGTTGTTGTGTACAATATTATCGCATGCTATTTTATCACTGATAATTGCTTGACTACTCAAAATGACTTGGGCTGGGAAGCAGGTGAAGCTATCTTCTGCTGAGTCCATACACTGACTGACCAAGTATTGTCTATCCTGACTAGCAATGCTTTCCAAGGGGCTGTCTATCTGGAATCCCTGGGGTGGCTCCAATTCCACACTGTGATGGTTATATGATGCAGTCGCCGATTCGGAGCCTCCCTGGGGCAAAGAGCCGAAGACCTGCAGCAGAAAAGACAGATTTACCCTGACTTTTCCTGCCCAAGCGAGGTCAGCCTGGCTCTTCCATATCTACCCTCGCTTGGGCGCTGTGCCGGGGGACATTCCCTGGTGGTAGGTGACCTCTCAATGGTCACCAGAAGCCACAGGAGGGGCAGAGGGAAGCCCAGTGAACCTAATGGCCACCAGAAAGCCCACACTCTCCCTCCACACAAATAACTTGCCGCTACCCTGAACTAGCGATACTGCATGGTTTGGTGGCGGAGCGGTGCCATCTCGGTGCCCTGAAGACAGTCCCCAAGAAGCTGAAAGCTGAGCAAGTCATTTGAACCAGGCTTCTTGCACTCCTTACAAGCCAGGATCACAAACAAGGGTTTTGGAGCAACACCCCAGGAGTTCTGGTTTGGATGGCATGCTAAGTTTTCAGTGTAGCCACTCCCACTGACAGGAGAAGCCAAGCAGGAGTAAATGAGCTGTATACACCAGCACACAGCTCTTTCAAGGTAACCCAGGATTCTCTGGAATTTTGGCTTGCCATTGCATATAAACATGGTATTCTGTCATATAATGAATTTCTATTACATCAAATATGAAAACTAGAGCACATCCTTTTGCTTTTTGGTTTGCAGACAAGGAATTTGACCGTGGATGGCCACTTTGGAACCTGGTCGGAGTGGAAGTCTTGCACACACATGGATACCTCCAGTGTAGGCCTTTGCCTCTGCAGAACACGCGCATGTGATAACCCAGTCCCAAAATGTGGAGGGCGGCAGTGTGAAGGGCCAAGTATGGAAATTGTCAACTGCTCCAGGTATGCCAAGCAAAGATGAGGGGACCTTGAGTTGTCAACAAGTTTCTGTAGCACATTGTTACTGAAATTAGGGCTGCTTCACACATTCCATGTTTTAGTTGTATATCAACTCCTAAAAACGGGTGGGGGAACTTGAAATGGATGGCTCTCCAGATGTTGATGAACTACTACTCCCATCATCCCTTAGCATTAGCCAGGCTGATAGGGGTGATGGGAATTGGAGTCCAAAACCACCCACTGGTTCCCAGTGTGGACATTACACACATGTTTGTAAAATACATGTATCCCACAAGTATGGTGGTCAACAAGCAGGATCCAAAAACCAGCAAAGAGTCTACTACCATGATTTGCATTTTGCATACAGCACCTAAAAAAGTATAGAGGCTGCCTGAGAAAACTCGCAGTTTATATAACAGGTTAAGGGATGAGCTCCAGATCCTAGAGCTAGTTCTGTCGAAGAACTGTAACTGAATGTCCGGAGGGAGAGGCGGGTAAGAAATATATAAATATATTATTATTATTATTATTATTATTATTATTATTATTATTATTATTCACTCAGTGACAGGTCCAGATTTTCTGCCATAAAATGGGTTTAGTGTCCTAAAAATAGAAAGAAAAAATCATTTTTGAATGGGAATATAGATTTGCCTAGAGAACATGACATAATACTCCATTATAGAATCTCAATTTACCAATTACGAGCCTTTCTTTCCATGACAGGCTCACTTTTTTCTTTGGTCCTCACATAACAACTTCAGTCCAATTCTCTCTCTCCTGCTTTCAGTCCCAGCTTCTGCGCAGTGTGAATAAATGGTTTTGAAATAAAATATGTGCCCTGTTTTGAAACGGTACATGGCATCATCTTGATATTTGAAAGGTTAGGAGAGAAGATGGATCTTGGCCTCCTTGGAAAAATATTAGAATTTGAGCTGTGGTCATGGAGAGCCTGTCTTTTAAAATTATGGTTAAAACATTATTTTCGATAGAGAATCAAGGATCAAGGATTCATATCTTTGTTATAATACATAACTCTAGTATACAATTTGGCATACTTTGTTTTAGCCATTCTCATCAACTGCCTTTTTAAAAAAATATATGCATAGATGACATATATATTTATTACCCAGAAGTGGTTTTGGCAGTCTTATGGCAATGGTACACACAGCATTAAATGTCCTCTCTTAGGGGTTTTCCAGTTATACATCATTTTAGAACAACAACAAAAAAAAAGGCATAAACAATGGCTCAGTTATTGTAAAGAATCCAGAGGCCATCTTTTAGTGTAATGAAATGGTTTCTCCATGGATGGGTTTCTCCAAGGTAACCCTTTTGTTTGGAGCAATTAGATTTTCCCTGTTAGTTACGCTAAAAAGTTTGTTCCTGGGGAAACATATGTTCTCTGCCCCACTCCACTAATGCTTATGTTGCAATTGTGAATACTTCATTACTATGGCCAGTTGGGAATCCACTTACACAAATATCTGCAGAGGTCCTATGATAGTTTTCAATCATGCTTCATGCCATCAGCTATGAAGAAATATTGTCTAGCAAATTCATATTAACCAGTGCCTATTTATTCCTCTTTTTGTTACCTCAAAATTAACTCTCTCTTTTTGTGAAAATTAGTTATAACTCTTAGATGTTGACACACAAGTTAGTTTGCAAATGTTAACCTTCTTAGAGTAATTTATACTCTATAACTTTATTCTTGCCCAAAATAGGATAATATTGCATTTGCTTCCAGTAAGTGACTTCGGGGATGAGTTTTTTTTTTTTTTTTAACAAAAGGCAAGATATAAACCTAAAAATGAATACATAAATAAACATTAAAAGAGCCCCGTTTCTATTAGCAGTTTCTGAAATGTAGCCCTATAAGACTGTGCAACAGAGGGGCTAACCACTTGTTAATAGAGGCTAAGGTGTGTAGCATTGCCCAATATCTGTTTTTGTTCTTTTTGGAAAGTCACTTGGGAGTGGGATTTAGAGGGCAGAAGAAGTGGAGGACGTGCTTTACCCTGTCATGTCCCAGTGTTTTCCCTACCTCCGATTCTTCCCAAGCAACTTTTCTCCTCTCTGGGTTCAAATGCGTGTTCAGTAGGGTGACCATATGAAAAGGAGGACAGGGCTCCTGTATCTTTAACAGTTGCATAGAAAAGGGAATTTCAGCAGGTGTCATTTGTATATATGGAGAACCTGGGGAAATTCCCTCTTCATCACAACAGTTAAAGCTGCAGGAGCTATACTAGAGTGACCAGATTTAAAAGAGGGCAGGGCACCTGCAGCTGTAAATGTTGTGATGAAGAGGGAATTTCACCAGGTTCCCCATATATACCAATGACACCTGCTGAAATTCCCTTTTCAATACACCTGTTAAAGATACAGGAGCCCTGTCCTCCTTTTCATATGGTCACCCTAGTGTTCGCACATGCACCCCTTGAACTGACTGTGTTTGGGTCCTTTATTCTTACAGAAATGGAGGCTGGACTCCTTGGACATCCTGGTCTCCTTGCAGCACGTCCTGTGGAATAGGCTTCCAGGTCCGCCAACGTTCCTGCAGTAACCCAAGCCCTCGGCATGGAGGCCGTGTCTGCGTAGGACAGAACCGAGAAGAAAGGTACGGCGCCTACCCCATCCCCCTCATTCGTTTTCCTGTTGTTGTTGTTTGTATCAGCATTACTATTAGGGTGACCATATGAAAAGGAGGGCAGGGCTCCTGTATCTTTAACAGTTGCATAGAAAAGGGAATTTCAGCAGGTGTCGTTTGTATGCATACAGCACCTGGTGAAATTCCCTCTTCATCACAACAGTTAAAGTGCAGGAGCTATACTAGCGTGACCAGATTTAAAAGAGGGCAGGGCACCTGCAGCTTTAACTGTTGGGATGAAGAGGGAATTTCACCAGGTTCTCCATATATACAAATGACACCTGCTGAAATTCCCTTTTTTATACAACTGTTAAAGATATAGGAGCCCTGTCCTCCTTTTCATATGGTCACCCTAATTACTATATTACCAGTGGAGGCTGGTGGCTCCGATGTCAATGGGGTGATGAATTCGCACTGGACATCAGTCAGAACTCTAAAGGAGCTGTGGAAGCACCTTGGATAGCTTCTTTAGAGTTCTGACTGAAACCTGAAGCGGTTTCACCACCCCCACGGATATCAGAGCCACCAGCTTCCACTGTATGTTACCTTTTTTTTTTATTGCCCACCTTCAGTGTAGTTTCTTCTCTGTCTCTGCAATTTCTGCTATCTTGACTTGCAGCGTCATTGCTGCTGCCAAGAAAATAACAATTCACATAATTTTTATGTATTCACATAATTATATTATTATAAATAATAATAAAAAATAAATAAATAAACAAACATTTACAGCTCTCACTTAGCTGAGCCTCCCAAAATCAGCCTTGCCAGGTAGTCCTGCCTCTCCCTCCAAAATGTATTATAGTGTGTTGAGACCGTTACATGGCTGCCTTCAAAACAGGTAATCCCAAAGAATGCTGTGTACGGTTCTTGCTCTGGATTGTTGGCAAAGTGATGCGATTTTTCCTTATATACTCTAAGGCCAGATGTACACCAGGCAGGATAAAACACTTTGAAAACGTTTTTTGGAAACTGTATATGGAGTGTGGCATGGGCCCAAACAGTTGTCAAAACTGTTATAAACTGTTTTAAAGCAGTAGTGTAGTTCCTGCCTAAGCATCTAGAAAGCACAAGAAAATGCTTCCAAAGTTCTACCTATCTAGTTAGCTAAAAGCTATTTCCCAAGGTTCCATCACACTCCAGAGCAGGAGTTTCAGACTTCCCACAGCTGGGATAGTCCTTTGACCTTGACTCATTCACTGAGGAGCCCCTGCACATCTGTTTATATATTAAAGAGTTTTTTTAATTATTATTTTAACCTGCCTTTTAGGGTGCACTGCATCACAAGGCAGCTCACAGTACTACAAAAACATGGAAATACAATTACAAAGACATACGAAGCCGTACATATCTTTCTGGGGAGGACACTCCAAAGATGTGGCAAAACCCTCACAAAACCCAGTGTGTCGCAAAAGGTTCTGGGGCTTAAGGTGGAGCCTCACTTTATTCAGGGAAGTGACCAGGCCTGTTACAACTTAAAATGCACCCAACCTTCCCTTGAAGAGGTGCTTTTTCACGATGTATTTTCTGTTCCGTTTTGTTGATAGTCTCAATACAAAAAGGGGGGATTAAGAAAAAAATATAGAAGAGGTGCTTTGGCAAGGGAAGCTCAGTAATGCAGGACAAGTTGAGAAATGCCTGATAAGCTTCTGAGGAGCCCTAGGGTTTCCTGGGACACAATTCGAAACCCCCCTAAGGTGTAATGGCTCAAGAGGTGGCGACAAGTGTTTGACTATACAGAGAGGAGCAGGCTTGGTTCTGTATGACTTCTGTTAGGTGGGTAAAACTACGACGGCACCGACCCCACACAGAAGGCCTTGCCTAGCACACCGTTCTCAAGCCAAGCGCCACCACTTGAAAAGCCTGAGGAAAGGGTAAAAACAACACCACCTCTCCCCTATATGTGAGGGAGCAAGGTAAAGGGTTTTGGAAAATAGGTTCTATTGCTGAGGTACTGAACTGCAGGTGTATTGTTAGATGTTTTTACACTGTGTAATATAGCAGGTAATAAATCCGAGCTGACGCGTGGTTTGTGGTATCAGAAGACAAAGTAAAGTTTATTGAAATTTAACAAATCTTTAGTATTTCAATTTAGATCAAACCTGCATATTCTTATATTTAAAACAACAATCTCAAGTCCCTTAAAATTCTATCTCTTCTCATTCCTCACACCAAACACTCTCACGAAGCACAAGCCAGACTAAAACTCCCAGACTAATACCAAATCTCAAAACTAAAACTCACAATCCCCTCAGCCAACCTATTTATACTCCTCCTTCCCCCTCTCTCACCGCATCATCAGCCACACCCACTCAGTCAAACATTCCGCACTCACTAGACATACAAAACGACAGACATACCTAAGGGACAGAAAGGTGGGTATCACCACAGATACAAAAAGAAGAATACAGTCAGTCATACTACTGGACTAGGGGCCGTCGTCCCTTCCCCAGCTGAGTACACCCTTCCACTTCCTCTCATACAAGCAAATGGTTGCCGCTCTCTCCTAATGGGGAAAAATAAAGCACTGCAATTGGGGCACTTAGGAGCAAAATGCCACTGTGCCTCCCCTCCCCTGCCAACGACTCCTAACAATTAGCAGCAATGGGTGGTCCAGCCTCTACTGAGAGCACCTCCCTCCCCCAAAATAGGAATCCTAATGAGCACAATGTAAAGAGGTGCATTGTATGCCTTTCTCTTTTTGTTTCCTTCTCTTCACCACGCCGCCCTATACCTTGCCTAATGACAGGCATTTTGGTAGAATGTAATAGTAATAAAGAAGTTTATTTGTGGAGCCAGAGCCATTACAAACATATATAATCAAATAAAACAAAAAACAACAAAACAGAATAGTCAAATATATTACAAATATATAAGATTACATTACAAGACTAAAATCATCTAAAAACATCGTTCTATAGACTCTATTCAGTCACAACTTAAAACCTGATCGTCATCATTAGAAAACGTCCTCCTTAAAATTGATGCTTTAAAAGCAAAACAGGCTACTTTTTCAGAAATGGATGGAGTAATATCCCCCAATAAAAATTTAATCACGTATGAATGAGACCTATTAGGTATAAGACCTAGGTCTTTAAACAAAGCTATTCTTACATTTTTATAAATTGGGCAGACAAGCAGGTAGTGAGTTAAATCTTCAACTATATTAGATCCACATGGACTAACTCTTTCCTCCATGGGGATCCGTTGGTAGCGTCCCTGAATCACTGCTGAGTTCATTGACTGGCACCGAAGAGCTGTAAATGCGTATCTCCACTTAGAATTAGTTATACTATTTAAATATTGAGGGTAAGGCGTATGAATAGGCAATTTAGCATACCAGGGGGCAAGTTTTGACAAGCAGGCAGAAGTGCGATCAGCTTGGGAATCATATTTTAGGATATGAGATTTCAAATAATGTGCTGCTCTCTCAAAACTTAGAGCACCTAAAGAATTCAGAGAAAGACCATACAAATGTACGAATTTATTACATACGAATGTAATAAAACGCAACTGCATTCTCTAACTGAGTTTCTTCTTTGCTTGAACTTCAGCTGTTTTCCTTTGCAACTTGAATATTCATCTCGTGGCATATCACATCTGCATCTTGGCTGCCTCTCCATTCATTCCGGCTTGTGTTAGAGCTTCATCCCACGTACCTGTTTCCCTCGAATTATCCCCTACAGTGCTAAGCTGTCGGCGTTGTGGTTGTTGCTAAATTACACCCCACGCGGCAGCGCTCCTAAGATCCTTTGCAAAGGGTTTAAGGGAGGAAATGTAAAAAAATAATAATAAATCAATGTATGACCCAATCCGATTCAAATTTGGGATGCTTAAAGCTCTCCTTAATATCTATTACTGTGCCAATTTTGATGGCTTTATCTTTAAAGCTTACTCAGATGTACGCATTTGTTTAATTTTTCTTCAAATCCTGCTCCTGCACCCCAGTGGCCGCTCGGAAAACAACAAATGATACGCTCGAAAGCTAGTAGCAAAATAGGGCGAGGCTTTTGCATTTATAGCACAATTAAAGCAGGATGCCTGGGAGTACTTCACAATCAAAGCAGATTATAAAATGGAAAACTTCAGAGTACTTCACAATAAAAGCAGATTATAAACTGGAAAACTTCGCAGTCCTTTGCACGCAATTCGCAGTGATTGCACAGTATAACACTGGTGTGATAAAGCTCTTAGTTTCTGATCCCGTCCACAGCCTTTCCTTAGTCCTGCCGCCTCGCCTTTCCTGCTGGAGCTCATTCAAACTGCCAGAGCAGAGACAGACAGATTGTAGGGACACTCCAGCATGGAAGCCAACTTAGAGTGGGAGCGGGGGAAGGTTGGGTGTGAAGTGCGGGTGTATCAAAGAGGGATAGCTCTGTGTGTGAGAGGCAAAGAGCTTCTTTAAACAAGCATTTTATAGCACCGTCGTTACTGGCCAACTCACGGATGTTCGCTGGTCATCCTGACTCCGGCATCAGCCTTCCGTGCATCAACTACTCCTTTTTCCCGTTCTAGCACTAAAAATAAAACCCCAGGAAAACCCGTCTCTTCTACAACAAATCAATATTTGTCAGGTTTTCCTGCGAAGTTGCGCTATAAAATGCCCAATAGAGAGTGCCGTCCCATTCAACTGCATTGAGGCTGTACAAGCCTCGTGGTCCCTGCTCTCTTCCTCGTGTAATTACAGCTTGTTGCAGAAGCGGAAGAGATGCAGGAAGTAGAGCCACAGTAAGGGAATGTGATTTCCCCCATCTGAAGGAGGTCAAAGAGTGAGAAAGAGTGTCAGATGGCAATGGATTTAAGTTGAAATAGAGAGGGGGGATGGCTTTAAGAAAGAAGAGAATGTGTGGAACGGCTCCTGCCACCACTAGCCTTTGCCCCCTAGGCCCAGGGAATGCAGCCTTTGGTGGGGAAAAATGCCCCCCTCCATTTTGTAGTGTTCTCTTTAGAGATCAAAGAAAATCGACAGGGTTATTCTCCCCCTGTGCCTCTCTTGACAAAGGTCATCCCACAGGGCAGCCAAGGCAGTTTCCATTCCAAACCTAACCCTGAAGTCTGATTGAGATGGATCTCGAAAATTTATTTATTTATTTATTATTACATTTATATACCGCCCCACAGCCGAAGCTCTCTGGGCGGTTTACAACAAATCCATTTTGTGCTTGGGAAGCTAGGGGTAAGGGACTGATTCAATCTGCATAAGTTTGCCAATGGTAAAACCAATTCTACAGAAAAACTTACTCTCCTCTGTGATGACGCAGGCGTAGGTTGCAGGGGGCATCCTGTTGGACAAAGCGTCCTCGGACCTCTCCCTCCCAGGACGAAATGCTCCTTTTAAGATGAGAATACTCGTAATGAAAATAATTTTTAAATCACTAAATATTGCTGCCTCATTAATTGGGGGCACTACTTCTGTCATTAAAATGTTTTAACTGATTAATCTGATTAAGTAATTAATTAAACATTCTAGTCCTAGTGGTTAATGTAGATATTTGTCCATGATGGATATAATTGATGGCGTTTGGTCTTTTTGCCTAGTCGGTTATTACTAAAATGCAAGACTGGCGTTTTCCTGCTCAGTTACACCAGTGTTGTTCTGTTACATACAAGAGAGGCTGAAATCATCATAATAATGAGCATCTGTTTCCATTCTTTGGAGGGAAGCATATATTGTGCTATAAATGGAAGGAATTCTTTTCCAGGGAACAAGCGTGGACTTTTGGAGTCACTGGGGACCAGCTTGTGTGTGTGTGTTTAATTCCCTTTTTGCCTCCTCCCTTCACACCTTCAAACAGCAATTGCTATCTTTGGGGAAACTGAGCATGGCCTCCTTTGATGCGTCAAGGGTCACTAGCCTGGCAATTTTTCCATGTCACCCTCTCACTTCTGCCCTCATCACTTATAGACACAGGGTCAGCGCAGAGGTCTGCAGTTTCACAGATCTAAGGCTCTCGCATCGCTTGTTCGGCAGAATCACTGCAAAGCATAAGCCCTTTGGGTCCTGAGAAAAGACGGAATTAACAGGGAGGGGAAGAGCAGAAGGGGAAAAGCACTTCCTGCTAGCTTGAAATGCTTCCAGAAAGAGGATTAATCGGACTTTGCTCAAAATCCCACGTTCCAGCAGATTCACCCCAGCAATGAGACTTTGAAATGTATTTGAGATTTCTGGAGCTGGTCTGTTCACTGCAGCAAATTAACTTGTGCGTTGTGGGTTATTCTAACAGGGCGAAAAATGTGAAGTTGGCTTCGTGCCTCATTTTGTTTTATTAAAAGCAAAGGAACTTTTATAAATGCTCTGGCTGGAATCGAGCATTTTATAAATGCTCTGGCTGCATGCACCGGGCAGACCAAGCTCTGTGTGTGGGGGAGTGGAGTGGGAGTAAATGTTTTCCTTTCCATAGTTGGCAGCGGAGAGCCCTGCTTGAGTGCAGAGGGCTGACCTGGGGGCAACCTTTGGTGATAATCCAGTCTCATGTTGCACATTTGTACATTCCACTGGCACCAATCAGATAGATAAGCCCCATGACTTGGCATGGTATTGTAGTCCTTGCATTCTGTTGTTTTAAATCTATCTTTAACCTATGCCAAGCGGTCAAAAATCTAGTACATATTCTTTTTGCAAAGTGTTTCTTTTTGGGTTCTAGTATGATTCACATGAGATTATGACCGGGTTCATACAATCACTGCAGCCCACTAAGGTTTATTTAAGCCATGCTGGGTTGCGGCATGAATAGTCGAACTGTGGTGGACACTGGCTGTGGCTTATTTTGTCGTGCAAACCCAAATAAGGGGGTTATGCGAGGGTTAAACAAGGGTTAACCCATGGGTTATGTGAGAGGTGTTTAACTGTTGCATAAATCCCCCTGCTTGGTTCAAACAAAACACAATAAGTGACAGCAGCTGCTTGCTGTGGCATGGCTGCTGGCATGGTCACTGTGGGCTGCAGTGGTCATGCGAACCAGCCCACAGTGTACATTGCCACAATAGCATGGTAAATGCTTCTTAGTATTCTGCTCCAATAATATATGGAAGTTAAGGCACCCTTGTAAATATGTCCACAAAAGCTCCTACTTCATCTGCCTATACCACCAGCATATCAGTTGAAACCATTTATGGTACATCAACTGCTTGACTGGAGAGAGAAAAAAGGTACCAGCTCTTAGCTCAACCTTCTAAGTTAAGGAAGGGCACCTCTGTGCTGTCTTGGTTGATTAGAAGGCAACCTACAATTCCATAAACAGAAAAAATGTGCACTAAACACTTTAACATAATCCTGGATCATAGGTTGCTGTATTTAGAATTCGAACAGCTCCACTGGTCAAGTAAGAAACTTCTAATACTTGTGGGGGGCAAAAACAGGAATGTACATTGGCTCCTTTTCTATTTAATTTTAATATGAATTATGATTTGGAACTAGAGAGTGAATTTTTCACCTAAGAGCTTGTTCTAAATTTCTACTTAGTCAGATGATACGATTTTTTGTTTCTTCTTCGTGGTCTCTATGCATCACACATATGGGCTTTGCGCCTGCGCAGAGACCAGACCGGAACCTACTATAGCTGAGTGGAACGTTTTTGGCGGGAACCCCTCCCCCCATGCTACCGCGCATGTCCATGGGGTTCCCGCCCTTACCTCAGTTCTTCGTCGTCCGCCATCGTGCATAGACCATAGAACCAACCTCTTAGCGTTTGTGTCTTAAAATCTCTCTTTTACTCTAATTCTTTCTCTTCTTTTCTCGCTTCGGCGTTTTTTCTTCTCCTTTATCTATCCTATATAAAAAAAAAAAAAATAGTTTTTGTAGTTTAGATTTTCCTCAGCGACTTCGTCGCTTGAGGCCTGTATGGCACTAAAAGCACCGTTTAGAAAGTGCGTAAAGTGCGGGGCTAAGCTCCCTCCATCGGACGGACACTCCCTTTGCATATTGTGCTTAGGTGAAGGGCACGTTGTCGAGACCTGCCATCATTGTATGGCCTTTACAAAACAGACCAGGAAACATCGAGCAGACCGACTCCGCTCGGTTCTTTGGGAGAAGGCTCTCAAGGCCGCTGAGGCCCCGACAATGGAGAAGACTGCGGCTCATAAGTCCGTGACTCATAAGACGGCACTTACTAAGACCGCACCGGTCAAATCATCAGACCAAAGCACTGAAGTGCAGACCAGAGCTCATAGGGCTGAGATACCCCTCACGCCTGGTCGGTCATTCTTGAGTTCAAAGGCTAAAAAGGACTCTAAAAAAGCCAGAACTCCAATTCCTTCTTCTGAGACTGAGAAGAAGAAGAAAAAGAAGAGAAAGAGGGATGCGGAGAGAACCTCCTTAGCATCGCCTCCTCCAGTAGAGCCGGTCAGGAGTCAATCTACTCCTCCCGCTGCTCCCACTGCCTCGGTATCGAAACCGCCCTCGGTATCTGCCGCCTCGATGTCGAGACCACCCTCGGTATCGAGACCACATTCGTTACCAGCGGTACCGACTCGTCCGCCTAGCCTCTCAGAAGGCGAACTGAGGGATTCGATGTCGGCAGCGTCTTCTCACCAGCCCCCTCGACCGCTAGAACTTCCATTGTTGCCATCTCCAAGGCTAACACCACGCCGTGATTGGGAGGCAACCTCTCGCTACTCTGAACCTCAGGCGAGGGGTGACGAATACCAATGGGAGGGATACCGCCCCCAAAGGTATTTTCAGGAACAACAGTATCCGCGGGAGGATTACTATGCTCTTCCCCCGCCTACAACTAGGGTGTGTCGCTTTCCTTTGCCTCCATCACCAGCGCCTCAAAGATCATCGGTATCGACGCCTCGACAACAACCGTCGGCGTCGACTGTGGCGATTCCTGCGGTATCGACGGATGATTTACATTTAGTCACCGTATCATCACCCGAGGAACATTATCCTTCGGACTCGGAATCGGGTGTGTCGGCCGCTCCTTCTTTTCCGTCACCGGAGGATGAGGTCCAAGATAGAGACCCTTCCTCCCCATCAGACGACATGGTTAGGTTCTCGGACCATATTTTGCGAATGTCTAGAGCATTGGGGATAGAGACCCAGGAAGCTAATGAGGCTGTGGTAGATCGTATCTACGATGTGTTCCAGACTACCACGAACCAGAGGATAGCGATCCCTCTCCCTCACGCGCTAAAGCAGGCAGCGCAGTTGACTTGGAAGACACCGACGTCGACGCAGGCAACATCAAAACGCCTAGAGACTCTGTATAAAGTGCAGGAAGAGGGTGCACAATTTTTAGTTCAGCACCCTAAACCGAACTCAATAGTGGTTGAGTCAGCACAGGGCCAGTCCCAGAAAGCACATTCTGCTCCAGTGGATAGAGAGGGGAGAAAGCTAGACATGACGGGCAGAAGAGTCTATTCGTCATCCTCCTTGGGCATCAGGGCATCAGCCTATGAAGCAACTATGGCCCGTTATCAACTTTTTCTTTGGGAGAAGATTGGTAATCTCTGTGATCACCTCCCAGAGGATAAAAGAGAGGTGGCAAGAGTTCTTCAAAATGAAGCAACGGGTATAGCACGGCAGCAGTTGTCCACCGCTCGACACCAGGTGGACTGCCACTCAAAATCGATGATGGGGGCCATATCGTTAAGAAGGCATGCCTGGCTTAGATCCTCAAATCTAACCAACGAGACTAAGGCCAGGATAGAAAATATGCCGTTTGATGGAGAAGGTCTATTTAACAGCAAGACCGATGACACGCTGGACTCCATCTATAAAGCTCGGACGACTGCTAAAAAGATGGGGTTTACTTTTCCCTCGCAACCTCAATACCGTTCTAGAAAATGGAGACCTCCGATGCAGCAGCAACAGCATCGGCCCCAATACCAGCCGCAACCTCGGCAGCAACAACAACAGCTGCAGAGGAAGAGGCCTTACCAGGGCAGATACCAACATGACAAGAGGCAACCCGACTTCAGCAAGAAACAGCGGGTTTGACTCCTTAGATCCAGATCCACTCCCTTTTGCGAACCGCTTAGCACCCCAGTACCATCAATGGGAGTCAATTACAACAGACTCCTGGGTGCTCACTATCATCAACTCGGGCTATGCCATCGAGCTCGATGCCCTCCCTCCTTTTTCCGGCGTGAAAGTAACGACTCCATCCCCTCCTCTGCTGCTCGAGGTACAGACCTTACTATCGAAGGGAGCCATCTCTCCCGTACCTGCAGAGGAACTCAATCAGGGATTTTTCTCTCGTTACTTCACGGTCCCGAAGAAAGATGGAGGTCTTCGACCGATCATGGACTTAAGACAACTGAACAAGTTCATCACCCCGAGGAAGTTCCGTATGACAACGGTTACTTCAATTCTGCAGCTTCTACAGAAAGGAGTGTGGTTTGCAGTGGTGGATCTGAAGGATGCGTACTTCCACATTTCCATCAGGAAGTCGCATCAAGCTTACCTTCGGTTTTCGATCGGAGCGTCCCAGTACCAGTTCACCGTTCTTCCGTTCGGATTGGCCACGGCGCCGAGGGTCTTCACGAAGGTTATGGCGGTGGTATGCGCCCACCTAAGGCAGAAAGGCATTTACGTGTATCCGTACCTGGACGATTGGCTTCTCGTAGCGGACAGCAGCGAGGCGCTCCAGTCGGATATACTAACCACCCTCAACCTGTTGGACTCGTTGGGGCTGTGGGTCAACCACGAAAAGTCCATTTTGACTCCACAGCAGAGATTGGACTTCATAGGGGTAACTCTATCCTCTCGAGACGGGAGGGCATACTTACCGTCAACCAGGGCGAACACCTTACAGCAGTTAGCCATCGATACCGAGAGCCGCCGAAAGGTTTCGGCATGGACAATTCAGAGACTGTTAGGATTGATGGCAGCTACTACGGCAGTCATAAAATTTGCAAGACTCAGAATGAGGATATTGCAGGCCTGGTTTTTGAGGACTTTCGATCTCAGGCACAATGCTCGACGGACTTACCTTTCGATACCGAAGCAAGTGAGGGCATCTCTGAGATGGTGGTTCTCGATGTCGACTCTTCTCGAAGGCGTTCCATTCCAACAAGACGCGCCTTCGGTAACGATCACGACGGATGCATCTTTAGAAGGATGGGGAGCCCATTGCAGCTCTTTAACCTCTCAGGGTCGTTGGCCTCGATCACAGAGAGAACAGCACATCAATCACCTCGAACTCATGGCTGTAGAAAATGCAATAAGAGCATTTGCACAGTTGATCGAGGGCAAGAATGTCTTGATCGCGACGGACAATACTACCGTGGTGGCATACATCAACAGGCAGGGTGGAACAAGATCACACCCTCTGAACCGGTCTGCACTCAGGATATGGAACTGGTGCATAAAAAGAAGGACTTACCTGACTGCGATCCATGTAGCCGGCAAGGAAAACGTCATTGCGGACTCTCTCAGCAGGTCCTTCCATGTCGACCACGAGTGGGAGCTCGATGTCGAAGTGCGGGAAAGCCTTTTTCGGTACTGGGGCCGTCCTGTTGTCGATGTCTTCGCTACCGAAGACAACACAGTTTGCGCCAAGTATTGCAGCAGGGCAGGAAGAGGAGATCAATCTTTAGGAGACGCTTTCACCAGGACTTGGAGAGGAAATCTCCTGTACATGTTTCCTCCCTTCCCACTATTGACAAGGGTGATAGCCAAGATCCAGATGGACAACTCCAATTGCATCCTCATCACTCCGTGGTGGCCTCGTCAGACGTGGTTCGCTCACGCCCTTCGGCTATCGAGAGGGGATTACATCAGGCTCCCGTCGACACCGAAGCTACTGTCTCGACACCAGGGCAGGGTTCGACACGCAGATCTGTCGACCCTCAAGATGACTGCATGGAGGATAACAACCACTCCTCCTCTGGAACTAGAACTTTGACTGTGGATCACATTATATTGGCAGCACTAAAGCCTTCCACTAGGAAAACTTATGCAGCAAAGTGGCAAAGGTTTCGGAACTTTGCTTCAGTACAAGATCAAACACCAGAATCTTGCCACTTACCCTTCATCCTCAATTATTTATTGACACTATTCCAGCAGGGACTTAAGCTCGCATCTATCAGGGTTCACCTTGCTGCGATTACATTTTTTCATCAAGGTATAGATGGGTTTACACCTTTTACCCATCCAACAACAAAGAAATTTCTAAGAGGTCTGAAGAACACGATACCGACTGTGAAAAGTATCGTGCCGCCTTGGAGCCTGTCAGTTGTGCTGCAAGCACTGACACGCAAGCCCTTTGAGCCCATGGCGTCGACAGACCTTAGGCTTCTAACTCTAAAGACTGTCTTTTTAGTAGCCATCACATCGGCAAGACGTGCAAGTGAGCTCAAAGCTCTTAGGATAGATGTCCCGTACACTATCTTTCATAAGGATAAGGTTGTGCTACGCACAGACCCAGCCTTCCTGCCTAAGGTAGTGTCTACTTTTCATCTGTCCCAGCATATTACTTTACCTGCTTTCTTTCCTAATCCAACTACACCTCTTGAGTCTTCTTTGCATACTCTCGATGTAAGAAGGGCTCTTGCTTTTTACAAAGACAGAACAGAGACTTTAAGGAAAACAAAGCAATTGTTTATTTGTTATGGGGAGCCTTCTAAGGGACTCCCTGTCTCTTGCCAGCGGTTGTCACGCTGGATAGTGGAGACAATAGAATTGGCCTACTCTATTTCTAAATTAGAGTTAGTGAAACCTGTGACGGCTCATTCCACCAGAGCTGTTTCAACATCGGTGGCCTTCACCAGAGGTGTTCCCTTGGCAGAAGTCTGTAGAGCCGCAACGTGGTCCACTCCATCCACGTTTGTCAAGCACTACAGTTTGGACACCCGTGCGAGGCAGGACTGCTCATTTGGGAGGACAGTGCTTTCAGAGATCTTCAGATGATGCACCAACCCACCTCCAAAGGTATGTCAGCTTGCTACTCGCCCATATGTGTGATGCATAGAGACCACGAAGAAGAAATGCAGGTTGCTTACCTGTAACTGTAGTTCTTCGAGTGGTCATCTATGCATTCACACAACCCACCCACCATCCCCACTTGGTGGTGTGAGACTTATAAATGACACACTGTTTTTGTGGAATGTACTTTACTTTATTTACACTCATGTTTATGGGGGCACAATGTCGGACTCCTGTAAACTGAGGTAAGGGCGGGAACCCCATGGACATGCGCGGTAGCATGGGGGGAGGGGTTCCCGCCAAAAACGTTCCACTCAGCTATAGTAGGTTCCGGTCTGGTCTCTGCGCAGGCGCAAAGCCCATATGTGTGAATGCATAGATGACCACTCGAAGAACTACAGTTACAGGTAAGCAACCTGCATTTTTGTTTTGTATGCTCAGATAATTTTAATGTTCTGTTGCTGGCCTTGGGAATTTTTGTAAAAATGATTTATTGTCTATAAATTAAGACCAATGTTATTTGGCCTTGTTATAATTTATGAACAATAAATCATCTTTACAGAAAAAAGATGGCAGGGGAAGGCAAGTCCAGAGAATGATGAACAGAGAATTGAGTAAGTTAAATCATATTGTTATTTTGGAATCCAGTTTTCAGAAGGGGCAAGTAGGGGCAGATAGGTTTTTCATACGATCCAAATGCTAAGAATGATGTTCTACCCTCAGATGTTTTATGCCATGACAGGTCCAAAATACGAGGTTCTCATAGCTTTAGTAGAACTCGCAATACCTCAAAATTGTCAGGGTGTTTTGGAGAACACTCTGGGTCTAAAACTTGGATTTTTCTCATGTTAAAGAGTGTTTGTGTATGAATTAAATAATACTCTAGCCCACTTTGCTCTTGAGATGTGTTTATTTGCCCCATTGGATTGTATCCAGTGCCGTCGAACTTAAGTCCTTTTCATTTCAGTGGGTCTACTCTAAGTAGGACTAATTTTGGATGTAGTCAATTGTTAGTGAAGCTGCTAACCCGTTCTTAAATAATAGAAACAGTTGAGACCAGATCTATTGTTTCCTTTCTCTTTTGCTTCTGTTCTCACAGGTACTGTAATGAGCATTTGCTGTGTTCCCCACATGTGTTCTGGACTGGCTGGGGCGCATGGGAACATTGTACATCCCCATGTGGAGGAGGGATTCAGGCCCGCCACAGAGCCTGTGAAAATGGCCCCGACTGCCCTGGCTGCAATGTTGTGAGTAACAAATGTGTAGGACTCTATTACGTGTTTGTGAGCCAGAGGATTATTTTGTAACATAAAGCTGAGGTAGAGTTGCTGACACAAGTTGGTGGTGGCCATATTGTGGAAATACGTATGCACATACAGGCATTCACTGACAGAGACAGCCTGATCCGTGTTGTCCATGTACTGATAACTTCCTAGGTTAGACCACTGTAATGTGTTGTATGTTTGAAGACCTCAGAAACTTCAGTTAATAGAAAATCGAGCTGTTTAGTTACTGACTGGCGCTAGGAATATAAAACATATTCCACCAGTTCTTAAGCAGCTGTATTGGCTGCAGGTCCATTTCCAGGCGCAATTCAAAGTACTGGTGCTTACCTATTTATTTATTTATTTATTTATTTATTTAAACATTTGTATCCTGCTCTATTATCACTGGGATCTCAGGGCGGCGTACAGATAAAAATCAGAACAATATAAACATAAATAATTTACACAGCTAAAAATGTTTTAGATGGTTAACAAATTAAAACTGGTAGAAAATTTTAAAAGCAATAAAACAATTAAAACTATGTGTAACCATGGAGAATTTAGCCCTTGAAGGCTTTGATAAAAAGCTGAGTTTTAATTTGGTGCCAAAATGAAGCCAGTGTCAGCGCCAGTCTGACCTCCAAGGGGGAGGGTATTCCACAAGCAGGGTGCCACAACAGAGAAAGCCCTCTCCCATGTCCCACTGCAATGTATGTCTCATGTTGGTGGGATGCAGAGGACGGCTCCCCCAACAGATCTCAAATCTTGGGCAGGCATATATAAGGAGAGGCGCTCCCTCAAGTACCGAGGTCCCAAGCCGTTTAGGGCTTTGAATGTCATTACCAGCACTTTGAATTCCGACCGGAAGCATATAGGCAACCAATGCAATTCTTTTAAGAACGTTGTTATATGGTCTTTATAAGATGTTCTGCTGAGCAGTCTAGCTGCAGCATTTTGCACCAGCTGCAACTTCTGAGTTGTCTTCAAGGGCAGCCCCACATAGAGTGCATTGCAGTAGTCTAATCAGGAAGTTACCAGTGCATGCACTACTGTGGCTAGGTTGTCCCTGTCCAGGAAAGGCCGTAGCTGTCAGATCAGCCAAAGCTGACCCCAGGTACTCCGGGCCCCGGAGTCCAGCTGGGCCTCCAGCGACAAGGATGGATCTAGAAATACTCCCAAGCTACGCACCTGCTCCTTCAGAGGGAGTGCAACCCTATCCAGAACAGATCGTTTACCCAATTCCCAGGCTTGGGAATCGCCGATCCACATCTTATCAGGATTCAGGTTCAGTTTATTAGCTCTCATCCAGCCCATTACAGCCTCCAGGCACTGGTCCAGCACATTCACTGCCCCAGCTGACTCCACTGACAAGGAGAAGTAGAACTGAGTATCATCAGCATACTGATGGCACCCAGCCCCAAACTCCCTAATGACCTCATGATGTTGAACAGCATGGGGGATAGAATAGAGCCTTGTGGCACCCCACAGCTCAGTAGCAATGGGGTGGAATAGGAGTCCCCCCAATACCACTCTCTGGAATCGGCCCTGCAAGTAAGAGCAGAACCACTGTAACACAGTGCCTCCTACTCCCACCTCGCAGTGCCAATCCAGTAAGATAGCACAATCAATGGTATCAAAAGCCGGCGAGAGATCCAGGAAGATCAACAGGGTAGCACTCCCACTGTCTTTCACCTGGAGTAGGTCGTCGGTCAGAGCCACCAAGGCTGTTTCAGTGTCATTCTCTGGCCTGAAACCAGACTGAAATGGGTCCAGATAATGCATTTCTTCCAAGAACATCTGAAGCTGCCCAGCCACCTTGAACAGACTTGGATACCTGAAAGACTGTCTCCTACTTAGCAAGCCTGCCTGGATGCTGTATTTGTTATATAAGACTCTCCTCTGGATCCTCTCATCATCTGAAGTTTGGTGGATGATGACCAAGGTGAAGGCCTTTTTGGTCATGCCCCCCCCTCTAAGAATCCCTTCCCTTGGAAAGGCTCACCCAGTGCCAACTATGGTATCATTGCAGCACCAGGCAACGATGTTTTCATCCACCCAGGTATTCCAGCATATCACAGGAGCTGGTTTTAACCTTAGTTTGATCTGCTCTACTGAGCTTCCCTGCTATGCTAATCTGTTCAGTGTCCTTGTTTAAGGGCTGTGTTGTTATGTATTATTGTTTTGTCATTTTTTAATGTTCGCTGCACTAACAGTTTTATGGAAGGACAGCCTAGAAATTACCTAGATAAATAAAATAAATTCTGTAGGGATCAACCCGGGTCTCAGAACAATGAACAGTCTTTATATCCACACATTAACTCTCCATTGCCTCTGAGAACTGCATTTACAGGCTTCTGGGACTGGGGCCCTTCCTTTCTTCCGAGAGAGTAAAGGCTTGTTTTGATCTGCCTTGAATAACCTTAAAATCTGAAGGGTAAACAAAGGTCAGAGATAGAAATCATGTCATAAGAATGCACAAAGGAAGACCCGCTTTGACCTGTGGTAGTTTTATATTGAAGGGTGTTACCCATGAGAAGTCTACAGCAGCACACTGCGCATAGGGGAAAGCATTTCTCTTTTTAGCTACTGTAATTATGACTCTCATTTTGAAACCACTGTTACAATCTGTTCGTACTAACGACATATTTAGACTGAAAAGCTAGAGATTGTACACGGAACAACCCTGACCCAAGGGCCTAAGATTAGATGTTTTCATAGTGAGACATATGTGCTGCAGTTACTGCTAGTTCGAATAATGGATTTTACAAAAGGCCGGGCAATTTTTTTAAAATTATTTTTTTAAAACAAACAAAAACTAGTTCAGAAATAGCAGGACCATGGGCTCGATCCTCTCTGCCAATCTGCTGAAGGAATGGATCCTCCCTTCCTCAGCCATGAGGTTGCTGGAGCAAGGTGCCATTCGTGATCCAGCAAGCATCCCAGGCAAAGCAACAGGACATCTCTGGGTCTCTTGTAGATGATACAGAAGCAGCAGGGGAGTCCTCTAGTTTAGAACTTGGAAGGGTATCATCAGTGACGCTGGGACTTTGCCTGGCCAATACATGAGCAAAGTTGCTTGAAGAGCAGCACTTGGCCAGGCTGGCCACGACAAGCCTGGCTGGGATGGGATAGTGGGACATCATCATTATTATTATTATTATTATTATTATTATTATTATTATTATTATTTGTATCCCGCCTTTTGCCCAATGCTGGGCCTCAAGGCGGCCTTACAAAGTTTAAAACATACATTGGGGTGGGGGGAAACAAAACTATAAACGTTTAAAATACACAACAAAATTATAAGACATTAACATAGATGGAGGGCCAGATTATTCTCCAAAGGCCTGCTGGAACAAAAAAGTTTTAGCCTGCTTCCGAAAGCCCATCAAGGAGGGAGCCAGCCTGGCTTCCCCAGGAAGAGAGTTCCAGAGTTCCGAGAAGGCCCTCTCCCATGTTCCCACCAAGCGCGCCTGTGAAGATGGTGGGACTGAAAGAAGGGCTTCTCCAGAAGATCTCAAAGCACAGGCAGGCTCATAAGGGAGAATACGTTCTTTCAAATAACCTGGACCTGAACCATATAGGGCTTTATAGGTCATAACTAGCACTTTGAATTGTGCCTGGAAACAGACTGGAAGCCAGTGGAGCTGTTTTAACAGGGGAGTTGTATGCTCCCTGTAACCAATCTGGCTGCAGCTCTTTGAACCAGCTGGAGTTTCCGAACACTCTTCAAAGGCAGCCCCACGTAGAGCACGTTACAGTAATCCAATCGGGATGTAACTAAGGCATGTGTCACCGTAGCCAGGTCCGACATCTCTAGGAATGGGCGCAGCTGGCGCACTAGCTTTAACTGTGCAAATGCACTCCTGGCCACCACCAAAACCTGGGCATCCAGGCTCAGGGCTGAATCCAGAAGTACACCCAAGCAGCGGACCTGTGTCTTCAGGGGGAGTGTAACCCCATCCAGAAGCCCTTTGTGACCATGAGTAGGTGGACAGTGGTAGATGACAGTGGTTCACCCTCATACTCAAATCTCCATCTCTGTGTTCCCCTGAACTTTCTCCTGAGCCTTCAGGGGAGAGTTTAGGGAGGATAGTCCAGGTAAGATAGCCAGGTGTGAGGGATAAACCAGCCAGAGATACAAATCATAGGATGTAATAACAAATCTCCTTGAAACTAAGGCCTTAGCTAGACCTAAGGTTTATCCCAGGATCGTCCCGGGGTCGTCCCTGCCTGCTCCCGGGATCCCCTGTGAGTCATTTACATGAACAGGGATGACCCCAGGACAATCCCGGGATAAACCTTAGGTCTAGCTAAGGCTTTAGTATCCACTGAGTAGTCTGCTAACTCACAATTGTAGTTGATAGTGTATTAGTGCCTATGGTAGTGATACAATCTAAAAAGCCCAAGTCTGGTTACATTCATGGATTTTGGGCACATGGATCTCGAGTCACATCATAATACATATTCATCATATGGTTGTGCTTTATTAATACATTTGATACAGTCAATATACAGTCAATACATTTCTTTCAGGAGTATCAAGCTTGCAACACCAGCCCCTGTCCAGAGTTAAAAAAGACAACTCCTTGGACTCCGTGGACTCCGGTGAATATCTCGGACAACGGCGGGCATTATGAACAACGATTCCGATATACTTGCAAGGCACGGCTTCCTGATGCAAGTTTGTTAGATGTGGGAAGGCAGAGGATTGAAATGCGTTACTGTTCTAGTGATGGTACCACTGGATGCTCAACAGATGGTAAGCAGTCAAGTTGGCTTATGATTCTCGCTTGTGAGAAGAATAACAAGCCAGGGATCCTGGTTCAGGTGTAGTACTAAACTACCCTTCCTCAAAGTGGTGCCTGTGGCATTACACCCCACAAGTCAGTTCCCTAATGTATGTCTAGGATTTATAAGTCTATTGTGTTTAGAATGTTGACCTGAGTGGGTAGAGATTGAATGTCTTAGGAGGCGGGAGAAGGATATATAAGGGAATGACTGAGGTGATAGGGAGGTGTTTTTAAAGTACTTTGGTAGGAGGGAGAATTAGAGGATCAGGGTAAAGAGGGTTGCCTTTTGAGTGTAGTGTGCAGATAGTCAGTTGCGGCATAAAAATCCTTAAATAAATAAAAAATAAATAAATATTAAACAATCCTGATAATAAAGAAAGTTCAAGAGTGAAGGTTTGAGAGAAAGGAAAGTGTGTTTGAGAAGAGAGGAAGGATTGGATGAGAGGTTTTAACAAGGGTCTGAAAAGTTTTATTATGAAACAAAGTTTGTGAACATTGAAATAAATTTTTATTCAGTTTGTTTTACTACCACAAAAATCCCACGTGTCTCCTTGGCATTTATCATCTGCAGTTATATACATATAACACCCGTTCTGACATTCATTCACCATCAGCACATATAATTCACAGCGCATTATTTTATTCCTGAAATTTTTCCTGTTTAACTCCTTTCTCCACATAGTTTGTAGAAAGGTGGAGTTTGTCCCTCGCCTCAGGCTCATAAAGTGGTAGCGCTTAGCTTGAGCAGGGAGTGTCCACGGACAGGCCTGTTGTAAAGAGCCTGTGTTGTGGCAGTGCCCTCCAGGTATTTTGGACTTCAGCACCCATTAGCCCCAGCCAGCATGGTTCATGATCAGGATCACACACCTGGAGAGCGCTAGGTTGGGGAAGGCTGCACTAAACAAACCACAAAGGCTTTCTTTAGTCACTCTCTCTAGCTGGAAACAAATAGACGGTGTGCACCAGCCTACCATCAGGACACTGTCACAAAAATCAATAGCTGCTATTCATGCTATGACATTGATGCTACTGTAGGGAAGCAGCATTTTCCTATGCATTGAAAATATATGACAGTAGCTTTGGAAGGAATCTTGTGCCTCCTTAACGCAAGACGTTCTGCACTGAAAAGCATTCTTCTTACTTGCCTGTTCCAAGAAGATTCCATAACTTTCCCAGATAACTCTCCCTTGATTGATTGCTGAACAGCTCTGATAATTAGGGCACGCTTTCTAACATTGAAATGCATATAAAGCTATTGCTCTTCCACATTTTTCTTGACACCTTTTAAATATTTGAAAACCTTCAATATTCTATCCTCCTCCCAGTCCTATTTTCTCGAGGTTAAATATAGCCAGCCTCCTGCCTTCACTTTCATGATCTGCCTTCTAGGTTTTTATGTTTTCATTGCTCTCAACTGAATTGGGGAAATTGACAAGTTCCTTTCAGTTGTGCCACACAGAACTCTGCACACTGCATTAAATGTCAACTTATCAATGCTGCATAAAACAGAATTAACATTTCCCAAGTTTTGGAGATGCGGCTGCTCTAAAATTTAAAGTAGCATTTCCCCTTTTTGCCCCAGTACCCCATGGTTGATTCATGATTTGTTTATCCCCTAAAATAGCCCATAAATCCTTCTTGGCAAAGGTAATGCTTGTCCAGTGATTTCCCACCTTTTGGTTCGTGTTCTGTGTGAGTAACACGTAATATTCACTCTTGCTGGGTTTCAAATTATTGCTGTGTGCCCAGCTGTCTGGACTGAGTTCAGCTTGGACTTGTTTCTTAACCTCTAAAAAGTTTGGCAGTCTTTTCCAGTTGTATGTCATCTTTTAATTTAGTGAGTGCATTATTCATTTTCCCGCATGCTTCTTCACCCCTCACGGATTTCTACAAAATCTCAATTGGTACCTTGCTTCAATCCAGTGTTGACCCATTTCTGTAGCTCAGGTATGACTAAGTCGGTTGTGTGTCCACCTTTTTGAAATCCACATTTCTCAAGATTTCTAGGAGAAAAAACAAATCCTGGCACAGGCACTTGCAGGGGAGAAGTGGCAAGTGGGGAATATGTATCCCTTTCTCCACTGTAAATATTCCCTCTCAGGCATTTTTAATCTTCTTTTCGTTGTCTGGGTGATAAAACAGAAAATGAGCTTGAGGGGTCAATAGCTGTGTGTGTGTGTGTGTGTGTGTGTGTGTGTGTGTGTGTGTGTGTAGGAGATTGGAGGGGAGAATCAGGTGCAGGAAGGGTTGAGCACCCTTTGCGCTTGCCCATCAATTCTTCCCCACAATTTTCTTCTCCACTCTCACATTTGTGTCACCTCAGCAAATGTGAGTTTAGGAACCTGAGGTAATATTAGCTGCACTTTTGGAAGCAAAGTCAAAGTTGTTGCAAAACTGCCCACTGCATTTCAAGCGTGTTCATCACTTAGCTAAACAAGACATTGAAATCATCCAAAGTCCTGCACCATTTTTGTGTGTGTGTCGTTGAACACCAGCCACTAAGACAGATGGATGATCTCAGGCTTTACTTAAAGTGTCCATTTTCTTTCTGATTCTCTTTCAAAGATGTACCCAGATGCATTTCTGATGAAAATTTTGAACCTGTGAAGCAAATGCTGTGAAATACTTTGGTGCCTTTGAAATGCCACAGGATCCATCACTTTCCACAGTCTCCCTGGGAGTATCCCTTTAAAATGCTTACCTGCCCCCCATTCTCTAAACCTTCCAGACATGGCTCTTTCATTGCGGTGTCATTACAAACATTGTAAAGCGTTCCCTAAGGCTCCACCTGAACTTACATTGTTATAACTTGTCCGTTACTTCTCATCTTTGACTCCTGATTCTGGGCCAGGAGACAACAATGCTAACCTCTCCTCTTTCTGGCAGTATCTCAAATATTTGAAGGCTTTTTATCATTGTCTCCGTTAACCTTATTTCCCCTTAATCAAAAATGGTCTGACAATTGCAGTCCTTGTGAGAGACTGCAAGTGAAAATAGATCTGAGGTTGTTGGTAAGGAACAACAGTTAGTGTCTTGACTAAGAGAGTGAATCAAGAAGCCCCAGATTCAAATCTCACCTCTGCGACTAACTCACTAGGTTGCCTTTGGCAAACTAGTCTCAGAGTCCTGCATTTGCCATGTGGAGTGGGCTGTTGTCCCATTAGAGGTTTTTTTACTAAAGATTTTTTTTTGTACTGTGTACTTCTGAGTACACAGTACAAAAAAAGTCAGTGTAGAATTCTTTGACAAGATAAACAAGCTGGAGTCCTGTGCACACTTAATTGGGAGTTAGTCTCATTTTTGTCAATAAGGTTCCTTCTAAGTAAACATGTATAGAGTTGGCTGTAGGGTTGTCAGGGGCTATAAACTATGATAAAAAGTATTTCAAATGCTGTTTTTGTTGTTGTAGGAATAATGTGCAAACATGTTCAGAGAGTCTCATATGGGTTGTTTCCATATTATTATTATTATTATTATTATTTATTTATTTATATAGTACCATCAATGTACATGGTGCTGTACAGAGTAAAACAGTAAATAGCAAGACCCTGCCGCATAGGCTTACATTCTAATAAAATCATAATAAAACAATAAGGAGGGGAAGAGAATGCAAACAGGCACAGGGTAGGGTAAACAGGCACTGGGTAGGGTAAAACTAATAGTATAAAGTCAGAACAAAATCCAGTTTTAAAAGCTTTAGGAAAAAGAAAAGTTTTTAGCTGAGCTTTAAAAGCTGCGGTTGAACTTGTAGTTCTCAAATGTTCTGGAAGAGCGTTCCAGGCATAAGGGGCAGCAGAAGAAAATGGACGAAGCCGAGCAAGGGAAGTAGAGACCCTTGGGCAGGCGAGAAACATGGCATCAGAGGAGCGAAGAGCACGAGCGGGGCAATAGTGTGAGATGAGAGAGGAGAGATAGGAAGGAGCTAGACCGTGAAAAGCTTTGAAGGTCAACAGGAGAAGTTTATATTGGATTGGAAGCCAATGAAGAGATAGCCATTTGCTCTGGAATCAACATCTTTTATTCACTCAGGGGGATCTACACTACTGCTTTAAAGCGCTTTATAACAGTTTTGACAACTGTTGGGGCCCAGGACACACTCCATGTACAGGTTTCGAAACGTTTTCAAAGCGCTTTAAAGCGCTTTAAAAGCAGTAGTGTAGATCCCCCCTCAGTTCTTCTAGAGAGTCCAGACTATATGGCTGCTAAATTATTGCATTGTAGTGATTTTCATGTTGTCTTTCCATCTTTTAAAGACCTGGTTTGGGGTTGCTTTAAATGCAATTGCAGCACTTGCATAACAAAAATAAAAACAACCATGCCTATAAAACATATTTCACTTTTCATAAGAGTCATATATAAAGCATGACATTCAACAAAAGAAGGCAGTAGTGTAAATGATCCAATACATATAGAGTGCCCAAGGCAAACATTAAACAGTCTCTGTGTTTTCAGCCGACTTGTCGTGGCGTTTGTTCCGACAAAGCTCTTAGCGGAAACAGGAAAACAAACCGCAGAGACCTGTCAATAAATAAAATCTACAATGCTGATAAGAATTAGAAAATAATAAATTTGATAAGAACTAGAAAATAATAAATATAACCTCCCATTATAAATATATGTCTAGGTTCCATGCTGATGTCATAGCCAGCACTATATTGTGTCAAAAAAAAATGTGCTTAAATTGTGCCAAAAAAACTGTGATTGTGTTCTATGTGCATTATACATTGAAAAAATATTATTAAAAAAAAATGTTGTATTAGGAGTACTCTTCACACACAGTTTATTAGGCAACTATTTTGCCACAGATGATCGTGCAAGTGTTATGCATCAGTTTATTTTATATTTTATATATATTTGTAAATAAATGGGGCTGATGGTTAATTGTTTCTGTCCATCGCTGTAGGTGTGCTATGGAGTTGTGTCCCTTGGGCACCTATATGTATTGGATATATAAAGCATGAAACATGTAAAATATCACAAATAGCTTATACTTAAAAAGGCTACACCAGAGCTTTCATTATAAATTTAACAATACATCATCTAGACCAGCCTTCCTCAACCTGGGGCGCTCCAGATGTGTTGGACTACAACTTCCAGAATGCCCCAGCCAGCTGGCTGGGGCATTCTGGAAGTTGTAGTCCAACACATCTGGAGCGCCCCAGGTTGAGGAAGGCTGATCTAGACTGTTCATCACATTCAAATGTTATGTTTTTAAGTATACATTAAAAAATCATAGCTATTCATCTAAAACATTTAGCATTATCCAAGCCAAATAGTTAGGAGGCTTAACAATGGTGGATTTCAGTGGCGGAGGTGTGTGCCAAGTGTCTACATTTGGTTAGGCTGCACCCACTTTGGGTGAAGAGCTCCTCACTCTGCTTGGCTCATTCTTCTTTCCTCCTGTTTTTCTTGCCATTGGTAGCCTTACCAGAAAAAGACTCTGCAGACGTGTGGAAGCCCTGCCTTGCAATAGGTAGGGGAATTAAATGTGGAATAAGTTGGTGTAGTTCTCCCAGTAGATTACGAAGTACTTTCTGTGCCCACACCTGCACTAGGGGGTCAGATGAAATTGCTTTGGGAGTCACATCTGGACCCTTGGCCCACCCATCCACCAATTACAACAGTATTACAACTAAAACCAGTATGTTGCCAAACTTCTGTTTTGAGGATTTACAGCTTTAATTTAACTTAATGAATTAATTTAATTTTTGCTTTCTGTTTGCATCTGTTTTGCTCAGGTGATTTCATGCATTCTGGACGTTATTCTGCTCATACAATTAATGGTGCCTGGTCCCCCTGGTCTCCGTGGTCTCAGTGTAGCCGTGACTGCAGCAGAGGCATTCGCAACCGCAAACGCATTTGCAACAATCCTGAGCCGAAGTATGGAGGATTGCCATGCTTGGGGCCATCCCTCGAATACCAAGAATGCAACATTCTCCCATGCCCAGGTAAGAGCCCACAGCGTTGGCATGGAACCATTTCCAAATCAAACATGCTTTTTTAAATGCTTTTAAAACTCTCAACCAGTCAACAACATGTCGTTTCTAGAAAAAGCTAAGGCAGGCTTGCATTAAGGGAGGAAGGAGCACAGGGCACACACAGCCTTCTTATCTTTTCCAACCCCCGTACATTTTAGAAAGATTCAGAGGAGCATGATTTGCCTAAAATGTGTATGTGGTAGGGCGGGGGACCCAAGGTAAGGTTTGTACATTTCATTTGCACCAGTGGATGTTTCCTTCCTGTGTAAATAGTAGCTGTGGGCTCCCCTGATCCAGTGTGAAGGGCAAAGGGTGAAATCCTCTTCCCCGACCTGGATCGGGCCCCTACAGCTAGTATTTTCACTTTTAAAAACCGTACAAATGGTAATGGCATGAATGGTTCCACATTTAGTTTGACTGCAGTCTTAAGTTCTTAATAACAATTCACAGCCACCTAAAACCAACATGTCTTCTATTCCCAAGATCTTCTGTGGTAATATTTGTAAGCTGAGAACTATACACGGGGCATCCACTTGCCCAGGCCCTTCTCGTCTGATTGGGCCAGGCTGGGAAAAGGCGCTTTCAAATATTACCATTGAGATCTGGGAAGAAGCCACAGGAAACTGCGCCTGTGCTACTGCTATAATGTATGACAAGGCGACTGACTAGGTCCTCAGACCTCCTTGATTTTGCCTCTAATCCATCCTATCTCAGTGTAGTCTCTGTCTTATACTGCCACGTTGTGGGATGTAGTGTTGGATTGAGTTTCCTCTCTTCTGCCTTATGTCAGTAAAATATTGGGTTATCTTTCTAGAGGTGGAGTTGAAGAACATAGGATTTTGATTCCCTGGAATGCAGCTCAACTCTTGCTGCTGTGGTCTGAGGTATTCAGCTATAATACATGAAAGAGGCTAGTTGAATTAATCTGTTTCCCATGTTTGTCTTTTCCAGTTGATGGAGGTTGGTCTTGCTGGTCATCGTGGTCCAAGTGCTCCACCACCTGTGGAAGTGGGCATTATATGAGGACCCGCTCATGCACAAGCCCAGCGCCAGCTTATGGAGGCGACATCTGCCTCGGACTCCACACGGAAGAAGCCCTCTGCAACACACAGCAATGCCCAGGTAGGGGGAAACCAGCTCGTTTATTTCCCTGCTGCTCCATGGAACTGGCATGGTTTAGAACAATTATTTTTGGGGGGGAATCAGGCAACATGCTGCAATTTTTAAAATTGTTTATCGAACTTTTATCCTACTCTTGGTCGAAGGAATGGAGGGCACCATGTCTGGTTCTTCCTCAACCTGATTTTATCCTTACTTTCTCAAACAATCCTGTGAAGAAAGTAAGGCTGAAAGATGGTGACTGACCTAGGGTGCCTGACAAAGATTTGAAACTCTGCTGTACCTCCAAAACTCTAACTCTGTGGTGGCGGCTTCATTCCTTCAGTTTGGCCAGGCACGGTCTCCTGAGTGCCTCAGAGGGCCCCTTGTCAAAATTCACCCAGGTTTCCTACGAGGATCTCTGTCAGCATCTGGCCTTAGTTAGGCCGAGCAGAAAGGTGTCTAAGCAGGCAGGCAGGCGTTTCCTCCCTCCCAGAGTCGAGGTAAGCGGAGGGTGTGGTGGTTCAAGCAGGAGCTGAGTGAGCCCGTTCCATCGGGCATCCATGTGGCAGACAAACAGCTACTTCTTGGACAGCAGCTACTCCTCCTGGCCCATTTTTGTCCTTAAATTCCATTCCTATCCCCACCTCCATGAAGACAGGTAAAAAAAAGGGGGGGTGAGCCTCCAATGGAGACTTTTTTCCTTTTTTTAACCCCACTTCCAGCCCGCAAAGGTGTGTAGTGGTGTTTCCAGACAAAATTGGGGGGGAAAGGGTTAACCTCCCTTCCTGGAGGGCCATGATCCCGATCCAAATCAGGACTCTGCACACTTACACAAAGGTAAATGAAACTACCTTCCATAGCTCCACTATGCATGGTTAGCCAATCGTTTACTTTGGCCTTCAGCTTGCCTGGCTGAAGGTTGCTCCTTGGCCTTGTCTCCAGCCCACGCTGCAGGTCAGCACCTGATTCCCCCCCCCAATCCAGTATGGGAGCCCCTCTGTCCCTCGTGCGACACACGCTGCCTTCGTCGGGGTTGATAGCGGCTTGTTTCTTATACCTTGGGGCGTGTCCTTGCTGTGCCAGTGGACTCACAACTAGGACTATGGCAAACAGCACTAGCCGAAGGGGGCAGAGCGGCCATCCCTCACTGAGAGAGTTGGGTGAAATATTGCCTGTGGGCGTGTTCAAACCATACCGGTGGGCGTTCTCTTTAGAAAACAGTACCCTTTCTGGATTTTTTCTCAAAAACGTTAACTGCATTTATTTACAGTTAATAGGATCAGAATATTCTGAGTGAACAAGGAGTAAGAAAACAAGTCAGTACAGGAATAGCAGTTTAGATGACGTGCTCAAAGTGAAACCAACTCCATAGCTGCCAGTTCCTCAGAAGCTCCCATCGCTCCCATCGCTCTCTTTCCACCGCCCACCTTAGCTGACCTAACTCCTCCCTCCCTCCCTCCCTCCCCTGCATTTTCTCCTGTCTCCTTGGTAACCAGCCACCCTCCCTCACACTCCACCTCCTCTCAACTGGCCACTTCCCTCTAAGGTTTAGTACAGGGGATGGCGCAGAGAGAGAGAGAGAGAGAGAGAGAGGGAGAGAGGTGTAGAAGGCTATGCCTACCATTTGTCCCAGGTCTCGATTGACTTTTGTGGGTTAAAAGCCCTTCATAGGAAAAAAAAGGCTCCCTCCTGCTCTAACCACTGCATCGTGCTGTCTCTAAACAGTCTCTGTGTTGATTTTTTGGATTGCCACAGATAGCTGGTCTGACTGGTCACAGTGGTCTAGCTGCGGTTCACCTGGAGCCCAATTCCGCACCCGCCAGTGCAATGTTTTGTTTCCTGTGGGTCACCAGTGCTCTGGGAATTCCACCGAGAGTCGTCCGTGTGTTTCTGATTCCAATTTCTTACCAGGTAAGGGCAGAGTTGCTTATCTCCTGAGCCAGTTCCAAGAAGGGAGGTCTAAGTAAATTGCCGCAAACTTGCTAAAGGACAAATGGGAATAGAACAAAGAAACGTGTTTAGTAGGGTGGAGCTGGGAGGGTGGGGCAAGGAGGACTCATTCCAGGCCCCCTCTTTTTTGTGTGTCTTCCGTTGAGTGTGCGCGCAGAGGAAGTTTGATGTATGGTGTGAGGAAGCATCCAAAACACTGGGTCTTCTCCTTGCCCAGGGAGGCAGCAATCACATGATTGTGATTCTTCAAGGGCTGTTTCCTCCAGCTCTGCCCCCAGTTCCTTCCCTGCCTCACTCAGGATAGTGCTCTCTCAAGCTTTCCTTCTAGATTCCGCTTCCCATTTTTTATTTCTGTTCTGTCCTCAAATATCTTTTACTATGCCTTGATCCCAGGCTTCCAACTACGTATCTACTCCTTTAAAAAGCAGAGAGTATCCCTCCTTACCTTCCCATTTCCATCCCAATGGCTCCGGTAGGGAAGGGGGCAGTGGCATCAAAGAACCCTAGAAAAAAGACAAGGCACATTTGAATTCCGAAGGCTCCAAGGCCATGCCCACACGCCGCCTCACAGAGGTTGTTGGCATCCTGCACCTGTGAATGCCAAGCTGCTGCATCTCCCATGCCCCGTGATCGTACTTTGGCACCTGGGCAGGGCAGACCTCAGCGGCGGCGGCACAAGGAGACTTCCGGCTCCCCCAGCTCCGACAAGGCTTGCCCCAAATGGAACCCCTCCATAGCACTGAACAGACCATCACCCAAGAGGAGGTAATCTCTGAGGCCTCTGATACTGATTCAGCCCCATTGAATGACAAGGTTTGGAGCTGGCAGTGGGGGGAGATCAGAGCTGCACTACAGATGGCAGCTGCCATCTTGTCCAGCTGGAAACTTCCCGCCCACTCCAGGTGGTGCCTTCCTCTGCTTTTCAGGGCTGCTCAAGCCCTCAAAAGATGCTGATCCTCTGCCTCCCTTTAATGAGGATCAGTTCATTAAAAAAATCAGTGCTTGGAACTTGCACACACTGCTTAAAATACTCACTGAGGCTCCCTTTGAACCCCTACAAACTGTATCGCTTTGACTCCTTTCCTTCAAGGTGGCCTTCTTTGTGGTTGTCACTTTGGCCAGGAGGATTTCCGAATTGGCAGCTCTCTCCAAGACCTTCTACGTGGCTTCACGAACAGCATGGTGATCCTCTGAAAATGGGGATAACATAAATTATGCATTTCACCCTTCCCAGGAACTGGTCCGCAGGGCTCTAAAAATTACATTCACAGAACCAAGGACCTTTGTCTTACAGAATCTCGTTTTGTGTCCTTTCTTAGGAAAGAAGGCCTCGAAGGCTACATTGGATTGAAGCCTACGTTACATTAGTCTTCAATACACAACACATACATAGGCCTTTGGTTGACTCCTAACATATTCACAAGACACTACAAATTGGACATTGGCAGGAGATGCTCCAATAGGTGTTATTCCTGACCTTGTGGTCAGCCACAGCCCCTCCTTAATCAATTCAGCTTGGGCATGCCCCAGTCTTTCAGTGCCTCCTCACACCATACACAGGATGGAACATTGGGAACCTACCATGAAGGTCCATTCTGGTATGTTGTGATGGAGGGGTCTAGCACCACATTGTATGGGTGCCTGATGTGGTGCTAGACCAACTGCACACATCTCAAAATAGTATGCCCTTCCCATGTGACTTGGCTTCTAGGAGGGAGGGTCCTCCCCTTCTTCTCTTGGGGTCCTTAACCTATACTTACTGCTTCACCTCTAGTCTCGTTTTTCCTTCCTTGGCCATGAAAGGAGCTAGGGGCAAAGCAAGAGGAGGCAGCACTCAAAGAATCACAACCATGTGATCCCTGCCTTCTTGGCCAGTGCAAGGAGCCAACCCAGTTTTGGGGATGCCTCTGTCACACCATACCAGAATGGACCTTCATGATGAATTCCCAATCCCTTCTCCCACATTCATAATGCCACAGATGCCACTATTATAGTCAATGGATTTAAACACTTTCGTATGACGTGGTTTCTTTTTCTTCTGCAAAATAGCAATACGTAGCAACGTGCTTGTGAAGAACAATTTAAGGTTTAAGAAATTCTCATACCGGACTAATTAGGGAAGACATTACTTGCAGAATTCTTTATTTTAAATTAAATTTAGAGGAATGATTTAGTATTTTCATTCTTTGCCAATGCTATATCATTGAATTATTTGCTATTGCAGACATAACAGTAGCGAGGACCAGCAGCATCAAGGAAAAACGATGTGGCGGTAAGGGTCACCCTCCTTTTCTTCCCTTTAGTCATGATCTCCTGTTTTCTGCATCATTTCACCCATGATTTTCATGCTACTTTCCCCAGTTTTATCCACCAAGTGAGGCTTAAGTTCCATATCAGTGCAGAGTTCCGTGATTCTTTCCTCCACAATCCCTCCTCCCCAAATCTGAATGGAAGAAGGTCTGGTGGAGGAGATGTTTCAGTTGGATCTCAGTTAAAAATTGCCCTTTCCAAGCTTCCCCCCCCCACTCCTGTGTGTGTATGTGGGTGGGTGGGAGGTGGGTGGGAAAGGTATGGGGACTCCATATCTTTCCTCCGCAGCTGAAAGCTTGGGGAGGATAATTGTGAGCTGGAGGAGTTCAGCAGCCTCTCTCCATCCACTCTTCTCCTGTTGAGACTTCCAGCCAGTTTAGGCTGGTTTGGGTGGGGTGATGGTGGTGGAATGGAGAAAGGGTCACAGTTAGCTACAGAATCGGACTCAAAGAGTACTTATCAATGGAACCTTCTCAAACTGGGGAGAGGCAACGAGTGGGGCACCGCAGGGCTCACTTCTGGGCCCAGTGCTCTTCAACATTTTTATTAATGATTTGGATGACGAGGTGTAGGGAACACTGATCAAATTTGCAGATGACACAAAATTGGGTGGGAAAGCTAATACCCTGGAAGACAGAAATAAACTTCAAAGTGATCTTGATAAGCTGGAGTGCTGGGCTGAAAACAACAGGATGAAATTTAATAGAGATAAATGCCAAGTTCTACATTTAGGAAATAGAAACCAAAGGCACAGTTACAAGATGGGGGATACTTGGCTCAGCAATACTACAAACGAGAAGGATCTTGGAATTGTTGTAGATCGCAAGCTGAATATGAGCCAACAGTGCGATATGGCTGCAAGAAAGGCAAATGCTATTTTGGGCTGCGTTAATAGAAGTATAGCTTCCAAATCACGTGAGGTCCTGGTTCCTCTCTATTCGGCCCTGGTTAGGTCTCATCTAGAGTATTGCGTCCACTTCTGGGATCCACAATTCAAGAAGGACGCAGACAAGCTGGAGCGTGTTCAGAGGAGGGCAACCAGGATGATCAGGGGTCTGGAAACAAAGCCCTATGAAGAGAGACTGAAAGAACTGGGCATGTTTAGCCTGGAGAAAAGAAGATTGAGGGGAGACATGATAGCACTCTTCAAATACTTAAAAGGTTGTCACACAGAGGAGGGCCAGGATCTCTTCTCGATCCTCCCAGAGTGCAGGACACGGAATAACGGGCTCAAGTTAAAGCAAGCCAGATTCCAGCTTGATATCAGGAAAAACTTCCTGACCGTTAGAGCAGTACGGCAGTGGAATCAGTTACCTAGGGAGGTTGTGGGCTCTCCCACACTAGAGGCCTTCAAGAGGCAGCTGGACAAGCATCTGTCAGGGATGCTTTAGGGTGGATTCCTGCATTGAGCAGGGGGTTGGACTCGATGGCCTTGTAGGCCCCTTCCAACTCTGCTATTCTATGATTCTATGATTTTGTGAACTACATATAACAAATAATTTGATCCTTGGATGCAAACAAAGAAATGAAATCTTAAAAATGTTTTTTATTATTATTTCTCACTTTCCTAATCAGTATTAACCAGCTCAGCTCCAAGTTAAGGGAGTGTGGGAAAGAGAGCTGTAGGGAAAATAGTTTCCCAGTGTAGCAAGAGAAGGAACCAGCAAGTATGAAATCCTTCACTGTGGATTTAAATTTGATCCTGGAGGTTCTTCCACACAAGATGCTTATTTTGGATTTGCCGGTCTTTGTTGACTCACAGTTTACAATGCATCTATGTGATGTCATCATCAGTTCTCTGTTTTTCCCTGTGCTGTTTCTGTCTCTTTGTGGATAAAAGTTAATGCAACTTTTTTAAAAAGTGGCAGAGCAGCGCAATTTCTGCAGGTGTAGATCACCTTAGCGCTACCCGTCCCATCTTTTTGAAGAGCCCCGGTTTGGATGTGTGCACAGTCATTTTGGGCAGTTGAGGCCTGTCACCTTACCACACCTCTTCACCTCCATACCTGAGCACACCTTTACCGTTTTCATTCCTGTTACTATCACTGCAAGGTGTTTGTTTTTCATTTCTTATAATAATTGCACTATAACTCATTTTTGCTTATGTGTATTTCTGAAATTATTAAAATATTCACACTGAAACACTTAATTATAATTGATCAATAAAGTATAAGTGTACAAATTAAAAATAAAAGGATGTGGAAACGGCGGGGTTGTGGAAACAAGCAATGAAAGAGAGTGCAGCAGCAGGAGGAGAAACTATTTCAGGAAATGATTGAAGAGCCGTTCAGTTTCAATTATGCTGGGTGAAGCAGGGACCACATCAAAGTGCAGACCTTCCTTGGCAGAAGACGGCAGTTCTAAGAACACTTTCTAGGGAGAGAATCCCATTTAATGGGATGAAATTTCTGAACAAACGTACTTAGGATCTCCCTGTAAGGTTGCCATTCCCAGTTCAGAAATCCCCACCCATTTCTGCATTTGCTGGGGTGGGGGTGGAGTATTAGAAAATTGCAATGAGGTTAAAGCAATATATTAAGGCTTCAGTCCTATACCCACTTACCTCGGAAGTAAGCCCCATTGAAAGGAGTTAAATTCTGGCAAAAGATGGCTAAATGTTTTGATCTGTTCCTGGGAACATGTATGAAATGGCCCTTATCATTGTTGGAATCCATCACGTCTATTTGAAACTTAGAGAGGGAATATAAGAGAGTTTGATCAGAAGAGTAGCATTGGCTTCTAAAAGGCAGGTTCATGAAAAGATAAGGCCAAACCAGACATAGATACCTGATTATCAGAGATAGCAGACCTGGCAGCCAAGGAAGAAGTGGCATATAAAAGTCAAGATAAGTATAAAGAAAAATATAAAGAAATAGATAATGTATGTCGGTACAAACCAGAAAAGATGGGGATATTGCTATGTACAACGAACCCTTAAAACTACATTATGGGCTGTATGTCATGTAAAGGTAGGGGGGAGTCTCAATTGCTGGGTTCACACAACACGCTAATCCACCATGGGTTACTGTGTTGTCTGAATGCAGCACGTTTTCTGAAAAGTGCATGTATGCATTATTGCATTTATGTCCTGCTTTTTTCCCTCCAAGGAACCCAAAGTGGTGTACATAATCTTCTGCTCTCCATTTTATCCTCACAACAACCCTGTGAGGTGGGTTGGGCTGAGAGTCTGTGACTGGCCCAAAGTTACCCAGTGGTTTTCCATGGCCAAGTGGGAACTAGAACCCAGATCTCCCGACTCCCAATCCGACACTTTAGCCACTACACCACACTGGCTTTTTAACCATGCAATGTGGGTCCCCCCCCCCCCAAACAAGCCACCTTGAGAACCCATGGCTTGCTGGGTTGTTCAGGACGGGAGACAAGTAACACTGCATGATTAATGAAAAGCCTGCAGAAAGCACACTGCATGCAGATATCACGATAACCCTCCCTGCGGGCAACACAATAACCCACGGTTCAACAACAACCCACACTGGGTGGGTTAGCATGTTGTGTGAACCCAGCCAATGCGATATTGGGTCTAGGATTCTTCTTTCCAAAAGAATTTCTTGCAATTCTAGCAATTGCAATTTATTTTTTAAAAGAGAACGTTTCTATCCTTTATGGTTATGAATATCTGATTTTAAGGCTGTTCAGTAGTTGAAGCTGTTACAGCATGGCGATGGAGGAAGGGGCCTTCCTTCCCAGCCTTACCTTCTGGCACTGGGAGGCAGCCAGAGTTGCACTACAGCCAGCACTGTACTCTGCAAGTGCACAACTGTTGCACAGATGATTCACCCAGAATACGGTGCAGGCTGCTGACTTTATCAACCGCTCAAGAACCAAGTGTTTGTTTCTATGGCGCCAGCTGGGGCACATACATACCCAGCCTCTGCCATCTCCTGGTGGCACTAAAGAAAAGCAGGAAGACCTCTCACCCGTCACCATGACGTGGTGGCCGGTGGGTTTTGCAAACTGCCTCACTACATGCTTGATGTGTGAAGCTAATGCTTGTTGAAATCATAGAAGCCAGAGCAGTAGCTCAAAAAGTTGCCAGAGGAGTGGGTTTCAGTGCCCCGTAGCGTTCTTTGCCCTCCCCATGGCTAACAGCAACAGAATAAAGTTTGCTAATGAAGAGACGCTGCAAATTTGACTACTTCCCCTGATGGCTACTGATCAAATGTTCAGCTTTTCTTTGGTCCGAAGTTGGATTGCCATGGTACATAAATTAATTTTGTTTTAGCGCAGAATACACACATTTTACATTATCTGTCTGCCTCCACCCACCCTAGTTCTGGTCAGAGGGGACTGAATGTTTTTGGGGGAATGATGGAGCCTTATAGAGAAGAAAATTGTTTTCTGACTTCTTCATTTCAACCCATAATTTAGAAAATAGTAGTGTATGCATCTCTGCGTGGATTAAAACAATTACCTCCCTGAAACCATCAAAATACCAATTTTGCTACAAAACAATGTTCAGGCAGCACTTCAGATCCCCTTAAATACTGTTTCAAGAGTTCAAGTTAGCAATTACAGGCCTATTTCCAGACTCTCCCGTAAGAACTTTTACTAGTCTCAAGACTCACCAATTCCTAGGTTTGAGAACTCAAGATTGACGTGGCCTCATGGAGATGGCAAGCAGTGAGTTCCTCTCTTTTGGGAACATGCAGGTGAGCTGAAGATGACAAGGGAGGGTCCACCTTCCTGCTGGTCTCTGCTGGTTCTGCCTTGGCGAGGATGCCTTTCTCCATCTTTATTTGCCATTTTCAAGGCTTCCCTCACTCTCCAGGGCAGACCTACAGGAAGCTGCAAAGGAAAGGAGTAATCTGTGAGAATCCCCTCTGCCATTCTCCAGTGGGACCAATCCCACAAGCGGAGTTCTGCTCACGACAACTCTGGCTCCAAGCCATTATCTTTCACAGCTACAAAGCTTAGAAAGTTTTTCCTCCCCCCTCCCCCCTTTTAAAGGAAAGAAACCTGGATTCTCAGAAAGCAGAATTTGGTTCTCAGTATCACTTTCCGTATCCCCTCTCCATCTGCGTATGCATTTTCCTTCTTCAGTGCTTGTGTGATGAATACACCTGAATACAACTGCATAAGCATAAAATTAACTAAGCATAAACATATAATGCGAAACTTAATCAAATGTAGTGATGCTGTTCTGTCTCATCCACCCTAAAGAGTTCAATATGTTCCACATGACTGCTGTGGGGCTGAGCAGTTCCATTCTCGGGTGCCTTCTGACTCTCCTAATTTACACGTATTGCCAACGGTATCAGCAACAGTCCCACGATGCAACTGTCATCCACCCAGTCTCTCCTGCTCCTCTTAATACCAACATCACTAACCATATCAACAAGCTGGAGAAGTATGATTCCGTAGAAGCCATTAAGGTAAGGAATGAAGAGAGATGGTGTTTTGTGAGTTGTCGATAGGGAGAGTCTCTTGAAAATGACTCTGGCCTAAACAACGGGGATGATCCAGATTTGTGGAACCAGGACCCTAACTAGTCCTACTTTGGGGAGGGCGTCCCTGCAGAACCTGGGCTCACACCACTCAAATCACACAGAGACTCTGGGAAACAGCCTCCACATCATGACCCCAGTACCTCACTGGGGTACTCAGTGCTGTGCCTGCAAGGCTATTTGATTCTTATGCTAGCAAGTGGAGCAGTTTCTCAATTCACTTGATTGGTTGTGGGTGGGGGGAGAGAGCAGCCATGCTGAAAATAGCTGGGGGCACAACCAGGTCCTTGGGGGAGGGTGGGGTTCCCCCCAATGCAAATTAATGGAGTTTCCCCTCCTCCGTTGCAAATTAATGGAGTTTCCCCTGCTCTGTTGCAAATAAATGGAGAAATTGCTCCATTCACTTTCATAGGGGAGGAAATTGTGTAGGCACACTTCCCATTCTCTCCCTTTCCCTGTGCTAGAGCCCCTGCTTTGCATACAGAAGGGCCCTGATTCAGTCCCCGGCATCTCCGGGTAAGGCTAGGAAAGGGTCCTGTCTTAAGTGTCAACAATCCTGGGCTAGATGGAGCGATGGACTGATTGACTAGAAGGCGGTTCTCTGTTCTCCCACCTCCCTTCTCTCTTCCCCCTTTTCTGCTCTTGTCCACAAAGTTCTCACTGTGTGTGTGTTTCCCCCCTTTCTATCCCTGTGTCTGTCTGTCTGTGTTCGGGGTGTGTGGGTGTCCCCCCACGTTTTGTGACTAGCCTCACTCCCAAAATACCAAATGTCCCAAAAGTTTGAGGGAACCCCCCTCCCCCATGTCATTCTGATATGAAGAGGGTCCAGGGCATATTGGCTGCCTCTCAGAAATGTTATAAATTCAGTTATATATTTATTATTTCCTCCTACTCATCTACTTTATCTGATCTCCTTCTTGCCTTCAACATCTGTTTGCTACTTCAGTTCCATTCTTCAGCCACCTTCCGTGCCCATTCCTTCATCAATTGCTTCTGATAGTTCCCCCCAGTATTTTGATGGCATTTGTCATTTGTTCCTCAGTGCTTCCCTCTTCTTTTGATTGTAGCTTTCCTTCTGCCCCAACTTGTCCACCTCTTCTTGCTTTTCTTTTTCTCCACTGTCCACCTCTCACATTCTGTTTTTTTCCTTGCGTAAAAACCACCATGTGTTGTCTTCACCCCACCAGTAAATATAATCAATTTACATATGTTTTAGTGAACGATCCGCTTTGGGCTTTATTGTTTTAATGGGAATTATGTACCCACTTAACACTTTTCTTTTTCTTCTTTTCCTAGGCATTTAACAAAAATAATTTGATCTTGGAAGAGCAAAACAAGTACTTTAATCCACACCTCACTACGAAGGCATATTCCAATGCCTATTTTACAGATCTGAATCACTATGATGAGTATTAAAAGGGTCCCTGTATAACTGATAATTGTCCCTAAGGCAAAATACACTTCAACATTTTAGTATCATGTTGTTGCCAACTTCAAAAAACAAAACAAAACAAACAAACAAACAAACAACCCACCACTGGCCTGTGTGGAGAAAAGGTTCCTTACCAGAATGTTGTACTGCAGTGCAATATTTGTACTGCATAATTACATCATGACATATAGACAAGATATGGCTCATTTTGTATTGGCAATCTGTTTGGGCCAATTGGCTACCATCCTGCTAACTGCTATTTTCAGCTTCTCAAAAGTAGGGGAGGTAGGCTAGGGACTGCCCATTGGATGCGGCCTTCTCATTTCCCGAACAGAAAACTTTTTAACAAGTGGGAGGTCCCTACACTGGCAACGCTGCCAGAGGGACAGAGGTTAAATGAAATTATCCTAATTGTCTAGCAGCAACCCTGAAGCACTCCATCCTATGGGTCAGGCTGGTGACACCTTCCGTGCCGGATGCTTGGACTCATGAAGTTGTTTTGGACCTTGAAGACGCTGAAAATAGATTATAGCTGGACAAGTCTCTTGTAGGACAAGGGAATTTCTCAGAGTGGGTGCTACACAGAGAGCGAGCGCATGTGCGACATCTGTGACGGGACAAATAAAAAACATGCATGCTTTGTCTGTTTCGGTCTGTCAGGATAGGAGGATCTGTAGAAAGAAAGCAGTGAGGAAGCGCGCATTGAACTATTCCTGCATGTTGTTGCTGCACAGAGATTCCTATACCAAGCATGGACTTCTCCGCACAGAGTCCACCTGGATTGTTCATGATGACATTTACAAACTCACCAGAGCACACAGATGGCTTGTGCCTGCTTGCAGATCCATCACTTCCTTTGCCCTGCATTTCTTAGGAGCAGATGGGAAAGCACAAATGCTTCTATTTTAATAGTTTTTTAAAAAAAAAAACAACCAAGGGAAAATGGCATAAAGTCTATTATGCCATTTCCTCTATTATAATAGTTTTGATGCACTAAGGCTGAAATTCTGTATCCACTTACCTAGGAGTCTGCCCCAGGCACTTACTTCTGAGTAGACATATATGGGATTTGTGAGCTTTTTCTTCATTCCCAGGTTATGTAAATAGCTGAGGTTCTTAGTTGCGCATAAAGCTCATTTTTCTCTTAACAGGTACATCACAAATTGGAGGGGGAAAGCACCCAGCTCTGTCTTTTGTGCCAATTCACTGCCCTGTTGTCACTAATTTTTATCAATCATGGTTCCTTGCCTTTTAAAAAAAAAGTCCCAAGTATTCTGTTTCAGTGAATGTGAGAGACGTGTTAAATGCTTCAGCCAGCTGGTGACAGAAAATGTATGTTTCAAATGTTGTGTTCTCCTACCTAAAGAAAATACCAAATAAGATGTTACACATTTTTAGCGGCACAAAAAATAAGGAAAAACTATATCCAGGGTTGTATTTTCCCTGGATGCATGCACTGCATGCTTGATTCCTGGGCTGAGTGTTTGCCATCTGCTTCTGCTACTTCAAGCACCTGAGTCTGACGCTTAGTGCCTCAGGCCAGGCCAATACCCTCTCCCTTATGCCAGCACGTCTCGTGCGTGTATTCTTCAACTGAGGACTGTACAGTGACACCTTCGTTTAAAATGTCCAACTCCGTCAAATGGTGGGATTGACTCCTCCTGGCTATTCTTCTCAAACATGCACTCACAAGACTGTGTGAGTAAATGCAAAAGCTGAGAGCTGGGAATCCAGAACATTATGGTCTCTCTCCTATTTATTATACTGGGTAGTGCGAGCACATCTCCACCCCTGGAAGAGCCAAGCAGGGAGCAGCAACATAGGGAATATTCCCAACACACACACACAGTTGCACAAGTACTTCACCTGCTTAGGTGTATTGCAGGAGGAAAATGGTCCTAAGCAGTTTTTATTGAGAAACATTAAAACATTTCCCTTAAAAGAGTTTCCTCAGAATGCATTAAGAACCATCTTCATTTCTGCAGCTCTCTTTTGTGTGAGTGTGTTTCTGTCTGTCTTTGTTCTCTCTCTTTCAGATTAATTGATTTTGACTATTTGTGAAAATTCTCAACAGCATATGGAACCTCAGTTGAGATTACAGGGGACTCTAGCTGAGCTCACAGGGCTGCAGTCATGCAAAAAAAAAAAAAAAAAAAAAAACCCCACTCTTATAGGGGTCTAGAATTCCATTAGATAATTTAGGGTGCCAATTTTCATTTTGTCTTTAAACAGCACATTCTCTCTCTGTCCTTCCCCACCTGCAACCCCTTCCGCTCACATTAGTTGCATAGAAAGCCTGAAAGCACATGGTCAATTTGTACAGGTTTAATTTCTTCTGCCTCTTCCATCAAAACTTGTGGCCAGAGAGAGAACCACCTCCTCAACTATTGATGTAACCCCTAATTTGCAGCAATGCAAGTTATTCATGATAGTTTTCCATTTGCAATTTTGGTTCCTGAGAGCAGAATTATTTCTTATTCATACAAAGTAGATACCATAGCCCTAACCTAGTTTTATGTGCTGGCTATGGGCTTATCCTTTCCCGATGCCTGCTCTTCCTCCCAGGGTTCACTAATATTTCTCAATCTTTTATCCATGATAAGACCAGTTGTGTCTTACATGGTCCCTTTTTCATCCCTATCCAGGGTTCGTGAGCGCCTCTGATCTCTTAGCCATAGTTAAGAGAATAAGACATGTTACATCTGTTCTGGGTCAGAGTTAGTTGTGAGTAAAAGTCTTTGATTCCACTGCATTTCAACCACCTAGCTCGTGCTTAGATTGTGTCATGCAGTGGTGCAGACGTGTCAGTATAGCAATGAGATTTTAAAGATTATTTTTGCTATGGAATAAGGAAGTGGCTGTCTTTTCCCATTACTTAAACTCTCCGGGCTTCCTAGATCCTTGAGTGGACCAAACTTTGCTTCAGACAACAGAGTTCTCTATCTAATTTAGGAGGAGGAATGCATTCCTATCTTCTGATGTAGATAGCCAAACTGTTCATGATTGCCTTCATACAAAACTTGAGTTAGTCCTAGCATGTACCAGAAACTATTTAGGTATAGAACTGGACTTGGGCCTGCATCCCAAATTCTATTTCTAGTATGAAATTACTGTGTGGCAGTAGGAAAGTCTCCCCCGCACCCACCCCACAATCCTACCTCCCTGTCTAGAAATATGTAACAATGGAGATGTGCTTCACATATTTAGGCAGTGCAAACAAAATGAAAGATGGTAAAACACTTTGCGCACGTCTATCGCTTGCTCCATTTCCTCATCCCCCTTTACTTTTTCTTTCAAATCTTCATCTTCCTACCTTTTTCTTCTTCAAGCTGTCTATTCTCTCCTTCCTGCACCCCTTTTTACTATCTTTATCTCAAGTCAGGGAAAACCTATCATTTAAACTAGGAATGGGCAACCTGCAGCCCTCGGCCCTGTCTTCAAACCACTGGTAAAAGTTACCTGTTCCTTCTCCAGCTGCCTGCTGCTGCTGTAAGAGGGTGCTTGCAGAAAGAACAGGGTGGCAAAGTGGGAGGTAAAAGGGGGGCCAGCAGGAGAAAGTGGGTGCCTGGTTTTCTTTTGATTTGGGCTGTGCCCACCTCTGATTTTGGCCACCAAAAGAACGCTGCCCTCAGTCAAAAAAAGTTCTCTACCCATGGTCTGTGTCCATGTTTCGTGCTGTTCCCCACTTGTATTTGGATGGCTGATCGCATACAATGGCCACGTTTGTAATCCTTTAGGGAAAAGAGGCAACCATTCCCAAAGCCCTTTCCCCATAAACTGGAAAAGGACAAGAAAAGCACATCATAGCTGATTTGCTGTTGTAGACTGCCATCACGAAGGACACTTAAGCAACGGTTAGCAGCGGGCACTTTCGCTTCTGCAAACACACAGCACCATCCAACTGACCTTTGTAGCGCCGCCATCACATTTTAATGCTATTCCTTCACACTGCAGTGAGGGAGGGGAGGAACATTGTGTTACTTTCCTTCCAGTCACCACATTTAAATTTATACAGTTGCTAGGCTACTGGGAATTTGTACCCCTGTCTGTTTTTAGGGATGTGTTGGAGGGTTGATTTCATTTATGTTTGAGATGCTTCTCTGCCGTTAATGAAATAAAAGGGTAAGATAACTTTCTGAGAAGCCTTTCTACAGGTGCTTGTAGACCAGGGGTGGGGTGGGGTGGGGTGGGGGAGCTTACATCCCACTGCATTTGATGCCAAAATTCAGTGGTGCAGCAGCAAAACAATGGCAATGTTGCTTGAAAACACGGCACACAGAGAGATTGACATTGTTTTGCTTGAAAACAATCGTGCTCCCAGGAGGCTTTAAGAAAAATTGCTTTTTTGCCACTGCTGTGGCAGCAGATTGAGCAGCAGGCGGCGGCGGGGAAGGGGAGCATGGAGGCCACAAAAAAAGCCAGGATGTAGGTTTTGGAGTGTTCTTCATGCAGCCTGTGAGTTGTCTCCGCTTTGTTCTAGAAAGAGGGTTCCTAGCGCTAACAAAAATACATTATGAAGCTATTCTGCCTTTTCCTCCTTAATGGATTATCTGTGCAAAGAAAGGCTGAAGTTGTGGGAAAATATAGAAGGGTTGCAAATGACATCATCTGAATGTGACTGAAAGCACCCTATATATTAAAATGTAAGTGGGTTATGAACAGTGTAATGCGCTCTTTCCATATGGCAAATAGTTGCTAGGACTGTACAGGTATACACCCAATGCAACAAAAAAATAGGTTCCAATAGTTTCTATTGGAGAGTTCTCCATGATAAAACTAGCATGGCATAAAGGCTTTCCTGCACCCCATTTAGAATGCCTGAAGCTACACAAGGAAGTGCCTTTAAATAATTTAATGGGTCATGAAAAGCATGGGACAACTACCTCTTTCCTAGAGCAGGACTGAATGTTTTTTTTAAAAAAAGAAAAAGGCAACTATTTGCATAAAACTCTTGTCTTGACCATGTGCACCTAGGAATGCATAGTTAGCAACAAGTACATTTTACATGAGAAGCTGGAAGGAGGCTGGTTTGCTTTGGGCATCCTTAAAAGCCGGAGAAAAACAGACAACAATGTTATTCAGAGCTAGTTGGATTTCGGGGAGCATCTGTGGTTACTTTACACTGCCTTTGTGGACTGTTGCGCCCCTGTCACTGTCTGTCAACTTGTACATTTGTAAATAAACAGATTATTAACAAAGATGTCCTAAGTCTTTAAATCCTTTTTCTTGTACCTCTTCACCGCATGGGGGATAAGGTACAATACATCCTAGAGCTGTGGAACACTCTTCCACTTTTCAGCTTTCACTGTCAGTTGTTGATCAGGTGGGCTTTTCAGTAACCTTGGTTTTTTAAGCTGACTCAAGTGTTTACATTATTTTCCATGCTTTTAGTTGGCTTTTGAGCACTGGTCAAGTAATCAGAAAGACAGCATATCACTTCTGAATTCTTCCTCCTCATTTATTTTTCTATTATTAGTAATCTACTGAGGCTACAAATGAATGAGAGGTAGCTAGAAACTGATCTTTCAGCAAAAAGTGCTTTGGTTTTTTTTTAAAAAAGCAATCCATTTTTTATTCTATGGTCAGTTCTGGATGCACACCCATCAACATCTATAAAACTAGAGGTCTAACACTCCACAGTCCATCATCTTTACAGCTGGAGACCTATAAAACATCAAAACTGAGTATCAGCAACATTTTAAAAGTGATGCTAAAAAGTGAAGTATAATTAAGACTACAGAATTCTAAGCAAGGTTGACTGAGCTTTCCCCTAAATACCTTCAAAATGTGTTCCTATTTAACGCAATCAGGCAGTAGCAAGAAACAAATCCAAAAAAGAGTTTCCCATTTTTAAACTGCATAATGCTCACTTCTATGTTGATTGCGACAGATCAAGCTGGTGTTAAACCTCAGAAAAGGCCAGGTTGCTCTCCTCTGATCAATCGCAAAAACAGTTCAAAAATGTTAAGCGCAAACAAAAATTGCTTTAGTGTTTTAAAATATTTATTGAAAATTAAAAATAAAGTTTACACATTATCAGAAATAATGGGCATAACCCAGCCAGATTTTGGCATATTTAAGTCCCACTGATTCAAAATTATAGTAACTCCCTTAACAATCATTAGACTCATACACACACTCAATTTAAAACCATAACCATGGATGGAAGCTTCAGGGATGAAAACTTGTGTGGTGGCATAACAGCACCCCAAAGCCAATCCACTGCTGACCCTTGTAGCTTCATTTCAGGATCCTTACAGGTGACTCTGGTGAAAAAAATCAGGCTTGAGGTTTCATTGTCACGTTTTGAAAATACCCTTAAAATGAAATGTGATGCAAACATGCCCATTCATCTCTTAAAACTCAAACTTTCAACTGCACACCCCTATTTTCTATTCAAAAGAGAGAGAAAACATAGTCATCAATATCTTGACTTCTGAAAGGTGCCCTATAAGTGATAAAATATGCATTTATTATTGTAGAAAATTATGAATATTTGACTATTAGCCAAACATGGAATTTACTTTTCCTTTCCTAAGGAAACACAGTTTTGTTCAGTAACGAGCATCAATTCCTACACTATTTAAAGGAAAATTATTATCTTGTATATGAATAGAGTCAAACAGAAATCTATTGACTTCAATTTCCCATTGTCTTTTAAACAGACAGAATTGCATAACAGCATGCAAGACCAGAGGTTTTGGATTAAGTTCCTAGATGTATAAAGACTTTACTTGCAAACCAATAAGTTTTGTTTTAGCAAGAAATTAGTTTGGATTGTTCAGGTAATTCATAAATTACAAAGTGGGAAATTTGATTTAAATCAAACCCATCCTCTTTCATGGCAATTTAAATCTAGATGTTGAAGAAATCAATTCCCCCCTTTGTTCACACATAATGATGATTTATTTAACCCATGGATTGTTGAATTCTGGATTATTGTAATGTGCGAACCCAGCCATACTAACAAACCATGGTTAAACACAAACCCAGGAAAAGAACTCATGGTTTGTTGTTGGGCTGTGAGCTCTGGATTATTTTTAAATAGGAGAAGAAAATATACATTTAGTACGAGACAAGAGTACTTGATTGACCAGGGTATATATTTAAAAGGTTATTGTTTAAATTGCTCAGGTCAGTTAAGATAGCTGAAACTGAAGGTCAGAAGGCTCCTTCTACAGATCAACAATGCCAAATTGTCTAAAAGAAAGTGTCTAATTCTTAGGCCCAGATGTCCTGCAGATATCTCTTTTCATCTCTTAATGAAGCCAGTATTTTCAGTGCTTCCAGTTTGTCAATTCCTTTCTCGGCAATTAAGGTATCTACTAATGTATCATTCACGTCTTTTGCCATATTCTTTGCATCTCTGAAAAAGAAAAAAACCCATAAATTATCAACCAGACAGACTGGAAGACAGGCACGGATTCAGATAGCATCACTTTCAAACGCAGATGGAGAGGTAGGTGGAAGAGAGAAGTTGGTCACATTTAAAAGGGGCTGGTACTCCAGTCAACTGCCTGGTCAGATGACTTATCTGACAATGCTTGACAAATGCAAAATATAGCCAAGCATGCCATATGGACAAATCCATATAGCCAAGCATGCCATTGTATCACTAGAGACACCCCCCCCCCCCTTTTGAACTGCACAATGGTGTTATGAAATAGCAACGGCAGACTCATGGATCCCCCCACCCTGCAAGAATTTGGGTCCGTATAAATACACACACTCTCTCCCCCATTTTGAAGGCACCCACAACAACAACAACAACAATAATAATAATTTTTTATTTACTTATTTTTAAAAAATGAAATTAGCTTCCAAGGTTCATGTTTGGAAGAACTGTTGAGTTTCTTGAATATTTTCTGCATACAGCTTACTATAAATAAAATAGATTACAAGTTTAGAGTTTAGGTTGTATAATACGTGAGGCACAATCTCTCTTGCTGTGCAAGCTCCAAACTCACTTTCCCACAACTCCCATTCACTCATAAGAACATAAGAGCCATGCTATGTTATGTTATGGACCGAGGGGACAGGAGCAGGCAGAAGTAACATCGGGGCCTGCTCCTGCTGGACTCTTCCCCCCCCCCCAGGGCAAACTGCCATCTTGGCCCTGTGGGGAAGAAGAAGGACCGAGGGGACAGGAGCAGGCAGAAGTAACATCGGGGCCTGCTCCTGCTGGACTCTTCCCCCCCCCCCCCCACAGGGCAAACTGCCATCTTGGCCCTGTGGGGAAGAAGAAGGACCGAGGGGACAGGAGCAGGCAGAAGTAACATCGGGGCCTGCTCCTGCTGGACTCTTCCCCCCCCCCCCACAGGGCAAACTGCCATCTTGGCCCTGTGGGGAAGAAGAAGGACCGAGGGGACAGGAGCAGGCAGAAGTAACATCGGGGCCTGCTCCTGCTGGACTCTCTCTCTCTCTCTCTCTCTCTCTCTCTCTTTCTTTCTCTCTCCTCCCTCCCTCCCTCCTTGACTCCTTTTCCTTGTGTGTCATGTCTTTATTAGATTGTAAGCCTGAGGGCAGGGACCGTCTTTTTTCCTAAGTGTAAGCCGCTCTGAGAGCCTTTTTTGGCTGAGAAGCGGGGTATAAGTATGATAAATAAAATAAATAAATAAAAAATGCTGGATCAGACCAATGGACCATCTGATCCAGTACTCTGTTCACACAATGGCCAACCAGCTGTCGACCAGGGACCAACAAAGCAGGACATGGTGCAACAGCACCCTCCCGTCCATGTTCCCCAGCAACTGGTGTATATAGGCTTACTGCCTCTGATACTGGAGGTAGTACATAACCCCCTTGACCCCCCTCTTTCAACTCGTGTAGGGGGGGACAACTTGTGTCAGATGGATTGTGCCCAGAGGGTGTTGCAATTTGCATACGCCTCTCACTTCATTACATTTTTACTGAATTAATGGTTTGAATACCTGACCAATACTTAGGCATTATTTGGCCAGTCAAATGTCCCCACCTAAAAATGCAGTCTTCTGTTGGACAGAAGCAGACCCCCTGAGATATTTAAGTTTCCAAAGAGCTACTGAGTTGCACAAATATTAGATGCCTCAAAGCATCCAACACCTGAAAGAGCTTTTTTCCCTTCAGCACAAATGCTGACTTTGGTGTTTCTAGATTCAAGGATACTGAAGTCGAGAAGGCCTTGATGAGATTAGATGCCATGGCTCACTACAAGCTCTGATATTGCTAACACAATGCAATTCTTACAGCTTTAAATTCTACAGTCTTGAGCCATAAATTTCTCTTTAGATGAATAACCTACACTATTTTCTCAAGGATTCCTGAGAACAGACTTTTATATTTTTATACAGCCAAAGTCCAGTACTTTGAAGTCCAACCGATAGGAGAGAGATGCACATTCTTAAATATCTGCCATTGAAATCAATGGACCATAAAAGTAGTTAACTGGATAGATGATGCCCACATAAAAGATCATTTAGCTTTGGTAAAATATACAACTGAAGAGGCCTCATGGATGAGACAAACAGTCCATCTAGTCCAGCATCCCGCTTCCCTACAAGAAGCCCAACTTACGTTCCTGTAAAAGCTGCACTATTTTGTAATTTCCTATTGTCCGTTACTGTTAGATGAGAGGGATTATGCGTGTGTCATCCGTGTATGTAGGACGCTAATGTGCCCTATTATCTCAACGCCCTTGCTTGCCTTAACTTGTGCCCTGCCTTTCTCTTATTATTTTGCTTCAACAAGCACCATTTAGAAACGATTGTCCTTCCAGTTCACTTTCTGGCTTTTTAAGAAATGTTCTCCAACCTGCTCGTATTGCAATCTTCTCATCTTTCCGTTGAATGAAACTGCGCCTCCAGGAATATTTTCTTTAAAAAAAAAAAAAACACCCTACCAACCAAAACACCTGGACTCCCCATTAATTTTGTTTTCCTGCCTTTTGTTCCCAGCTCTTTGCACTGACAGTATTAGAAGCCTGAAGGGATGAGTCTGTAAGTGTTCATCTAAAGGCAGTTAACTGTTTTGCAAGTTCTTGCAAATCCAACTTTTATAAAATTCAGCATTACTCACCCGCACACATAAAAATACCCTTTTTCCTGCAGGAGAATCTTGCTAATCTCTTTACAACAAAGCCGAAGGTTATCTTGAACATATTTAGGAGCAGCAGTTTCCTCCTTAGCTGGGGCGTCTCTTGAGAAACAAACCTTCAGATGAGTTAATGTGCCATTTTCAACGAAGCCTCTGAGCTCATCTCTAAAATAAAACCAAGGATCACAGCAATGATGGAGACATAATTCCTATGCACAGCTGCTAGAGGGATAAAGTCCGAACAGGGAACATGCAGCAACAAACTTACCGAAACAAGTAATCTTTGGCTTTATGTCGGCAGCCAAAAAACAACCACGTCTCTCCAAACGCCCAGTCTTTGTGATCTTCCTTGAGCTTCTGTCTAAACAAGAAATAAAACAAAACGTTAATAATCGCAGCCATATATCCTGTGCCTTAATAAATCAGCAGCAGCCTAACCCAAGTTCTATATCCTAATTGGGTATGCTGATTTGTATTCATTTTCTTATTTTGCACAATTTAATTCTGGTTCTGCTAGGCCAAGAAGTGATCTTGCATCCTTTGACTACTGGAAATCCTACAGAGCCCCCCAGTGGCTTCTGAGGTTTCATCAAACACCATCTATTCTAGCTTTCTCTGCTGTGGCACCCCGGCTGTGGAATGAGTTCCCCAGAGAGGTTCGCTTGGCACCTACAGAGTACTCCTCTCGTCGCCAGTGGAAGACCTTTTTATTTTCTCAGTATTTTAACACTTAATTTAACTTAAATTTAAACTTTGCTGTTTTAATTCCATATTTTAACCTATATCAATTTTTGCTATGTGGTTTTAATCCTGGTTGTGCTTTTTATATTGTATTTTGTATTTGTGCTTTTAAATTGTTGGTTGTTTTTATGCTTTTCATGGTTTTAATTTCTGTGAACTGCCCAGAGAGCTTCGGCTATTGGGCGGTATAAAAATGTAATAAATAAATAAATAAATAAATAGCCTAGTTTTGTGAGGGAATCACACACCAAACACTGCCTTGATTTTAACTGTCCCTTTGGAATGACCACCTAGAATTTAGTTTTTACTTATCCTATTCAAGGACTGGGCACACTGAGTATAATCTAACTAGGAAGGGGAGGGAATTCTTCCCCTTACTTGGAGTCATTTGTGTGCCTGAAAATCTGCTCTAGGGGGCTGGGGGACTTTCTGGAGTGATTTGGGCTTTTTTTTTGCCATCATTGATTAAATCAAAGAAATACAGAAGACTGAATGTTTCAAGTAGAAAAAAAGTTTAAAATCTCTCTCATCTTTCTTCTCACTGTAACTACTTAAAAGTCTGATGAATGCAAAGAACCTTCCTTTAGGTTATCACATCAGCTGCTTCTACTACTCGATATTCATCCAGTACCAACAATGGGCTCGCAGTGGCATTATAACTCTCAAACACTTTTCTGTTAGCAGCTACATCGAAGTTTGAGTCAATTTCAATTCTTGGCTGCCACAAGCTGCCTTTCGGTAGAAGGCCCAGTCCATTGCAATAGTATGGAATAAATTAGACACAGCAGCTTGTTAAACATTACAAGTTCCCATTATTAGCAGTAATGATTGGAAATCTGTTTCCCCTCCATTTTCAAAGGCAGCTTCTGCTGTCCCAATTAATGTTTCCCCAAGAATTTATTACCCAGTTTAAAAAAGAAATCATCTGGCAGTGCAACAATTCAATTTCATGCTCCACATACAGATACTTCCCTAGATTTCCCCCCTTATTACTCTTCTCTAAATTACAAACCAAGGCGCCAAGTTGACACTTTAAATGCATGTTAAATCAAATGTGATTTTTCAAACATAAAACGGCAGGCGTGAGTCAAACACTGAACTTAGGATGGTCTGCACAGGCACAGCTCAATATGCTGATGACACACAGCTCTATCTCCCTGTGACAACTGAATCAGGTGAGGCTGTACAGGTCCTGGACTGGTGCCTAGACTCAGTCATGGGCCGGATGAAGGCCAATACACTGAAACTGAATCCTGGCAAGCCCTGTGGGCGAGTGGTCCGGGAGATACGCTCATTGCCTGTTCTGGATGGGGTTGCACTCCCTCTGAAAGATCAGCTTCGTAGTTTATGGGTACTGTTAGATCCATCTCTGTCGCTGGAGGTGAAGTGGTTGTGGTGGCTCGGAGTGTCTTTTACCAACTTCACCTGGTTCGCCAGCTACAGACTCTCCTCGACAGGGATAGCTTGGCCACGGTGGAACGGGCGTTAGTAACCTCAAGGCTGGATTACTGCAATGCACTCGTTGTGGGGCTGCCCTTAAAAGCTTCACTGGAAGCTAGAGCTAGTGCAAAACACAGCAGCTCCACTGTTGTCAGGAGCTGTCCCTTTTCAGCATGTAACTCCAGAGGGAGAGGCAGTTAACAAATTATTATTGTTGTTGTTGTTGTTGTTGTTGCTGAGGGAACTGCACTGGCTGCCTATTCACTATCAGGCCAGGTTTAAGGTTCTTGAACTAATATACAAAGCCCTAAATAACTTGGGACCAGGACACCTGAGAGCGCCTTCTCCCCTATCAACCTGCCCAGGCACTGAGGTCACCTGAGGGCATGTTGCTGGTGGTTCCAATGGACCTATGGTCTGATTGGAGTCCACCAGGTGAAGAGCCTTCGGTATGGCGGCCCCCTTCTTATGGAATTCCCTGCCTCTGGAGGTCAGGCAGGCGCCAACTTTGTATTCCTTCCAGCACCTCTTGAAACTGTCATTGTTCCAGGAAGGCTCCCCTTAATGACCAGCTGCGGTTTTATTTGCACTTTGTTTCTTTTAAAAATGTACTTTTAATGTGTTTTTATTCAGTTTTTATTTTTATTTTATTTGTCCACTGCTCCGGCATTCTGAATAGCGAGCGGTATATAAATAGTGTAAATAAATAAATAAATAAACTTTGACAGCAACGATCTTCAAGCATGGCCAACGGGGCGGTTTTTTTAAAAAGGCACTGCAGCCCAAATCAACCTACAAGGCAAGGGACTGGCACGTGGACAAGCATCTGCTAGCGAAGATTGCTTCAGTAACTCTAAGAAAGACAACAAAATCCAAAAGGCCAAAATTCAAGCAAGCTGGGAATGTACGGTCCTGCATTTTAGCCCTTCTATACAATTGTGATCGTAACTTCCCCCAAGTGTACAAAATTTGTAAAATGCTTTTGTTTCCTTGCCTGTGTGTAAGAGGGGTAGTGGGGGCGATGGTGTTGGAAAGCATATCGTTTGAAAATGCAAGTATTATGTAAATTCTCATTTAAAGCCACCATAGCTCTTATATTGTTGCAGCAGAAAAAGAGTTGACAATCTAAAACTGAGGGTTAAACTGAAGGGGAAAAAACAGAAGGGCATTATCAGGGACCTGCGAGACCCTATAGGTATTAACACTGGAAATTGGGCCAAGTTATCCAATCCAATAGAGCCTCGCGTGGCGCAGAGTGGTAAGCGGCAGTTACTGCAGCCGAAACTCTCCCCACTGCCTGAGTTCGATCCCAGCGGAAGCTGGTTCTCAGGCAGCCGGCTCAGGTCGACTCAGCCTTCCGAGTCGGTAAAATGAGTACCCAGTTAGCTGGGGGAAAGGTAATGGCGACTGGGGAAGGCCACGGCAAACCAGCGAAAGCAGGCGTCCCTCTAGGAGTCAGCAATGATTCAAGTGCTTGCACGAGAGGTTCCTTTCCTTTTTCCTATCCAATCCAAGTGCCCCTCTACCATTCCTGTATCCGTGTACACCTTTACTTGTAACCAACCCCCAACACCACACATAGGAGCCACTTTCCTATGGTGCCATCGTGTGCATGCATTTGTGAATTTTATCTCCCTCTCTCTAACTTGACCGGCACCCTCTCTTCTGACAAGGTGCCAACTCCTCTCCCCTACCATATAGTTACAGTATTCACACAGACATCACAACCACAGGGGACAGTAGTACAGGGAAGCATACGGAGGGCCTTCAGTTGGCCACCATCTGCCTACACAGCTAGAGCGGTTGGAAAACCCCTTTCTGTACATAACACAAGACATCAGATTGCCGGCTCGATTCGTGAGACAAAGGGCTCCGTGCCTCTGTGCTGCTGCTGTATCTTTCTGCTTCTTTTACTGGTAGTGATCAGGTAAAGAATTTCCCATACCATCAGCCAGGTCCTCAGCCAAGTACTTGCCTGTGTTGCAGGAAGCCAATAAACACTGCAATTCCAGTTCCTGGACCAACCATAACGAAGGGAACCGATGGATCGTTTGGCAAGTGAAAAATGTTGGCTGGACGAGAAGATATGGAGATCTAGAAAGTAGGTAGGATAACATTGAAACGTAGCTGAGGAAAACTTGCAGCCCCATTTACAAGCTACATCCTCCCCCCAAAGTTTAGATACAATTCCTACATTGCTCGTTTTGGGGGTTTTTTTAAATAAAGTTTCTGGAGGAGGAAACAAAATCAGGAAACTTGACTCCTGTAGACAGAGGGGAAAAGTAGAAGTTGATAAGAATCAGGTTCTTAACAAAAGGAATGGCTTTACCGAATGCACACATTTGTCTTTGGAACTCATTGCCACAGCATGTTGTTATAGGGTAGGATCCAATATGGCCTTGCACGCGTGGCCAGCTTTGCCAATCCTGGTCCAGAAGTGGCCCCTTCCGCTTGCAGCAGTAATGTAGTGCTTCTGCCCGAAGCAAGCGGAAGTGCTCGTTTCTGGAAGGGACAGGTAGTGGACTGGGACTGGTGCACAGGCCGGGATCGGCAGGGCTGGCTGCACATGCAAGGCCACCACTGGATCTGGACCATAGTCACCAGAATAAATGGCTTTTGTTTATTTTTAAAAAAAAGAACAAGGAAAAAGAAGGGAAAAAAGGAACCAGTCTTCTACATTTTCATAAGGAAGATTCATGAATGCCACCGCAGAAATGTCATGAGCTACAACACGGCGGGTTTAATTTCCCATAAATGTAATTTCTGCTGAACATCTTGTGTCAAAAAGTACATCTCCCACTCTACTGGTAGGACCCCCGCTGTTGCTAGTAACAAATGTTTTATGCCACGAGGTAACCACTTACATCAAAGCTGTTGCTATTTCTCTTTTGGCTATAAAACGTTTCTTACAGACACGTGGCAATACCTGTAACCAGGAGAGGTTGGTTGTTTCCTTCGAATGGACACTGAAATTCTTAGAATTCCAGTACAAGAGCACTCAGACCACATACAGAAAACAAGCACTCTTTATAAGTTGTCCACACTGATGAGGGACTCTCCCTCACACTGGAATAGCCTGACCATTTGTATCATCCTGCCAAGTAGTAAGGAGGATTTTTACCATCCATCAGATGTTGATATTTGGCAAAACAACCATTTGAACCCATTTTGAGAAACTCATGTTCAAGAGTTTACTACAGTAAGAAACTTCTTTGAATCAATCAGTGGAGCACCTATGTTAGATCAATAGTCTTCAAACATTTGAGGCCTGGGACCCACATTAAACACCAATCTGCAGCATGGAACCTGCTTCCAATTCTTTATCCTATTAGTTGTCTGTCCTTCTCGTTCCCTGTCTGGTTCTCTCCATTCTTCTCCTCGTAAAAAAACACAAAACCTCAAGTAAAAAAAGAAAAAAAGGAAGAGGCACCAACCCCAGGGCAAGCCCCATTCAGTCAGAGTGTGATCCACTTGCAAATCAAATCCTTAACCCCATAGGTGAAGACCAAGGTGTTGGAAAGTTATATTTAACTGAATTAATCTGGGAAGAAAATACTAAGTGTGTAGACTGCTGCCTAGAAATACTAAATTTGTAGACTGCTGACTAAAAATACTACAATTGTAGACTGCTGACATTTTCTAAAATAGGTCTCAAAGATTGATGTTACAACTGAGAGTAGGTTTTATAGCTTCCAGTACCAAACCCAAGATCATCGTAACAGGAGTGCAAGGTAATGTGTAGTTCAGACATGCACAAGCTGTACCTGGCATAAGAAAAAAAAACCCTACAATTTGAACTAAGTTTGATACCTTTGGAATTAAGAGTCCCTCACACTTCGTACTCGACTGAAGGACTGGGACAACCAGCTCAGCCAACCAGCCGGTACAGACGCCCCTTCGCAGTTGACCTAGATGGGATGGAAACTCCAGAATATTAAAGATGAAACTCATCTTTCCAGGCTGAAACAAACTGGAGCTGCAATGAAACAATTAAAATCAAATCAAAACCTCCATGCAATAAAAGATCTCCATCCTAGACAAGGGCTATTGGGGTCAGAGCTGTAGACCCTCACCCAGAAAAATGGAACACCCAACGCCATGCTGCCATGGAAATGTTACGTAACTCCCCTTCCAACATTTGAGATTTTACTTGGAATTCCCCCTATACTTTCAAGCATGACTTTCCAACCAAAAGGGTTAGAAACCTTTAAGCAATAGAAACGGAGATTCTCAGGATGCTCAAAATAAGAAAAGAGACTGAAACCCGTCGGGCTTTTCATAAATAAAATCTTTGCATCCTGAGATGCTTCTTTCCCTTTTTGGGTCTAGAAACATTTAAGCAATAGAAGTGGGGATTCTCAGGATGGTGAATTGCTCACTTAATCCAAATTTTGGCACGTCTTCTATACTAGCCCAGAATACACACAACCTTCGTTAAGGTCTCTCCTGAACGGTACTAATACACAACACTTTCAAATTATTTTAACACACTAAAGGTGCACTTTTTACTTTCTGCAAGCCTTTGTTCAGTAATTGGTCTTGTAGGATGTTATTCTCATTATCCTTACAACAACCCCAGAAATCTTAATTTTAATTATTTTTTAAAACTATTATCATGATCATTATCCTACTGCGGTTGGGGATTTGAGCTGAAAGGGTGTGGCCTGCTTACAGTCAGGATAACTCATTCTCTTAGCACTTAGCACTATACCAGGGTTGTGATTGGAATTGCAGGCAAGTTGGCGAGAGAACTACAAGCAACACCATCAAGCAGAGAGCTGATGTGGTGGGGAAAAGGCTGACAGAACCCTAGGACACTTGAGATGTGGCTGTAGTTTCAAGTGGCGACTTGCATGTATGAATGAGCTATGACAGACTGACCACAGAATCATAGAATAGCAGAGTTGGAAGGGGCCTACAAGGCCATCGAGTCCAACCCCCTGCTCAATGCAGGAATCCACCCTAAAGCATACCCGACAGATGCTTGTCCAGCTGCCTCTTGAAAGCCTCTAGTGTGGGAGAGCCCACAACCTCCCTAGGTAACTGATTCCATTGTCGTACTGCTCTAACAGCCAGGAAGTTTTTCCTGATGTCCAGCTGGAATCTGGCTTCCTTTAACTTGAGCCCGTTATTCCGTGTCCTGCACTCTGGGAGGATCGAGAAGAGATCCTGGCCCTCCTCTGTGTGACAAACTTTAAAGTATTTGAAGAGTGCTATCATGTCTCCTCTCAAAGAGTGGTATCATGTCTCCCATTACACACAGAACTTTTAAATTAGACACAATGCAATTAGGAAAAACAACATTCGGTTTACAATTAAGACAACATTTATACATTCCATTACCTTGCAGCCGAGTAGGGTCTGGCTTGCAATTTCGGAAGATGTTCTGAGAAGGAAAACAGAAGCCAGTGAGTTTTCACTCTCCATTCCATTCCCACCTATAAGCAGAATCAAACCATCTACACCACTTAGGTTTTCCAAAGTGTTTCACAAATGTTATCTCAGTAAACTTAGCAAAAAACTCTGTGAAGTAGAGACCAGTAATGCTGTTTCCTTAGTGTGTGTGTCTGTGAGTGTGAAGCTGAGAGATAGTGCTTAGCCCTGAAGTCTGGATGACAGAGGAAAGACTTGAACTAGGGACTTTTGAGTTCAAAGCTTTCCTTTTCAGCCACAATGCCACATCAGCTCTTTGAGAGTTATGTATAATTATAACATACAACAAAAGCAACGTGAGAATTCTAAATTTAAATGGAGTATTTCCACATGCACTCCAAAAAAACAAAACAAATGACCACTACTAGCACATCCAACAATCTATAAATGTTTATAGATTTAAAACATTTTAAAATTCTAAAAAAATTAAAATGTTATAGCTTTGAATTTTTTAAACATATACATATCTAAATAGATTTTAAAATGTGAAACGTTTCGGCTATAAAACAGCTTTCACATGACATTCAAGTTAAGCACAGGAGTATCTTGGATGGATGGATGGCGGGGAAAGAATCTCACCACTATAATTGACACCTTCTACTCTTAAAATACGAGGAACTTAAATGAGACTCTTCCTTTTAAAAAAGTAGACCAACGACTCTTTTGGAAGGATGTATTAACTTATGTACTGCAATGTTTATAATGAAAGGAACTGCTGGTAGACTATGGCTGGGTTCACACAATATGCTAACCCACCCAGTGTGGGTTGTTGTTGAACTGTGGGTTAATGTGCTGTCTGAATGCAGTGCATTTTCCACAGGGTGGGTTATCGTGTTGTCAGAACACAGAGTATTTTCCACAGGATTGCTTGTTTAGCCATGCAGTTTGGCTTGTTAATCACTCTGAACAACCCAACAACAAGCCATGGGTTCTCAAGGTAGCTTGTTCAAGAAAAATAAGCCACACTGCATGGTTAACAAGCTACACTGTGGAAAATGCACTGCATTCAGACAGCACAATAACCCATGATGGGTTAGCATGTTGTGTGAACTCAGGCTATGTATGAGTAAAGTTGGACTGATTTGCTATGTAAATGACCTCTTGTACACCTTTATCACATTTCTTTATTTTGTTTTGTTTTGTTTATTGGCATATTAAAATAAATAAAAATATATTTGGGGAAATTATTCTGAACTGCAGCATTTCAAGAAACACATACTCCCCCATTTATAAGTTTCAGAAATGACCTCTTGTACACCTTTATCACATTACTTTCTTTTTTTGTTTGTTTATTGGCATATTAAAGTAAATAAAAATATATTTGGGGAAAGTATTCTGAACTGCAGCTTTTCAAGAAACGCATACCACCACCCCATTTAAAAGTTTCAGGAAAAAAGGTAAATTGATCACATTAAAAATGCAATACTGTATATATAGAAGAGTAAAAAGATTGATTCAATAAAAGGCACAGTATATACATTTTTAGTTTAAAAGATAACTAGGAGAGAAGCAGGACGAACATGCATAGAGTCAGCACTTATTACTAGAATTCAGAGTCACTCAATGAAACAGATTAGCAGCAAGTTCAGGGCACCAAAAAGGAAAGTGGGCACTTCACGTACATTTCATTACCACAAAACATGGCTGTGGCCTATAACTTAGGAGTTTTTAAAGAGGATGCAACAAATTCATGGAACGTCCATATTCAGAAGCAGTATACTACTAATTACCAATGAGGGATGATTATTGCCATCTTGCTCTGCTTCTGAGCCTCCTATAGGAATCTGGAAGAGATCCTGGCCCTCCTCTGTGTGACAACCTTTCAAGTCCTTGAAGAGTGCTATCATGTCTCCCCTCAATCTTCTCTTCTCCAGGCTAAACATGCCCAGTTCTTTCAGTCTCTCTTCATAGGGTTTTGTTTCCAGACCCCTGCTCATCCTGGTTGCCCTCCTCTGAACACGCTCCAGCCTGTCTGCGTCCTTCTTGAAGTGTGGTGCCCAGAACTGGATGCAATACTCTAGATGAGGCCTAACCAGGGCCGAATAGAGAGGAACCAGTACCTCACGTGATTTGGAAGCGATACTTCTATTAATGCAGCCCAAAATAGCATTGGCCTTTCTTGCAGCCATATCGCACTGTTGGCTCATATTCAGCTTGTGATCTACAACAATTCCAAGATCCTTCTCATTTGTAGTATTGCTGAGCCAAGTATCCCCCATCTTGTAACTGTGCATTTGCTTTAACGTGTTGTATAGTCTAACAACGGCACATGGGTTAGCTGAGGATTCTTTCCCCTCCATGCCAGCTGGGTTTGGATTACACAGCAAGTGGGTAATTAGGTCGGTAATTAGGCCTATGGCACCTGGCACACGTGAACCAATTATCTTATTTTTCTAGCTGGGCATATTCCATACAACTACTCACCAATCAGAAGGCTAAATGGAGGCTTGCAAGTTGGGAAAGTCTGGAGTAAATCCAACAAGCAGACACCAGCATCCCTTATGAAAGAGTTATAATCTGAGGATCCTTGTTTGCTACACAGTTCTTGAAGTCTCCTTTTTTCTCCGACATCAGTGGTGTATTCTACGAGAGAGCGTAAAAATGCCTAGCAGAAGAAAAGAGGCTGTTTTCAATTTGGGTTGAATTGCAATATCAGAGATTCTTAACCACCAAGATAGCTATGGCCCCACTAATCTTATCTATCAGCTTTGAGATAAATACTTTTCCTTCTTGAGCCTTGCCAAAGTACTTTACACAGTGGAGTACCACAATGATAGTTAACAGAAGCAAGGTACATAAAATTCACAGGACATCATACCACGTAACAGATACATGGTACAACTGCTTTAAAATAATTTAGAAATTATTAGAATGTAAATATGTTGAGACAGCGTGGTAGGTAATAGATGTTTCTATAGCCAATTTATGCTTCGGCTGACATCTAGTGGACTACGCTGGGAAAAAACATCTCAAAAATTAATATGCAACCAGACTTAATAGAACACCGAATGCTCAATTACTGATTACTTTAGGTCAGCCTTCCTCAATCTGGGGCGCTCCAGATGTGTTGGACTACAACTCCCAGAATGCCCCAGCCAGGCTGGGGCATTCTGGGAGATGCAGTCCAACACATCTGGAGCGCCCCAGGTTGAGGAAGGCTGCTTTAGGTATTAGAGGGGTGATAGAACAATAAGAAAGTATAGATATAAAAATTATCTATCTATACTTTCTTATTGTTCAAACATGTTGTTTTTAAACTGTTCTTCTACCATTTTGAGCCCTGCAGAAATGGTTTATAAAGGTTTAGGTTTTTTAAAAAATGCACATTTTTTCCTTCACTGCTTTATAGCAAGATTCTATGCAGCAACCAGCAGTTCCAACAGTTACTGCAGCCACCCCACCCCCCATAGAAAGCTCTTTCTAACCCTCCCTTAGCACCACTGCCACCTATTCGTTCAGCCTTCCCCATTCAGTCTGGCTTCTTCATGGACTGAATAGCAGAAAACAACAAGGAAGTCGTAGTGAGCAACCAATTTCTTGTTCCTCTTTGCTGCTCCTAATCCAAAAAGAAGGTAGGTGTTGATAGTAGTGGTGGTGGTGTAATAGATAAGCATGTGTTAAGAGAGGCGCTAAAAGGGATTCTCTGCAGATGGCTATAGTCGTGGTTGGAATTGTTAGCGCTACGAGCAATTCACCATGGCAAGCCTCATTCAGTGGTTTCTGTGCAAGCTGAAGTCAAGTCTTTTCTCCGCAGTAACTAAACGCTCATCAACACTCTGTGATACTGCTGACGTTGAAATCGGCTGAGTAGCTTGCAGCCAGGTGACAACAACTTTGTAAAAGCTTATGTTTCTATACTGCTTGGCAGAGAAGAAAGGTGAAACGAGAAACAACATCAGTCAAAAATTGGTTTGGATGGACAGCGCTGAAGTGGGCTGACATAGCACACAGAGTTCCACATTCTGGAAATTACTATTGCAATAAGAATTATTTAAAGAAGTATCAGGGAAATAACCTTTTTGGGAATTGCTCTTATTTCCAAACACCACATCAGAATAAATTTCACAGTACTCTTTTCAGGTATATACTGCGGCACAGCTGCTCCTGTTTAAAAGAAAAAAAACAAATTAGAATAGTTTGCATACTAAGAAATAGTTTTGTTCATCCGCATGTTTATTTAGGAGTTAGTTGCAACGCTAACACCTAAAAGACTCGATCAGACTATAAGGCAGTGGCTTTCAAATTGTATTCCAGGGAACCCCAGGCTTCCTTGCAAGATTATCAGGGTTTCCTTAGTAAGAAGAACAGTAAGTGCGAGCGAGCTCCCTTGAAAAACAGCTTGGTGATGAGCATGGGTTCTCAACAAGGGGGGAATTCCCCCCCCCGGGGGGGACTTTAGGGTTTCAGGGGGGGAATTGGGACCACTATTCAGCAAAGTATGATGTCCTGTAGATTATGTCTTCCGACACATGTTATTAAAAACGTCCCAGAAAAGTGTCATGTTGTCTGCAAAAGCCAGGCCTTTGCTATTTTTTCCCTCCCTCCCTCCCTCTCAAGTTTCAAGCTTCCCATTTAAAGGGGCAATGCAAAGCATGGGAACTGAGAATGTAAAAGGGGCCATGCTTTGCATGGCCCTTTTAAATGGGAAGCTTGAAACTTCTTGGATTGCGAGGGAGGGAGGGAAAAGAGAGCAAAGGCCTGGCTTTTGCAGACGACATGACACTTTTCATGTGTCCAAGAACTGGCAAAGAAAAAACAATCACAGGTTTCTCATTGACTGTAATCTTCATCGAATAAAATAAACTACATTACACTGGAATCCTATTGAACTTTTTGTTCATTGAAGTATGCTTCAGTAACTTCAGTAAAGTTTAGTCTGTTAAGTAATTAGTTCTGAATATTAAAAAAAACTAATTTTATTCAAGTTTTAAATTAAAATCTATCAACATTTTCTATTGCTATTAAATTTGTAAAACTCTACTATAAAAATAATCCAAATAAATGTATATGTACTAATATAGAAAAAAAAATTCAATATTATATGCATATTATTTGGATATCACCTTTTGAGTTAGACTATCTTGGGAAGGGGGGAGTTATATTCTGAACAATGGTGAAAGGGGGGAATGGAGCAAAAAAGGTTGAGAACCACGGTCCTAGAGCAATGAACCGGTCTGGCATGCTTGGCCAGCATTCCACATCAACTGAGCATCCACCCTGAAGCACTTGTGCAAATCCTCTGTGTGCAAGGGTTTCTTAGGATATGTTAATGTATAAGGGAGTCCCTATAGATAGCAAGTTTGAAAGTCCCATAATCATAATAAATGCAGTTTGTAAGAATGGAAATTCTGATGGTCCTACAATGCTGAAAAACACCACTGCTGGTACTTAGACTTTTACCTTTACTATTATTAACAGGGAATACTGAGGTATGGAACGTATCTTGTTACACTCCAGAACAGATGCGAGACTTCACTACAAATGGACAAATTATTTAAGGTGGTGAAATCTGAATGAGCCCAAGAAAAGCTCTGTGCCAAAATTAAGATTAAATTAAGGCTACAATGTGAACACATTTACTATGGACTAAGTCCTACTTCTGCTGAATGGGTCCCTACATCCCAGTAAATATTTGTGTTATATCTCAAGTTGGAGCTTTAAATAAAACAAGAATAAAGCCATGCACACTGGGGCAAAAACCCTAACATCATACATAAATTGATGGCACCTGAACTAAGGGTATGCATTAGTTTTAAAATCAAACGGGGGGGGGGGGATAAGTCAAACTCATTTCAGTTATAAAAACCAATCACAACTGTATCCTACTATTCTCTCAAAGCCTTAGATGTGCCAAATTTCAGAAATTGAGCAGAAAGAGTTCTGATTTTTATAAGCAAGGGAAGAACAGGTATACATTAAAATATTTTATCTATCTTTGGCCTAAGTCATGCTCACCAGTATGTTGTTTACTCACATGCAACAAGGCTCCAGGTACAGATGGGTAAGGCAGTGCCATTCCCAAGCTTTGGGATAAAAGAAAGAAGAAAAAGAAAAACCATGGAGATCCTGAGCTCATCTCACCAAGCTTCAAGAAAGCTTCTTAACTGAGCTCAGAATAGAAGCGAAGGGCCACTGAAACTTCTGCAGCAAAGACCCTGCAAATACTCTACCGCCCTTAGCTCTTGAGTTCATGTTTTGAGAACAAAACATGATCTCCCAGGTACCTCGGAAATTGCAACTTGCACTGCAACGTATAGAGAACTCCGGAGTAGTCTTTTTGGTCTCCAAACAAAAGGGGGAATATAGATAGTGAATTTGAACTATTTCCCAAAGGGAAACGTCACATACAATGTAAATAGTAGCACATATATAAAGCTTACCTCTCTTTTTAGTGTGTGCTTGAATCTTCAAGCAAACAACGTAATCTTTCTTTTCCAACAATCCCAAGATTTGAAGAAGTTCTTCCACCTCGCTGGTATAATTGGGGCAAATTACATTAAAGGCATCTCCAGGCTGGTAGCAAAATGTTGTTTTCTGTTTTTAAAATACAAGTTTGTCCCTGTAAAACAGTGCTGACCTTGTGCTTTTTCCTTCCCTCCACAATACTGTATCAAACATTTTCTCTTTTAAGGTTACAATTCATGAAAATGGCTAAGTCACAAAGCAATGCTTCACCTTGACGTCCAATAGCTTTGCAGTTTATTGGCAACTATAATCTTCACTGAATGAAGCAATGACCCATATTAAGCTGATCATCTACAACAGCACTTGAAGGCCCACTTCAGTCATTCTCTTTCTCAAGTTCAAGGCTGAGTGCTGATGCTTACGTAGCCAAAACAGTGCCACCCACCTGGCGAGAACCCTGAACAGGGGCACTCCACACGGCCACATTCATTGCAAGTCCAACTTGTATAATAATACTTTTAAATTTCCATAGAATTCAAACAGACAATTTTCAAAATGTTTTTTCTTATACAATAAGCTCATCAGCATCAATTCCTCCAAGAAAGTTAAAAGAAACAAATCAAATTCAACTTACAGAAATATCAAGTTCTAGCAGCAAAGTCCTTTTTACCGCATCATCCCTGGTAAGCTGAACGGCCTTGGTGACAGGAACCTGGAAGATGGAGGTCTCCGAAACACAACGCTGGCTGGTATCCTGAAAACAAGCTGACAGCAGTTTAGATTGAAGGGAAAAGCACATGACATCGTAAGTGACAGCAGCAGAATTGCCAAATAGCGCACATTTAAGGCCCAATGATTTAAATGAAGCGTTTAGTATATACTTAAACTGCCCCACTGAAGTCAATGGGACTGAAAAGGTGCTATATTTTGGCTGGATCAACCTCAGCTCAGTTCGCACAACACTTTTCTCAATGGCGGTTTTAGAATTCCACTGTGGAGTTGTTACACCACAGCTGAGAAAAGTGTTGTCTGGAGGGAAAACTCCGCCCCATGGTGGAGGGTTGTTTTTTTTTTTGGGAAAAGCACGCCACCCTGAATCTCCACGCTGTGCAGAGGAGAGTTCCTGCACAACTATCGTGTTCCATGTTGTCTGGAGGGCTCTGTGGAGTTTCCTGTAGAGTTTTCCAGTAGCCACAGAGTTCTCTGGTAAGAGTGGCAAAAAGAGGGAGTGCCACTCTAGGAAAGCCATCGGGATTTTTTTTTTTTTTTGGCAGCAATGGCTGATGGAATACCATTGGGAGGACTGGGGGAGGAGAGAGGGTGGAGACTCTGTCAATCAAGCACTGCGCTGACTTTTACTCCACTCCACAGGAGGCCACACCCACACAACGGTGGAGTTGGAACATGTTGTGTCGTGAGTACCCCCTACAAACTCCACCGCTGAGTGGAGTTTTCCCACTGAGTAGAGAAAAGTGTTGTGCGAAGTGCACCTTTGTCTCTCTTCAAATAATGTTTAACAGCCATTAATAAAGAACCTTCCTACATGCTACAACATACAAGGCCTGTGGAAGCAATAGTAAATACAACAAAGACACAAAATCAGATTTAACAAATCAAGGAGGTGTTAAGGGCAGGGGTGGTGGAAAGGGAGAAGAGAAGACATCAGAATGATTAGAAAAGTAGAAAATAAACAAGAAAAAAAGGCAATTTATAAAAAAAAAGGTTTTACTAATAGTTGAAAATGAGTAAAGTAAAGTAAGATAACTCCCAGAGTGCAGGACATGGAATAACGGGCTCAAGATAAAGGAAGCCAGATTCCAGCTGGACATCAGGAAAAACTTCCTGACTGTTAGAGCAGTACGACAATGGAATCAGTTACCTAGGGAGGTGGTGGGCTCTCCCACACTAGAGGCCTTCAAGAGGCAGCTGGACAACCATCTGTCAAGGATGCTTTAGGGTGGATTCCTGCATTGAGAAGGGGGTTGGACCCGATGGCCTTGTAGGCCCCTTCCAACTCTGCTATTCTATGATTCTATGATCTTTGAAGGCTGCAAGCCAACATCCAGTTGCCTGCATTAGTAGTTTATAACTAATCTTTAGCAATAGTCCAGTACACTACTTCAACATTGGAGACTACTCAGAAATTTCAGATGTCAAAATTTAGCTGCTAGACTATTGACCAAGCCCAGACGACAGGAACAATTACATGCACCTGTTCTAAACCTTAAAGACCTCACTGATGTGGGACCCACATATCTAAATGACGGCCTCCTCCCATGTAAACCTCCCTGATTATTAAGATCATCTCCTGATACTACATAAGATTACTGGAGGAATCAAGCCAAAAGCAAAAGGAAACAGAAGCAAATCGGTTTGAGCCACAGCCACAGAACTCCAGTCAGGAGCTGTCGATTGCCTTGCCAGCAGCTTTTTCCAGTTTTCTTTTACAGGGGCTAGAACCAAACAAGGCAAGGAAAGTAAGAGTGACTTCTGAGTTTGCACTTCGAGAGAGGACAGAACTGAGGAGCAGTTCCTGCTAATCCCCCAGCAATCAGTGGAAACAGGGAGTCCGGAGAATTGGGCACGTACACCCACGTTGTTCCATATGCAGTTTACATCAGCAGTATGAACCAGCCCTACCTCTGCGAATGACAATGGCACATCCATCAGACAGTCTATTATTCATATAAGAACAGCTTCTTAAAGATATCCTTACCCTCCTCCACAAATAAGTAGACATTTATGCTATTTAGTTCAGAAATGCAACATTCCCGGAGATCAGAGTTCTGCAGCTAGAAACCTACTCACCATGGGAGACCTTTCCTGATCAGAGCTTTCTTGAAACTGCACTTCTATGTATTCTGATGGTAAAGCAGGAACATTAAGAGAAGACTGTGAAAGCGGAGGTATCGCTCGAGAAAGTGACGGTTGAGAGCACTGAATGGGAAGTTCTGAGTTAATGTTTCCTTTTGATAACGGACCATTTCTCACTTCTGAATCTTCTAGCTTCAACTGTGCTATTTTGGATGCAATGCATGAATTAGAAACTGTGTTGATACAAACAGATGCCGTCTTGTCTTTGCAGTTTGCACCTCCTTCCCTGCATGCAAATTCCTGTTCGAGGGCAACCCAAAGTCCAGCAATCCATGGATCAACCACCAGTTCCAAACTGAAACAAAGCAAATGAAGTGAACTTTTAAAAATAAGTGAAAAAAATCAGAGTAAATGCCAGTAGCTCAACAGCAAATATCAATTATTTACACACAGCAATGAGTGTTACTAAAAGGGATGTTAGAACAGAGTCCTTCTCCATCAACAGACATAAACGTGAGAAAGTACCACAGCTCCTTGGACTTCATCAACACAAAGAAAAGCACAGGAACTTACTGAAGCAAAAAGGGGAAAAAACAACCTTCTTGCTTTCCTCTCCACCATCATCCTCAATTTCTTTCATCTAATCTCTGCAAGTTTAAGATACCAGAGCAGTGCCATGGAGCAAGAGGGCCCGAGGGCTTGGAATTCCTCCTTTCCAGTAACGCTGCAGAGGCAGCAGGCAAAGAACACACCGCGTGTGCAAGCTTAACTGAAGTCATCAAAATTGCTCCACAGGCCCAAGGCTAGTGCCTGCACACTACCCACGGCTTCTGGGAATATTCTCTGGTGGCAAGAGGGACATTTGGGGCATTTTGAAGGGCAATGAAGGGTCATTCCAACCCTTTGTTTTTAACCAGGAAAGGGGAAGAGGATCTCTATCATGGGAAAGGGGAAGAGGATCTCCATCATGGGATCTCTACCATTGGACCCTGCCTGGTCCAAACACATACAAATGTAGACGCTGGGAATTACAAATAAATAACAGATTAATCCAGCAAGAGGAGTAACGATTTCACTCCGCTGAACTCTCTGGGAACAAAACTATGTCAGACAAGTGAGACTAGGATCTAAATGTATTTGAGAGGAAATAAGAAGCAGACTTGTCAGAGAAGTTCTGTTCTCTTACCCTACAGCATCGTCAGCTAGTCCCACCTCACAAAAACGCTGTGCTCCAAGTTCCTGAAATCGTTTGTCTATTATCTTTCCACCATTGCAGAAGTATGTGTATTCTGAGTCTCCCAAACCTGAGAAAGCCAAGTTTTAAGGAAAAGAGACAAACACAAATACCTGGGTCAGCCAGTCAGAGCAATTCAGTGGATAAGGAGTTCATAGAATCATAGAATAGCAGCGTTGGAAGGGGCCTACAAGGCCATCGAGTCCAACCCCCTGCTCAATGCAGGAATCCACCCTAAAGTATCCCTGACAGATGGCTCTCAATAAATCAAATTAAATAAATTAAAACAACCCCCCCAAATAACACACACACACACACACACACACACACACACTAAAAATACGTAGAACATGCTAGGACTGTCAGCCTAGGCCTCCTTGGGCAGACTTGTACAGCAGCGGGTGGCAAGGAGGCGGTTTCATTTCGCATGGACCCATTCCAATTGTGTTTTGTTCCAAGCTCAACATAAAGGGTTTGGATAGGGTTAGGGTGCAATTTACCAGATCAAGTCGCCCTGCCTCACTCTACCATTCAGATAGCGCAGACAAGAGAAATTGGAAGTTAGTGGCCAACACAGCCCTTGAGCAGGGCTAGCCACGTAGCCAATCGAGAAACACTTCTCTTCCAACCTTTTTCTGTACTATTTGAAATCATTTGCATGGGGGATGGAACAGAGAGGCGACGTCGCAAAGGAAGAAAAGAGAAGTGTAGGATGAAAAGCCTTCCATCCCCATCTCACCTCAGCTCCATCACACCACTCTTCCTCTCCACATCCTTGCCCCATGTGAAGGAGAACTGTCAACATGTGGGTACGTTTACTAACAGCAACTTCACATGCTCTCGTAATGCTTCCTAGATATCTATAAGTAGCTGGAAAGCACTCAGAGCTGTTGCTAGAGTGGCTTCGTGTGTCAACAGCCCCACTTTCTCCAGGCAGAGGGAGAACAGAAAGGAAGAGAAAGAGGGGCATGAAGCTGGAAGCTTGGGCTGCTGCTCCCATCTCTCAAAGCAGCCGCCTAGCAAAAGTAGTTGCCAACCACACTGCAGAGAAGTAACAACGCACAGGCTGCATTCAAACACCCTGCTAAGCCATGGGTAGGTGCAAACTGCTGCAAGCCTCAAACCGCTTCCACTTGCCCACTTGCACATGGATTTGCACTCCTAGGACTTGTGAAAAAGCTGTTGCAAGCCTTGGACTTCCACTCCTCCCTGCTTCTGCTGCACGATCAAGAGGAGTAGCTTGGAAATTTCCACTTTTAATTACTGGAGCTTTGCCATGTTGTCTAGAGCAACAAACTGCAATTGACATTAACTGTGGGCATTTTTACACCCCCCCCCCGGCATTCCAGGAGGGAGGGGGGAGGATCTCGCCAATTTCTGATGGCGAGATCCTCTCCTTTGTGCAGACAGTGCGCACGACATCCTGGGAGGAACGAGGGATGTCGTGCCCACCATCACCCCCCTTTTTTTTAAACAGAAGATGAGCGCTTGTGTGCTCTGTCAGAAACGAACATTTAAAAAAACCCACCTGGCTCCAGCTGCCTCCCACCCGATGAGCATGGAGCGCCTGAAGAGTTCCATGCCCGGTTTCCACCTCCTCGCATTTACTCACGAGGAGCCGGGATAAAGCTGAGAAGGCCGCCCACACCCCCCGCGGTCTTGGAACGATCCCGAGACAGCAGGGGAAATCGGGGTAAAAGCCATCCCAGTTATCCCGGGAAAATGGAGGGATCATCCCTCCCTGCTCCTGGGATCCGCTGTGTGTCATGTGGACACACAGGGATGATCCCAGGGCGATCCCTGGGATAAGGCATGGTGTAGACATGCCCTATGTTAAGTCAAAACAAGCCATCTTCAGAACCATGCATTGTGAAGCAGGCTTGTTTAAGCTAATCAGTTCGGAGGACACAGGAACCTGCGGTCAGAAACAGAAGCTTCTAAATTCCTTTTCCTGGCCCTAGAAGAGGACAGTGGGTGTACGTATAGCTGAGGCTCGCAGTGGCTCTTTCAAATCATGCTAAACCAGGGGTGGTCAATTTGTGGCCATCCAGATGTGTTGGCCTACTTATCTCATGAACCCTCACTATTGGCTATGCTGGCTAAGGCTGATAAGAGTTATAGGCCAAAACATCTGGAGGGCCATCAATTTCCCACCCCTGCACTAAATCATGGTCTCGCATGATGTACAAATGCAGCCATTAAGTCTTTTTAAAAATACAGGGAGGTAATAATTTTGATTGAAGATGAAAATAGCTGTCAGACAGAAACCTATCAGTTTTAAATGATGTGAATAATAAAATGAATATAATCTCCAAAGTGCAGAAAATATGTCTCTTCCAAGTCTTAAACGTGGCTGTTTATATTTTTCAAGCCACCACCACATCAGATCTTTGCCTGAACATGTGAGCGCTAAAAATGAGTAAAGGTGAGTAAAAAGTGAGTAAAATGTTAAGTTTTGGAAAGATGTAGCAAAGACAAATCCACAGGACTTTAAATTTCATTTAAAAAAATAAAAATAAGAGTGCCCGTTTCCCAACACAGAACAAACAGCTATATCCTTATTTCAGAATGTCTTAAATTACATCTTAATTCTATGATGTGGTTCATAAATACCTTAAATGACAACAAGTAAGGACATAATACAATTACCTAGCAATCCATATCGTAAATGGGAAAAGTGGTCTGATGGCAGAGTTTTGTTGTTAATTTCCTTAACAAACTTGACTGCTGTGTCTGGTGGTTCTCCTGTACCCGTAGTAGAAGTAACAATAACCACAGGGGCCTTTTCACTGTCCAAGTTATACTACAAATTGAGAGGAAGACACCAAATTAAAGCATTATTGCACAGACATTCAAAACAACGGGACTGTATTTGATGCACAACCAAAGCTGAACATCCAGTAACGTGGGGTTAAACCTTTGTGATATTTTAGCAGTTTATCAGGCTTCCAAGTAGAGAGCTTGCTTTTAAATCTATTGTTTCTGGCCTGGCCCTGGAGTATGTGATGGGCTATACAAAGTCAAGGATATTCAGGACATATAAACATGATGTCCCCACGGCAATTTCTTTCCCCTGTAATAAAATTTGGATTGTAAATTCCTTGAGGCAAGGAGCAGTGACTGTAGGAGGGCATCTACACTGATGACACAATATAAATAACAAGAGTCAACCTTCTTTACCCAATGACTGAAACAAAAATGTAAAGAAAATGAAATTTAAAGAATTCCTTACAAAATTGAAAGTTTTCTAAGGAATGTTCTATTTAAAAGAAACGACACAACAGGAAGTATAAATGACATGTCCTGCCTCATTCACTACTTCTTTTGAAGGTCCAAAGTGGCTGTCAAGTATGAGAACCTCACCTGGTCGGACTCACTGACGCAGTGAATATCAGCTTCAAATTCACGTTCCTTTGCCTGCTGGCATATTTCCTCAGCTATGGCTTTTGCCTGGCCCTTCTGGCTTGCATAAAGCAGCAAAAACCTCCTATTTGTTTTACAGCACATCTTTCAAGGATCAACTACATAGTGAAGAAAAGGAAAAAGGCAAGGAAATTACTTCATATGGAACTATTAGACTACAGTCATTTATGGAATCAGCAACTCTCCCCCTTCTCCACTTAGTACATCACTCACACTCTAGTTCAGGCTTCCCCAAGCTTCCATCATCCCCAGCCAGCATGCCAGCTTCAGATTTCAACACACTTTCAGGATCATGTAAGATTACAATTAAGTGCAACTTTAAAAGTTGAAAACAACTAGACGGAGCACTGTTAATCCCAACTGTAGCAGTCCCTTGGCCCATCTTTTCTCCTGCCTCCTTTAGAGCAAAAGTGAGTCCTATGGGAGGTGGGTTTATTTATTTGTTACATTTATATACTGCCCCATAGCCAAAGCTCCCTGGAGCAGGGCAGGAGGCCCAGAGACTGCATCCGCTTAGACCTTTAAAAGTCTAAGCATGATTTCTGTGCTGACATCAGGAAAAACTTCCTGCCTGTTAGAGCAGTACGACAATGGAACCAATTATCTAGGGAGGTAGTGGGTTCTCCCACACTAGAGGCAGCTGGGCAGCCATCTGTGAGGTTTGCTTTAAGGTGGATTCCTGCATTGAGTAGGGGGTTGGACTTGATGGCCTTTTAGGACCCTTCCAACTCTACTATTCTATGATTTTAATCCTAGCATTATACAAATAGGTATTGCCTAACATAGTATTCAGCTGTCTTATCCATCCTTGATGCTTACAAAACAGATTCGCAAGGCCACCCACAACAAAGGCCAATAAATGCAAGGTTCAGCTCACATCAACTTGAAAATCCCACTCTCCCTTTGGATAAGACCTTGTGCAGATTACCCTAATTGCTGCTCAGGGTAAACAATTCTATTTTCCATTTTAAAAATGACCAAAGTCTTTCTGAGGACATGCAAAGTGATTGTCTGCATTCCAGCCAGGAGGGAAGGTACTGGTTCCTCTCTATTCGGCCCTGGTTAGGTCTCATCTAGAGTATTGCGTCCAGTTCTGGGCTCCACAATTCAAGAAGGACGCAGACAAGCTGGAGCGTGTTCAGAGGAGGGCAACCAGGATGATCAGGGGTCTGGAAACAAAGCCCTATGAAGAGAGACTGAAAGAACTGGGCATGTTTAGCCTGGAGAAGAGAAGATGGAGGGGACACATGATAGCACTCTTCAAGGACTTGAAAGGTTGTCACACAGAGGAGGGCCAGGATCTCTTCTCGATCTTCCCAGAGTGCAGGACACGGAATAACGGGCTCAAGTTACAGGAAAAACTTCCTGCCTATTAGAGCAGTACGACAATGGAACCAGTTACCTAGGGAGGCTGTGGGCTCTCCCACACTTGAGGCAGCTGGACAACCATCTGTCAGGGATGCTTTAGGGTGGATTCCTGCATTGAGCAGGGGGTTGGACTTGATGGCCTTATAGGTCCCCTCCAACTCTACTATTCTATGATTCTATGAAATATATATTTTAAAACTACATGTATGTGTTAGGCAACGAATATCTGAGCATATGAAGAGTGTATTTCCTTTGGGAGTAGCTTCTGTTCTGAAGGGGGAAGAAAAGCTGAGCTCAAGACGGCCTCTGAGTATGTGTAGAGTGCTTTTCACCTTCAGATGGAAAACATTGTCAAATAAATTGATAGGCACAGTTCCTTTAACAGAAAGTAGGAAAATTACAAGCAAACACACACTCCCCCCCTCCCCCCGAGCGTAGACTTTTAAATCTCCTGACTTTTAAATCTTCCATTCATTTCCAGAAAGATTCACAGAGGCCCAAAGGGATGCGATTATGCTGCCACGCGGGGTCTTCTTAGGATGTTGCCGGCTAAATTAATCCAGTCCCAGCAAAGGACACGCCGGCAATGGGCTCCAGGAGAAGCCGAGCCACGCGAGACCCACATGACCCCGGGCGAAGTAGGCCAGGGCTGCCCTTCGGGAACCGACACGCAGCCCCCGCGCGCCGGGGATCCGCCAAATGGCCGCCCGGCTGGACAGAACTCACCAGTCAAGCGGAGGTTGACCGGGCCTCCCTTCACGCGGGGTCTCCTTCCCAGATCTGTCAATCATGGCGCAAGGGGCGGTACCAGTGCCCGATTGCACGTGAGATTTAAATACTAGGGTAAAACGGAGGTGCAAAGCCCAAAAGGAAGCCAGGGGATGCGTCAGTCTACCCTTTCTATCTCTACGGGACAGAGAACGGCGAATCAAAATCAGTCTGAGGGGCGGAGGCGGGACGCGGAGGGGATGTAGCCAATTGATTACAGAGGTAGGAAGGGCGGGATAGGGAGGCGAAGGAGAGATTCGATTGGGTCTCCGGTTATGACGCGAGGAAGGCGGAGGTGGGTGAGCCGGACACGGTGCGGAGGCTGAGGTAAATCTCGCTTAGAGCGTGAGGGGCCGCGGAAGAGGTGGGCTGCTGGCGGTAGCGTTTGCCCCGGGCGTGCGGTTCGGCCACCCGCTACGCTCTAGGCCCACAAGATGGCGGTCTCTCGGTCTCTCACTGATGCCCTTGAGGGCTACGGGGTAGCAGGAAGGCCAAACTTCATCGCAGGTTTAAGCTTCGCCAGCTATAGGGCGGGTTTAGTCTCTCCGATGCAAACCAACAAGGTGAAAAGAGTCTGGGAATTGCTCATATAATTAGGCTCGCCAGCTTTGTGGGGGATTAAAAATTTCTGGCACCGTTAGCAGAGCTTCCCGGAGCAGGTGCTGTTATCTCCGTCTTTTGTACTGAATAAAGATATACAGGTGTGTGTGTGTGTGTGTGTGTATATATATATATATATATCCTTTTTAAAGAGCAAGGGTTTTCTGAGCATGTTGTGAGTGCTTTCCATCCTCCCTGCCGTTGGGAGAATGGTAAAAAGGGTGGCTTTCAAGGGGGCGGGGAATTCTAAAGGCAGGGTGGCTCTCCATTATAAGGGGAAGCAGCTTCTGGTTTGTGTGGAAGGGCTGAGATAGAGGCAGTCCCGGAGCATGTGCAGTGTGTCATCTAGCATTAGACCAGAGGCGGACAGTTTGTGGCATTAAGATGCTTGGGCTTACGGCTCCACTGGCTATGTTGGCTTGAGCCAATGGGAGTTGTAGGTTAAAACATCTGGAGGGCCACAAATTGCCCACCACTGCAAAAGCAGCTCTTCTTGTCCTGAGCTCCATTCTACATTTACAGTGAGCTCCATCTCTGTTCTTTTTCAGACATTACTTGTCCCTAAGCGCATCTCTATGCACATGTAAGAATAAGGCCCACTGAACACAGCGGAAATTACTTTTGGGTAAATGTATATTTTATTTTTATTTATTTATTTATTAATAAGTAAATGTATATAAGATTTTCAGGGAGATAGGTGAGTTAGTCTGTTGCTTCAAAAACAACAAAGAGTCTTGTGGCCACTTAAAGATGAACACAGTTATTTATGGCATAGGTTTTCACAGATTGCTAGTTGCATCTAATGAAGTGGTCTGGAGTCAACAAAAGCCTGTCCCAGAATAAGGAGGCACTCTAGTAAAGCCTTTTTGTTTACACATGACTGTATATTTATGTATTTACTGTATTTTATGAGTCACCTTTTCAGGACATTCAAAGCAGCATAGAATAAAAATGCCCGCCCACCTCCAAATCATGGAAACAAACTGGCACAGCAAAAAGCTAGTATCACCTTGGTAGACCTTACATCTCCCAAACTAGACCCACTCTTAGATAGCACTGCATATGCCAGCCTTCACCAACCTGGTGCCCTCCAGATGTGTTGGACTGCAACTTATAACTCCATTGGCCATGATGGCTGGGGATTATGGGAGTTACAGTCCAACACATCTGAAGGGCACCAGATTGGCAAGTCTTGGTCTCTTTGGATGGAGTTCCAGTGAGGCACAGTGATAGAGCATGCCTTAATGTGACGAGCTGCAGCAATATCTTGCTATTAGAGCTAATCTGGTGGCACAGGAGAGGGATCTCTTGTGAGCGTTCAAAGTCGTCTTTTCTCTTGCCCTACTTGATGCAAGAGATCATGTGCGTTGTTTGTATATTATTGTCTGCAAACCTTCCCAAAGGCTATATTGGGGCTCTCTCATAGTTTAACTGTACGCTACAAACTCTCTCAGTCTCTGTCCTTCAGTAACAAGCAAACAAGTGGGAGAGGGGATTCAGCACCATGCGGAGAGATAAAAAGCTGCAGGGTATCAAAGCCTCTCACCTGACTGTTAGAATTCTTATTCAGATACTTCTCTGGTTTATGAGACTAAAGTAGCCCGTCGTACTTTCAAGCCTGCCTTTGCAACTCTAAGAACTAGGAATCTGCTTTTCACAGAAGTTGAAAACAGGTTCTCAGGAAGCTGGATTCTGTGGCCAGCACCACGGTGTCTACTTTTTCTGCATTTCTGCAGAATTATGGCATAAACATGGCCCTGACTGTGGTACCTCCTGGTCCTTCCTTTCAAGCTGCTTTACAGAAGGTGACCTCTGTGGTGACACTGACTTTCCTTTCCCCCCTCTTCTTCCAGGGGGCAATGTTCAAAGCTGACCTGAGATGGCCACAATTAATTTCACATGTTTGAAGGCATATACTTCTGGAGTACAAGCATGTGGACAATTGCTAACTAGAAGCAGAGCCCTGAAGCACCTCAGGCAGCAAATTCGACAGCTCAGGTTCTGCCACTGTGGCTCTTCAGCATTGCAAACAGCATGTTCAAGGAGTGGTTTTCAGCATGTGTTTTGCAGAAACTACCATGTGGAACTGGGAAACCATCCCAGTTCTGTTACGAGAACGGTGCAACTCCATGGTGAAGCTGGGGACAATTTAAAATCTCATAGCAAATGGGCAGATGAGCAAATGTTGAAGGAGTTGAACTGCTTCGCGTCATACAAAGACCTTTTCAAATTTGTACGTTCGTTGGAAAGTTTATCTGACACCATGGTAGCAGCTGTCCTTCAGCGGGTGTGTGATGTCCAACTGGAGGACAACATGCTGCAGAAACCTGAGGAGGTGATGGAGGATGACGTCTTCAGGTCACTTTGCTTCCAGCTGGAACGAGAATCTCAAAATCTATCTGACTCTGGTCTTGTAAACTCATTAAACGCTTTGATAAAGTTGCGTGTGGACCCCTGGAGCACCTTGATAGTACGCCTGGTCTCAGAGAGCCAGGAGCGTCTTGATAAGGGCCAGATGACCATTCGAAATTTGTGCATTCTTGGAGAAGGGTTATTTAGTCTGGAGGGTCCAGGCTCTGCTATGTTGGAACAAATCATGAACCAAGTTCAAAGTGCAAACCTTACGGACTGGAAGCCTGATGAAATGGCCATGGTCTACAGAATCCTGCAGCTGGGTGTAGGGGGGAAAGGGAAATACCAAGACCTATTAAACCAAATGAACAATTTCACCGTAAGTCAAGTTTCTCACTTCAATCCCAAACTGATAAGTGCAGTATTAAACGCTCTGGTGGTTCTTGATCAAACCCAAGCTATTCCCTTGGTGATAAAGCTTTGTAAGCATTCGATACGGCACATCCCATACTTCACAGAGGATGAAATCGTAAACGTGCTGGAGGCTTTCATTCATTTTGGGCACAACGACCAGTTCTTCACAGAAGCTCTGGAAAAACATGTTGCCAAGTACGCCTTCACCATGCGTTCCGATGCAATCTCCAAAGTCATGCAGTATTGCAGCAGGAAGCACATCCGCTCCGAAACCATCTTCAATGCAGTGGCAGAAAGTTTTGTCTACAACGCTGACAACTTCACCACCTCCCAGATCGCTGAGCTGGTTGTCCCATTTGGGAAACTCAACTACTTGCCGCCATCTGCTGCATCCCTCTTCCGAAAGCTGGAAAAGATACTCAGCACTCGGTCTGCTCAGTTTCAGCCCCGTGTCCTCTTGAACCTTCTTCATGCATGTACCCTTGTTGAGCGCTATCCACTAAATTATCTGGCAAAAGTATTTAATCCCTATTTTCTGCAGCAGTTGCAAGGTAAGCATGCTTAGATCTATGTCCCTATTACTGCATTCTTCTTACAACAGTGGTTTTCAGACTGTGCTCTTAGGAACCCCAGGGGTTCCTCACTGAGAAGATCAGGATGGAGAGGGTGGGAAAACCAGGAGGGGTCTAGTGAGGAAGGTGTCCAATCTACAGTTAATTAAAAAAAACACCAATGGGGCTGCCAACTTCCTAGATAACATCTTCTCTGGCATTTTCGATCGTTCCTATTAATGTGTAGCCTCGAGGAGGCACTGAAGCCCTTGTAAGGGCTCTGGAGACGGAGTGGGGGCATCTGGCTAACCCCGGTAGGTGGGCAGATTGGGTCTCCAGGTGGGCTGGGTTTGGCTGCCAGGCTTGAGTTTCTTTACCCCTGTTGTAAGAAATACTCTGTTCATGTGGAGCAACAGTGAGGTCCCTTGCTTGGTTGTTACCCTGAAGAAACTGAGAATTCACCCTAGAATATGCCCTACAATCCTTTCAGTGGCTGGTGGCAGGGACTGTGGGGCAGACAAATCAGTGAAGAAAGTAGGTTTGAAAATTGCTAATTTGGGGCATCCCTAGGCCTGATTAAGTCACCTTGAGCTGGTGTAGCATAGGAGTGAAGAGCTATGAATTGTGAAGTCCTGGATTTGAATCTCCGCTCTGCCAGGAACTCACTATCTGGCTACTGTCTGTCAACCTCTATCCCCATCTGTAATATCCGCATAACAAGGTTGACTAACCTCATGGAGTTGTCAGAAAGATTATAATTAGATAAAGTGTGAAATGCTTTGAGCACTTGAAAGCACCATACTGATGTTAATATTAAGAATGATCTTGCATCGCTGTTGTGTTGGTTAAGATACTACAAGTATAAGTAGCATTTAGCTCTGAGAAAGAAAGGGATGTGGAGAGGCTTGGAGTGTGGCAACGAGGGACAGGGCCTTTTCGGTGGTGGCCCCCAGACTATGGAACGATCTCCCTGATGAGGCTCGCCTGGCACCAACGCTACTATCTTTCCGGCGCCAGGTTAAGACTTTCCTCTTTGCCCAGGCATATGGCAGCACATCTTAATCACCCACATGTTTACCCTATTTCTTCGATTCTAAGACGCACTTTTTTCCCATATAAACATCTCTAAAAATGGGGTGCGTCTTAGAATCGCGGGTGTGTCTTAGGTTTTTTTTCCTGTTGGTGGTACTGAAATTACTGTGCGTCTTACGATCGATGGCGTCTTACAGTCGAAGAAATACGGTAGTTTTTTTAACGGTTTTAATACTTTATGTGTGTACGTTCTGTGTTTTAGAATTTTAAATTTTGTATACTTGTTTTTATCTCAATTTTAGAATTTCTGTAAACCGCCCAGAGAGCTCTGGCTATGGGGGCGGTATATAAGTGTAATAAATAAATAAATAAAATAAATAAATTAAGAGAAATATCATTTCAGACCAATGCTCTCTCCCTGTTCAGTTATCTCCCATGGGGCCCATTCTGAATGCTGGAAATCAGGAGTGGCTCTCAGAGGGCATTTAGGCACCGGACTGCACATCTCCTTAGGACTGAAGTGGGGCAAGAGCTCAGGGACATCCTTCTGGCATTTTGTCAACAGTGCGAACAGTTTTGGGCAGGCTGTGCCTACTTCTCCCCACCCACCCACCCCCACCTTGATGACTGTTGCAGCTTTGTACTGAAATGAAAGCTTAACCAACAAATAAATTGCTATATTTCTTGCTTTAAAAACAACAACACATAACAAAAGTGTCCTTCATGCGTCTGTGTGGTTCTTTGTCTCTCAGCTGAAGGACCTGGTTTGGAGAAGGCGGTTCTTTCTCAATTGACTCAGCTATTTCTAACAGTTACACTGGAGTGTCCATCCTATGAGGTATGAAATGAAGGCTGTTATCTTTTGTGCATGTGGCTGATTCTGTGCATGTTTACTCGGAATCAGTAATAATATTGCTTTACAATACTAACTGTTATAATAATGCTACAGTTTATTTATTTCAAGTATTTGTATTCTGCTCCTTAGTCAAAAAGGCCCCCAGAGCTGCTTGCGTGCAATCAGTGAAAGACAACAGTCCCTACCCACAGGCTTGCAATCTAAAAAGTGAGCAACACATAAGGAAAGAGAAATGGGGAGGGAAGAGGAAAAAAGTAGTCTTTTGGCGTGGCTGATGAGATGGTCCCGCTTCTCCTCTCCCTCGGCACAGCCTGCTGGAATGGCTGGTGGTGGCGAGAGTTGAGGGAGAAGGAGCTACTTAAACATCAGTAATAGCAGCAAGAATGGATTTTGTTGGTAGTTTAGGTTGCATCCCTGTTGTTCCTGGGAGAGCATTCAAAGGTGCCAGGGAATAGAGCAGACCTCCCTCTCCATCTGCAGAGAAAGAGAGGTCCATCCCCTGATGGCTCCTTGGTGCAGCGGTAGAAACCTCTGCTGCCATCACTCCGGCAGTATTTATCTCTCTATGCTCTGTTCTGGTGGTAATAGCCCAAAGGGAGAATGTGAAGGGCTGATCCCTGGAGGTGCCTCCAGGCTGTGCCCTGCAGACTTATTTTCCTTCCTAGTGGAAGAAGAGCAACTGGCAAGGAACCAAGAAAAGAGATGGGTAAAAAAGCCAACCACACTTTCTGCCCTGCCAACATGAGCCTGCCGGGGCTTTGGGGTTGGTAGTTCCTCTGCCCCGATCTCCCTCTGCTGCCCCATTGGCCTTGCTCTGCCTGGGTTGTTGCCCTGTTACGCCTTCCGTTCAGCAATACGCCAGTGCTAAAGCCATTCCCAAAGCCAGGCTATAAACAGCTTGCCATGTCACTCCCTTTTGCTTTCTACTTGTTCATGTGGCAGAAATCAACTTTGTTTTTCCCCTCCTGTCTCAACAGGGTCCCAAACTCCTTTCAAAATACCAAGTCCGGTCCTTTCTCACTCCAGGCCAATCGCTGGAGTCCTCGGTGGACATTCACCTCTACAGCAGAGTGAAGGCCGGCCTGATTGACCTCCTGGGGGCCCGAATATATTTTGCCTCCCACGTGTTGACACCGTACTGCTATACTCTGGGTAGGCACCCTGTGGCTCATTTTAGTGCAGCTGTTCTGTCAGTGCGAAAGGCCCTTGCCTGGGATTTTGCGGAATCTTTTGTTTCAGTGTAAAATGCTGCTGCGTTTGCTTTCAAGAGAAGGCCTGCACAAGTGCAATGAAACACAGAGTCCCATCTGGGCCTCCAAACAATTGTAGGAGATTGTTTGAGGCTGAGGCACACAGGAGGCAAATGCTTTCCCCAAGTATTCAGCCGCCCATCAGCCTTGATATTACTTGCCTTTCCGCCTAGCATATAGGAGCAGTGCATGTACTTCCTAGGGGGCCTTAGGGATTGTGCGAGTCATTGGCCCTGAGGCTGTGTCATTGGCCCCTCTGCAAGCTGTCTGTTTTGACGGCTGGCAAGAGAAGTTTGCCCTGTTCTGCCAGCCTGCTGGGCACGGAGGACAACGTAGAGAGAGAGAAAAGGGGGTTGCAGAAAGAGAGAGAGGAAATGAGTGGTCCCGCCCACCACCAGCATGTGAGCCCTGACGCAGAAGAAAGGGTTCCTCACTGCTACACTCTTCTGCAAGGGTGGGGGGTGGGGTCCCCCCATTAGTAAGAACAGTCTTCTGTCCCCCTCCAGCGCCCCATTTTCCATCTGCTGTCATCCACGTGGAGACTGTTTGATTTGGAAATAAGATGTGGGTAATACTTCTGCCTTCTTGCTTACCGTATTTCTTCGATTCTAAGACGCACTTTTCCCCCCATATAAACATCTCTAAAAACGGGGTGCGTCTTAGAATCGCAGGTGCGATTATTATTCTTAGAATCAAAGCTTTTTTTTCCCGTCGGTGGTACTGAAATTAGTGTGCGTCTTAGAATTGATGGCGTCTTACAGTTGAAGAAGTACGGTAGTTAATATTTGTACTGTCATTGTTCTGTGAGGTGGTTCTCTTTAAAGGTTTTCCAACAACAGATCTTGTATTTTTTTTGCTAATGAATGTGTCTATGGTCATGTTAAGTGTAAATAAGATAAAAAAAACCATGCTGAAATGTCTCATGGCTAGACATGACAAAATGTCTGTGGGTTTAATTGTACAGGGCAAACAAAACGAAATACAACAAAGAATAGGACGGAATTGCCGTAGGAAAATTCTTAGTTTTTCCCCCCCACCTTGTTCCTTGCTCACTCCAGATATTGAGATTAAACTTGATGAAGAAGGATTTGTATTACCGGCGAACAGATATGACGAGGCGTACCGAAGGTAAGTGAAACTAAACTGTTGGGGACAGTGTCTTCACAGGTGAGGGGCCTTGGGCTTGTTTTTAAAAAGAGCTCATTGTCTGATCCTGAACAAGCCTTTTTTGTTATACCTTTTTCATACAGTGGTCCATGTGGTGTAAGCGTTGTTTTTTTCTTACTCTTTCAGCGTGTTAACGTTTGAAATGTTGGTTCTCTAATCCATGCTAGTAAGTGATAGATTCTCACTGCTCATGAGCCCAGAAGTAGGGGGCTTACAAATGTGCCACAGTTGCCAGATGATCAGGTTGGAATTTTGGTCCCAGAGTTTTCAAACTCTCTAGTCCTGCTCAGCACTTGGGCCCGGGGGATGGGTGCGGAGGTGAGTCTCCAGCCTCGGATCTTCCTTTCTCGCTTCACCACGGGAAATGCCTTGAGAGTTCAGTTGCCATTTTCTTCCCTTTTCCTTCCACCCAAACTAGCTGAGAGGGCTTCAAGGTTTGCCCTGTTCTCTGCTTTTTCTCCCCTTCTTTCATTCCACTTCGCTCCCCCAGGGCTGCTGCCACAGGAGGGAACCACATGCAGTTCCTCAGGACAACCTGTGAAGGACACCCTTCACAGACTGCTGCTTTTGTAGGTGCTCTTGGTACAAGAGATGTGTGACTGGGGTTTCCCTTGGCCCCGTGACCCACCCCTGATTTAGGCAACATGAGCAGGCGACCAGAGAAAATCCATTCCCTTTTCATCCATCTAGTCCACTCTTGATCTTGAGACATGGTGGCCATGGTAGGAGCTGCTGTTGTGATGTTACAGCTGTTTCTGAGCCCTCCTTGTATATTTAAGCACAAGAATGCAAAAGCTTTTGGCGTTCCTGTGGATACAAGATTATTGCACCTCTAGCCATTCTCTGGTGTGCACTTAGATTTAAGCAATACACGACTAATGCAAGACTACTCAGTGTACAACTGCCTTCCTCAACCTGACACCCTCCAGATGGGTTGAACTGCATCTCCCATAATTCCGAGCTCATGGGGTCACTATCCCTTTTGTGCCAGTTGGCACATTTGAAGTTTTGAAAAAGGTGTCATGGATGCTCTCACAAAATGGCTGGGGCTTGCCCATTTACAAAATGGCTACCATGGTGGCCACGGTAACACTCATTTCTCAACATGGCAAATTGGTGAGGCTAAAAGAAAAGTAAATTGCCCATGAACCCAAAAGTAAGGCAGAAGTGAGAAATGAGCTCCAAAACACAAACCCAACAGAGTTTTAATTTTTAAAATCTTAAGGAACTAGTGTAAAGCCCAGATTGCCGTGGGCGCTAGTAGCCTGAGGGTGAAACATACTGTTCCTTGGCTCCCACTATGTTGGTCCTCCAGAAGCTGTATGGAGGTTACATTCCTTCAACACAACTGAGGACTTTTTGACCTCGCTTCTTCACACCCACCGCCACTGAACGACATTCGCTTCTTCTCGTCAGACTTCAAGCCCGCTTCTTTCCCTCTTTCCCCACATTTTAAAACCCGTCGCTTCTTTTCCTCCGCTGTCGCCTCAGAGTGTTCGTCCTGCCTCCAACACCATCCCTGCCGTCAATATGGCCGCTCTGAGAGCGGGCTTAACTCACAAAGCCGAAGACCCTCCCGCCGTTCCCTCCTTTGTAATTTTTCCCCCCTGCACGGCAAGGAGCTATGTGGGAGCTGTAGTTCCCTGACTGCCTCAGGCTCCTGGCCAGGGCATGGAAACATCTTGTTCGGCTATTAAAGCTCAAGCTTTGAACTTTTTTGAATTTAAACATTTTCTGCTTCAGCTTAAAAAAAGTAAAAAGAACAAAATCAGTCTGGTAGATCTCTAGTAATAAGTGTCACCAAGAGATGTATCTGTGGGAACACTGCTGCCCACAGGCACCATGTCGGAGTCCTCAGTCCTAGACAGCATGGTCAATTATGGGAGTTGTAGTCCAACATGTGTAGAGGGTCAGGGAAGCCTGCTGTACAGCTGTCATAGACTGATCCAACTGGGGTTGCCAACTGCCTACATCATAGTTAATGAGAGTGTAAAGGGCTGGAGTGGCGCAGAGTGGTAAGCGGCAGTTACTGCAGCCGAAACTCTCCCCACGGCCTGAGTTCGATCCCGGCAGAAGCTGGTTCTCAGGCAGTCGACTCAGCCTTCCATCCTTCCGAGGTCGGTAAAAGGAGTACCCAGCTAGCTTGGGGGAAAAGTAACTGCGACTGGGGAAGGCCACGGCAAACCACCCCGCTACAAAGTCTGCCAAGTAAACGTCAGCGAAAGCAGGCGTCTAGGAGTCAGCAATGACTCAAGTGCTTGCACGAGGGGTTCCTTTCCTTTCCTTAAAGGGCTGGTATACTTCGCAATTATTGCTTCCTTGTGGCTGGATCCCGTACGACTCCAGAAATATTCCAAAAGCAGGATCACATTGACCTGACAAGATCACGTAGGAAGGTCTTATGTCTGTGCCACCCGCCCACGAGACAATGTGGTGCTGCTGCTACTGCAGGATCTTCCCGAGATCCAACTGTCTCGTGAGATTCTGGTGTTCAGATGTGAATGGTGTAATATGGCACCCAGCCCCAGGGAAGTGGCAGAGCCACCCCAAACCAGGAAGGCATGAGTCTGGCTGGGTACTTGCATTATCAAGACATATAATAGCCTTAATTTTTTTGGACCTGAAAAAAGTAGGAACGATGCAAGATGTCCCCAATGTTTGATTCCGCTGGGGTGATAAACTACATTTAATCTGGTGACAAGCTATATTTAATTAGATACTTGGTAAAGCTTACATCCCCAAAGCTTAGGCAAGCATTTACAGCCCTCCATTTTCAGACTATGCCTACAGCTATGACGGATGGCAGATATCAGCGCACCCCTTTGGCCCTCCGTCTGTGTATTTGTGGGCCCCCAGAAATTGAGGGTCTGACTCATTGTTTGCTCTTCTGTTCTTTATACTCTGAACCAAGAACCAAATTTTTGGAATCTATTCTGTATCAACTACACTTCAATACCACTTCAGAAAAGATTTCCTATCTCCTGTCTGACACTGACTCTAGGGTAACGCACAAAGCGTCTCTTTTTGCCCTGGCAGCAATGAAAATTCGGGCAAGATTTATTACTGAGATTGCAGTTGACTGTGCTGGACATGCTCTTATTTAACTACAAATTTTATATTCCAATTATGCTTTTAATTGTGCTGAATTTTATTCTTTTATTATGTATGATCTGTTTGTGATTATATGTAGTATTTTCATATTGTTGTTTCTTCATAGTGTATCTATTTTGTATGCGAATGGCCTATGGCCTAAGCATGAATAAATTACTACTACTACTACTACTATTTAATGAGATGTTGTGTTTAATTGGCAGGATAGCGCTCTGCATTGATGGCCAAAAGAGATTTTGTGCCAACAGTCACAATCTTCTTGGAAAAGAAGTCATTAAGCAAAGGCACCTGCAGCTCCTTGGTTATGAAGTTGTGCAGGTAAATCCTCAGCGTGGGTCTTGTTCATCAATCAACTGACATGTCAAGGTGTACTGAGGAGTGCAGCTGCCCCTTTCTAGGGATAAGATGCTGTGCATACCACATAGTTCTTGTAGCACATTGTTCTAAGCACACACCCCTTCCCAAGCACTGGAAGTCCATATTGCTGCCTGAGTCACTCTCCTAAATCATGGTCTTCTCCAAGAGCTGATTCCCTGCCATGCTGCTCTTGCCTGCACAGCTATAAAGTGCTCCTCTCCATCCTCCATGAATTGAGAAGGGTGGATGTGCCTAGCTCAGTATTGTCTTCACTGACTGGCAGCACCTCTCCAGGGTTGCAGACAGGAGCCTTTCACAGCCCTTCCTGGAGATGCTAAGGATTGGAGCTGGGACCTTCTGCATGTGAAGCAGATGCTTTACCATTAAGCTATGGTCTCTCTGCATAAGCCAGGGCCATGGAGTTCAGTTGGATTGAGTGCAGTTAGTTACCTGCGATTAGGGAAACAGCCTTAATAGAAAGCAACTGTTGTGTAAGACTGAGATCCCATCATTACAGCAAAATCCGGGTAGCCTTCACTTTGCAATCTGGATGCTGGACAAAAGTGGGAGGCAAGCTCCTTCTGCTTTCCCCCTCTGAAATCCTGTTCTCTTTCCCTGCTGTGCAACGCACCTGACGCCGTGCTCACAACCGCAGGTGATCCGGGATGGTTGACAGGATCCCAGAAGTAGGCAGGAGGAGTCATGGCTGCCTTGTAAGAGATTTACAGTGCAATCCTATGCAGAGGTCATTCTCATTGAATTTAGGTGAGTGTAGGACTTCAGTCCTGAAGGACTGTGTGTCATGTCCAGGTTGCAAGGTGGCAACCCTAAAGAAAGGAAATAAATGCAGAGGTGTCAAGCTGTGACAAAATGAGCCAAAATAAAAAATGCTTAATGTTACAGACCTATTCGGCAAATTTCACAAGGGAAAACTAAGAAGAAATTTTACCCACGTTTGCTCTGTGCAAAAATGTTTGAGTAACAGTTTCTTCATTTCTTTAACTTGCAGATTCCATTTTTTGAATGTGAGCCATTGAACAACAGAAATGATGTATTGAAATATCTGCACAAGAAAATCTTTCCTAACTCGTATAGACTGAGCTGGTGATGGAATAGAATCCACAGGATGTCTGGAGGCTGTGGTTGATTTTTGTTTGTTGAAGTACTCTGATTTTTAAACTAAATGATGGGATTGATTTTATCTTGTTTTCAGGTTCTGTTTTCCAATGATATGAAGGGAGAAGGTGTCAAAGAATTGTAACATGCAAATAAATTTATTTAATTTTGTTTTTTGTGCCCAGTCAAATTCAATTGGAGAACATTTGGGAGATGCCTGCATTCCTTTTTTTAAAAAAACAAACAAACCATTGTAACCCGCCCAGAAAGCCCTGGCTATGGGAGCGGTATATAAGTGTAATAAATAAATAAATAAATTGCCCTTGGAAATGCATGAGGCTGCTAACAAAGGATGCTTAATTTTTGAGGGTTAGACATGTCACTTGAAGTTGTGTATGTTTCCTTTTATTCTTAATCTACCATTGAGTGCCCGGGACGGGACAGGACGGGGACTTGTAAGGACTGTAGAGGCCCTTGTAAGGCCCTTTACCCTTTCTTCCATTGGTGCCAATGGAAGCGTTCTTTCTGGTGCTGATAACAAAGTGTGTCGTTGGGGGTTGGTTGGTTCTTTGGACTACAGTGGGGGAAAGGAAGAGTTAACCCTTAGCTTAGCCTCTAGTTTGGCCCTGATTGCTTCTCATTAGCAGAGCCTGTCCATTGCCTTCAGTGATCTTTGGGTCTTCCTATTTCAACAGATGGTCAATGGCTATAAAATAAAAATACTGTATAGGAATATAGGCATTCTAAATTTATATTTCTGGCTGTAAAGCTTGATACTGTCCCATCTATTAAGCAGTAGACACACCGGATAGCTGGTGGGCTGTGTTTTATTTATGTAAGTCATAATGTGTGCAAAAGTTGATGTAGAATATTATTTTCCTTTTAATTTTTTTCTGCAGATCCATAATTTGAGCATTCTAAATACAAAGAAAAGTTCTTTATCACTACAACTAGTGAGGTAGCGCCATAAGACATGGCCATGAAAAGATATGTACAATAGAGTTTTGTTTCTGATACTGAGAGAAAAGACATTTTTAAGTAAGAAAAATTACTGCCAACACCTTCATTTTTGATCAAACATCTGATTCATTTATGAATCAAAGCTGTAACCAACATATTTTTAGCAGGTAACCAAAAATGGCAGAGGTGGCTACTCACAGGCAAACACATGGCTACTCAAGCAAGCGTGGTATGTTGAAAAAAAAGTGAAAATCCCTTTTCACCAAAGGAAACGCATGGTTTTTCAAGAGTATTCTCTTCCAATGTAACGCTATTCAGATGAATAGAGTACTAGTGTGAGCTAGAATACAAGTGTGAGCTATGTTATGGGTGCATAACAATAAGGAATGGACCACTTAATTTAGCTAAAACCCCTACAGTAAATTCATAGCGATGGTGTGATGTTACATTTGAACTGAACCCAAATGGCAGCAGTACCCTAGAGAGGGTTAAATGGAAACCTTATTGCTCTCTGATCTCACGCACAGCAGAGTGGTTTAGACTGCATCCACGCTTCTGGAAGATTTTTCTACCAAGCAAGCTAGTCCATTTTTCCTGTAGAATTCTGCCTGCACACGGTTAATGCGCACATGGTCTCGGATCAGCTCTTCCACAGGCTTGTCTATGCGTCGTCCATATTCAGAGGAGGACAGGACAGCCATAGGCCTTGCTTTTTCCTGTAAGAACGTTTGAGATGTTATTTCCCAATAAAAGAAACCCAGATTCAGCGATCCATGGGTGAAAGTAGATGTGGTCATCAGCACAGTGCTGTTAACTGGTGCCCCAAATGGCAGCCATGTGATGTGCAGAGTTCTTTAGGACTGGAGTGTGCATTCGGTTTAGTAGAATCTCAGATGAAGTGAGCCACTTCTGAGATGCCCAGACTTTGTCCAAAGTGACATTTATGTTCTGCCCTTCTTTCAAAGACCTCTGAGCACCTTACGTTTCTGCCTGCCCCTAGATTTATCCTTACCCAGAGCTGAAGGTAAAAGTTGGCAGAGCCGAAAGCAAGGAGCAGGGTTCAAACATCCCAGCCAATGACAGCTTACTGCTCTTATAGGTAATAACAGCTTTAGTAGAGGTATTTTAGAAAACCTTATAGAAAAACATGCAAAACCTGGAAACCACAAAATGTTTGGTTGTTGGTGGAAAGAGGGTGGGGCAGGGAAGGGGTGTGGCATCTGGGGAACCCCGGAGGACTGAGTTAGGAAGGATTTGGGCCCTGGGCTTGAAACTTTGCTATCCTGGGTTACAGGAAGAGCAGGATGAACATAACAAGGAGAGCCTAAGCTGTCCAGGTTTTGTGAAATCCGCCCCACATGTGTGCCTTGAATTGTGCAGTGTTGTTCTTTCTGGCGTCCGTTTACAGACTGATTAAAAAAAAATTCCCGTTATGAGGAAAAATGTGCAAAAAAATGTGCAAAGTTCGCAACAATTTACATAATTTATGTTAGTATGTTACATTTAGCATGTTGTCCCCAATTTCATTCGACTTTTCCTCACATATATTTTCCAGCATGATGTATGTCTTAGCAGAAACTTGGGTATTTTTTTGCAAATAATTTCGTGTAAATTTCAGGAAAGTAAAAAAATATATATCCAAAAGTTTGTGGACTCTGCATGGCCTGGGGAGGCCAATTTGCAGCGGATTCTGCAGGCTGGAGCCTTAGAAAGTCAAATTCATTCTAGTCCATCTCGAATTCCGCCAGCGTCCCTAAGGGAGCCTCTTGTTGAGAGCAACATCAAGTTCCACCCAAAGCTGTGAGGCCATTGGACACCACAGCACTATCAATGATGTCGGAGGTTTCAGAGCTTCATCCAAAAGACAGAAAGAAAGGTGAGTATTATGGTTTTCGTCAGACTGTACAACCTAATCAACAAAGACAGTACAAGGGTCACCTCATCGTTAATGTGAAGACCTCTGCTTTTTGCATGTTCCCGGTCACACCGGTGGAGCTTTTCATTGTAGCCAATGGGTCTTTTAAAGATGCAGTCATATACGGAAACAATTCCTGCCTAAAATTAAAGAGAATGGACAGAAACACTACGGTGTTAATTGACAAGATGAAACAGGTTACAAAAAATCAAAGAGTAAAACTGATAATACGGGGTTTGAGTCAGTCCACTGTGGGCATAGTGTCCATGTGCAGAAGCATCACCATGGGGCAGCCTTCCTCAGCTGGCTGAGGGATGCTGGGAATTGTGATTCAGCACATCTGTTGAGCACCAGTTTGGGGAAGGCTGCCACGGGTTATAACAGAACCATGGTTCTCCCCATGCATGTATGAGCATCTGCTGAGTCACCACATTCCAGGCCAGGCCATCAAAAGGAAGGGGAGATTGCATGCCTACTGTATCCCCCCCTTGCCTGCCTTAGGGGTGCATCACTATCCTTAAATGACAGAGCTTCTAAAGAGAGATGGATATTTTTCCCCACCAGGAACAAATCACTGAAATCCTTTTATAAGTATGACCTCTAGGATGACTCCATCCCATGCTGTCTACCAAGAGGAGATCAAGGACAGAAGGACATATTCTCCTGGGCATACCATAGCCAACTGATGTTGGTGCTCACCCACCATGGTTGTGAGAACAAAGCCAGCTCACCAGCATGCATAAAAACATGCAACTTCTCATGGTTTACAGCAGTGCAACTGGATGGGGGCAAAAAGGAAACCTCACCCCAGGCAAAAATCTGAATACAGCCAAAAAGTGGGCCTCAAAGGTTGTACAGTCTGTTGACAGGCAATTAAGTTAAATGACTATTGCCTTCCCCACCCCTGGTTTGGAATAGACATATTTCCAAGGCGGTAGGCAGAGGGGCAAAGGTCAGTGAGCTCTCAGCAGCTAAGGAAGGGGCAGCAGGCAGAGTAGCCCTCACTTCTCAGGTTCTTTGCCTACAACTCCCATGATCCCTCACCATTGGTTATGCTGGCTAGGTCTGATAGGAATTGTAGGCCAAAACATCCGGAGAGCCACAAGTCGCCCACTCCTGCTGTAGAGCTTGGGCTTTGCTGATTCCCACATCCCAACTATTTTCTCTTCCATCAACAATGCCCAGAAAACAAAGTCCAAAACACCTGGAGGGCACCAGGTTGGGGAAGGCTGGTGTATAGGATTGGAGCCTTACTCTTAATGTCTATTCCAGTGGAGGCTGGTGGCTCCAATGTTATGGAGCGGTGAATCCACTCTGGGATTTAGCGTCATTTTAGAGTTCTGACTGAAACCCAGAGTGGAGCTTTCAGTAGCTCAGGAAACAATTTTCTGGGTATTGTTGATGGAGGAGGAAATTGACCCATGAGCCACCCTGATTTTACCAATCATTCTCCAAATGGGGCAGTATGGAGCTAACTCCAGTGTGTGTGTGTAAAAATTGGGAGCCTACCTGGGGCACACACAGAATTAGCACATGTCCACATTTGCGGTGGGCTCCTGAAAGTTTTTGCATGACCGTTCACCTCCCCTCCTCCCCTTCTAATACACTCCTCCACCAGTTCAACCTCAGATGCCTTCTCCCCCACCCCACCCCCACTGCTCTTCCTCCTTTCTGGACGCACCTTGCTCTCTTGGTGAAAATAGCTGAGTTCAGGGGGATCTTTGCGTCGGGGTGGGATGTAGCTGAAGGCTGACTGTGCAGAGAGTGGAAGCTTATGTTGCCTAATTAGTTTCTCATTGATGCCTCCCAGTTCTTCCAACTCCTCCCCCTCCTCGTCTGCTCCCAGTTCCTTCTCATTCTGGGCTTCTTGCATGCCCCGGCCAAGCCCAAAGTTTGGCTGGGAGGCAGGCTGGGTTGATCTCAGGGCTCCCACCGTTCTTCAGCTTGTGTGTCTGCAGAGTTCTTTGGTTACTAAGAGACCGTCTGTGTATCCACTGTGATGTCAGGCAACATGTAAGGGGGACCGGAAAGCTGAGAAAAGCTGCTGCTGGGTGAGCAAAACCTGAAGCGGCTCTTAACAACCTGTCCAGCAAGTAACATGTCTGTTTGTGAAGTTGTATCTGTAGGCAGGAATTCGTAGCAAAAGAACACGAGTAATTACTGGATCAGTAAGGGTCGCTAACACTGTGCTTCTGAATGAATTCACTGTGGAGTGACTTCTGGTTTCTGAAATATGAAACACTCTTATCGGTGGTGGATAGGGCCCTCCTAGGTTCCAGGAGGCAGGGAGGAAGCCATTAAATCACAGAGAGAGACTGAGTTGCATTCAGCTGGTTCCATAACAACGGGGAGAACGTTAATGATTTATTAAGCCATGAGACCTATCTATAATTGATTCATGCTTTCAAAGAGACTGAAAGGAGTCTCAGATGTGTCTCAGCAGCCCAAACTCTAGGAAACACAGAGCAGACCTGCAGTTTGAAACACAGAACAGATCTGCTTGTACTCTGTCCCCGGGTGCGCATTGCAACCAGGATGGAATTTTGCACGGACCACACAATGGAGCAGCTTTCTACCATAAGAACTAGTTCTTACGGTTGAAGTGGTAAGGTAGAAACTACCAAATATAGTAAGGGATAAAAGCAGGGCGTTTGGGAGATGGAGACATGTCAGTACTCTCAGAGCTTCTGATACTCATTACTAACAGAATCAGAATACATTAGAGAAAATGCAAAAATAAATGCAGGTTTACTTAGTTTGTATTATTCATTCAGAGCTAGTGTGGGTAGTGGCTAGAATTTTGGACTGGGAATCAGGAGATCCGGGTTCTAGTCCCCACTCAGCTATGGAAGCCCACTGGGTGACTTTGGGCCAGTCACAGACTCTCAGTCCATCCTACCTCACAGAAGAGTTGTGAGGATAATATACACTATCTTGGGTTCCTTAGGGAGGAAAAAAAGTGGGCTATAAATGCAATAAATAAAAATAAATAATTCGTTCAGTTCTCAGAACTAGGATATTCTTGGTGTGAAATATGAGGATGGTCAGTGTTGGTGTGGAGTATCAACAGCTTTGATATAGATGCTATAATATAGAGGGACAGACTGCAGTTACTCCCACATCCGCAATTCCAATTTCACTGGAATTGCCCCTCTTCCTTAATTTGTGTTTTACAGAGCATCCACGAGTTTTTTGATTTCTAATATTTTGGTAATAAAACAGAGCTGCAGACAGTGGTGTTGTGGTGGTAACTTTTGAAGTGCAGATGCTCATTGTGACAGTCACCACAGCTGTGCCCCCAAAGAGTCCAAAAATGGTTCATACCAACAAAACAGTTGTAGCAGTTTTCATCCCGCTCAGGACCATGTCGTTCTTTAGAGCTAATGGGTCTGAACTGTTCATTCAGGACCAAACCACCCCCATGTACTCACAACAATATGGAAAAATCCATTCTCCTCCCACCTCTCCAACTACTTTGAGGATCGCAACAAAGCTCAGCGGGTGGGTGGTGGCAGATGATGTCATCACCCCTGGCATTTAAAACTTTTAGGTGCTTCAATCCTGGACTCTACTACAACTCTGCTTGTAGTACCCACTTGTCCAGTGTGGACAGACAAAATATTAATAAGGCTTTTCTAGGACAGCCATACCTTTAAACTAAAAATACCTTTAAACTCTTTGTAGATTCAGCCTATTTTATTACATCTTGTTGATCCCAGCAAGAGAATGAGAGAGAGAGGTAGCACTAAGGGGCTCTAGGACGGAAGCCCCCTCCTCCTGCCCCCCCACATACAAAAAAGCAAAATTTGTAACCATAAAAGAGAATAAAAAATATGAATTACTGCATTTGCTTACATTCATTTTTTGTTATCCTGGCCTCTACTTGCCATCTTCCCTTTGTTGTGTTCAACACTGACAGAATTTAGATTGCAAACTTGGTGGCCAGAGTTTTGCCTTTCCCCCCATTTTTTTGTTTTTGCATATGCCATAAAGCACCGTGTGTCTTGTATGTATGTATGTATGTATAATAATATAATCTCAAATTTAAAGAGAAAGTACATATAAACTTTTAATGAGTTAATTTTACAAAAGACAATGGCATCAAAACATTGGACACATTTTATACAAAACTGGTCCTGCTCAGCTACTTCCTTCAAGAAGGTGGTCAGCCAGGGGCCCCATTTTGCATCCTGGCTGGCTATGAGACACTTGATAAACACACCCTAGTTGTAGTAGGTAAAGGGACAGAATTAGATATTACAAATTCAGGACTAGAGGATGTTATTGGGGAGCTACCCTACTTTTCACAATTTTCCATGCAGCTCTAATTTTATTGCCATAAGATTATTTTATTTTGTATTTTTGTTTTCCCTCTTAAAGCATTCTTTGTAGCTAATCCAGCCCACCAAAAGTCTCAGACCTTTAATTTCTTAAATTACGTTCAAGTTTTGCCTCTCTTCTTTTCTACTTAAGAGTTGACAGCACATATTGCTGCTAGTCTTCTTAGCCCATAGTACATGCTTCAGCCATCCTGGAACATTAAGACTATTGAGGTCTCTGGATGCTGGATGGTGGTACTAGACTGTAGACATTACTACAGCAATGTTTCTATATACCAGAAAATTACACACATGTTCATGGTATGGGCCAAAATAGAGTTAAGAAAAAGGTGATGCTTCCCCCAACCCCCTAAAAATGTGGGACAGCCCACAACCAAGAGTATATTTCAGGATGCCACATTCCCTTGTGAAAGGGACTTTGTCATTTCAGTATGTACAAAATAGGTCTGAAGTTCTCCTTTTCCTTTGACGTTTATGATCCCTCGGCAGGTACAAATGTAGCCCAGTGTTTGTAACACATTACTTGTCTCTTCTGTGACCTGAAATGCAAAACAAGTTGTTCTTTTTTAAAGAAAGAAAAGAAAGTCTAGATGTGCTGACAGGTGCTTCCAAATGGAGGGCACCTAGCACTAGCACTACCAATCAAAAGGCACTGTGTACCTTTCCCACCTTTTCCTCTTTAACGGTTTTTTTCTTTTGCAAAAGAGGTAAAAAAAAAGATGGAAGAAATGATGGGAAAACACCGGAAAGAAAACAAGGCTGTCTGGACCCCCTGCAAAATTCCATGAATGAGGCAGGGCAATTGCAAAATAAAAGTCTTATCTGGAAGAACCCTTTATATATCTTTTCCCCCATTCTTATTTCTGAGGGATTGTCTTGACGTCGTCCTTGCCCTGCGGTGGCTCCGAAACTGCACCGTGTCGGTCAGATGACGCAGCCGCAGATTCGAAGCCACCCCGAGGCAAAGATGCGCAGCTGAAAAGTTGGAGACTTATCCCAACTTTTCCAGCCAGAGCGAGGTCAGCCCGCCTCTTCTGGTGGTCTGTTCTCCCTTGGAGCCACTCCAGGGTGGAAGGTGACCTGCTATTGGTGCCTGGAAGCTGCAGGAGGGGAGTGGGGAGGGAGCAGGCCCAGCAAGCCCAATGGCGGCTGAAAAGCCCAAGCTGCCTCCCCTCGTTAGAGCAGTGTGCCGCCGCCACCACGCACCAATGATTGCACGGGGTTTGGCAGTGGAGCTGCGCCTACTCAGCGCCATGACAACAGCCCCTGAGTCTGGAACAACTGACACAAGGGGAGAGACCCAGTCACTACACGCAAGTCAGCTTTACCTCACAGAGGAGAACCCCATGCACACATTGGCCCCGTTCAGACAAGACGCTAAACCATGCTGCTTAACCACAAAATGGTTAACGGAATGCATGCATTCCGTTAACCATTTTGTGGTTAAGTAGCATGGTTTAGCGTCTTGTCTGAACGGGGCCAATGTGTGCATGGGGTTCTCCTCTGTGAGGTAAAGCTGACTTGCGTGTAGTGACTGGGTCTCTCCCCTTGTGTCAGTTGTTCCAGACTCAGGGGCTGTTGTCATGGCGCTGAGTAGGCGCAGCTCCACTGCCAAACCCCGTGCAATGCATGCATTCCGTTAACCATTTTGTGGTTAAGTAGCATGGTTTAGCGTCTTGTCTGAACGGGGCCTCTGTCTCTTGCTGATCTTAACGGGCAGGTGAGCGACCCAGTACATATAATGCATTATATGACAAAACCAGGACAAGATTGTCATTAATCCGCCAGGCGCCTACACTGTACTCCTTTTGTCGCCAGCTGAAGACCTTTTTATTCTCTCAGTATTTTAACACTTAATTTTAACTTAAATTTTACTGTTCTAATTCTGTAGTTTAATCTTATATCAATTTCTGCTGCGTGGTTTTATCCTGGTTGTGCTTTTTGTACTCTATTTTGTATCTGGGTTTTTAGACTGTGGGTTGTTTTATTATGGTTTTAATCTTTGTGAACCGCCCAGAGAGCTTCGGCTATTGGGCGGGATTAAAAAAATGTAATAAATAAATTTTTTTTTTGGGTGTGCGTGTAAATTTAAGCTTTTAAAATGTATAAACATAAACTATCATTTCTCTCAAGTGACAAAGAGAAAAACCCACCAGACAAGACTAATGCATATTAGAATCAGTTAAAAAACAAAAGGTGAGTGGAATTTCCCCAACGTTAATTATTTTAGGATAGCTATGAAGTACATTCAGGCTAATACAAGAGCAGGTTTCTACATTGTTGACTAATACATTCCATTAGTCTTCACCTGGTATATTGGGACTCACAACGGGCCACACCCTGACCTAAGGTGGGCTGCATCAAAGGCCCTGCCACGTTTTCTCTTTGTTTATTTGGGTTTCTTTTTAAAGAGGAGAGAGGCAGACAGAGAAAAAACCTAGAAAGAGAGAGGAAAGGGTGAGCAAAGGCAAGGGAGGGCGGAGATCCATTATCTTTAGAAGTTGTGCAAAATAATAATAAATAATAATAATAATAATAATAATAATAATAATAATAATAATTTATTTATTTGTTACCCGCCTCTCCCTCTGGATCGAGGCAGGGCACAACCCAAATAAAAACACCATAAAATACATAAAACTAATTCAAATGTTTAAAAACAGTGCAACGGTTATTTTGGTAGATGTAATAATTTCATCCCTTTATGAGATACTGAGGCTTGGAAAAATTCTCTCTTCCAAATTAGTAAAAAATATAGGAGCCTCGCCCACCTTTGAATTGGCTCACCCTAAAGACAGAAAGAGGAAAAAAAACAAGCATAAATTGTTAAATAAAATGGAATTGTTGCAGTTCCCTGGATTTGAAAAGAGTACAGCTGTAAACCCCTAAAGAAGTTTCCTATGCATTTTATTCAAGGGAGCCACAACTCTTTAAAGTGTGTTTGTGTTTTGGTGTCCTGCTGTTATCCTTACTTGGCGAGTTAATTTTTCCATTTGTCCAATATTCCATGTTTTGGCATGCCACTGATTTTTAGCTAGAGGGTTCCTCTGCCATACAGAAGCCGTTGACGATTAGCAAGAATGGAAACGGTACCTGTATTTTATCTAAGACGCCAGTGCTGTCCATCCTACTAGCCACATTTACAGTGTTGCCCCAGATGTCATACTGTGGTTTCTGAGCTCCAATAACACCAGCAATTACAGGTCCATGGTTAATACCTATAAAAAATGGCAAGTCAATGTATTGTTTCTCATATCTACAAAGATGCTTCAAACTGACTGACACACTCATAGGGGTATCAGCAGTGTTAGGGCACTTTTATAATACCTCGAAACGTGGAACTAGGTATAGAAATAATCCAAGGGCTAAAGCAGACATGATCTGTATCTTGAAATCCAGATCTGCCATAGGAAGCAGGGACTGGGGAGTTCGATTTTAAGGAGCAAAAGGGACGAGGAGGGTGGAACTCTCCCTATGCCTGCAGCGAATTTTCCTACATCTCTTCCTTCCCAAGTGCTTGTCTTCAAGCCAGGCTCACTTCTGATACCACATTGCATCTGGGGGAAAGTGACAACCTTTCTGGGGGACAGATTGCAAGCAGGCGAGCCCCAATGGGGAAAACTTCTGCACTCCTCACTATATGCCATTTTGCTTTTCAAATTCATGCCTGAAGTTCACTGGGTGGTCTTGGGCAAATTATTCTCTCTCAGTCTAAGCTACCTTGCAGGATTGTTATGAGGCTAAAATGCTGTTCAGAGTTCTTTGGAGGAAAGGTAGGGTTTTGAAAACACATCCATACACATACACACACACAGGCTTTCCTTCCAAATTTAGGGTTTCTGCAAGTGTACTAGTAGAATGACACCATTGGATACAACCCATTTCATAGAATCATAGAATTGCAGAGTTGGAAGGGGCCTACAAGGCCATCGAGTCCAACCCCCTGCTCAGTGCAGGAATCCACCCTAAAGCATCCCTGACAGATGCTTGTCCAGCTGCCTCTTGAAGGCCTCTAGTGTGGGAAAGCCCACCACCTCCCTAGGTAATTGGTTCCATTGTCATATTTAAATTAACCACTTTTAACTCTAGAAATGGGAAACTTGAGAAGTATTAATCCATTAATTGAGCACTATATGCAGTATTGTGGAATGTGTTTTGATGGCACCAGCATTGATATTATGAAGTTGGGTTTTTTCTTAATTGTAAAACATTTGTTATGGAACTGAATTTTGCTCATTTATTGATTTCTATATTCTGTCTAACCTTTTGCTTTCTAGGAGTATGTTGTACAATTGGCTAAGCGAACGAAAAGATGCGGAATATGCAGACACACACTCAACTTTTAAAAGTTTTAATTATTTTCTATAGGATACTCCTTTTTCTTGCTGTCAAAATAAGAATCTTGAGGAATTTTATATTAAAAGCTGCAATTTAGTTTCCTGAGATAGTTTGTAAATATAGTCTGAAAACAGAAATATATCAGGAAGAATACATAAAAGAAAAAGAATATACAAGGGGACGGGGGGGATGAGGGTATTGCAAGCAAACAACTAGAACTTTAGTTCTTGTCCCTGGGATGGGCCTTTTTGTGACAAAGTATTCTTCCACAATTAGAAAACACAAATATTTATTGATTGACAGGCTTTTGCCACTAGGTGACACTATAAGCTAATATGACTAGAATCAACAGCAAGGCAAAACCGCAATTATACAGAATCCAACAGAACAGAAAGAAAAAAATGTTAAAGCCAAATATTTTAGATATATTTTTACGGGACAGATATATTTACTGCTTGCATTTCCTCTTCCTGAACGTCATAGTGCATTCAAAAACATTTGGCATTACTAAAAGGATATTAAAATGTTAGAATGACCCTCTGTCAGTAAGGAATTTAATGTTCCATCTTTGCATTCTACAAACCCTAAACATTTTTGAAAGATTTTATTTAATATGTATTTAAAATGTATTTTAATAAAAGAAAGAGAATCCAAACACACTGTTGAGGAGAACTGATGTATGTGGGTTGTTAAAGGCTCAAGATGTCTGGATGAAAGAAACTAAGGGCCAAACTAAATATTCTGCCTGGCATGCATGGTGGAGCCATGCATGCTAGTTTTCTTTACCTCAGTGTTAGCACACACAGCCTCAATTTGGATTGAGTGGTGTTCAGGGAGGAGGTATTTAAGCCTCCCCACCCCGTTTTTGTTCCAAAATTCCACACACACCCTGAGAGAAGAGATTAAAAAGAAAAAGAAAAAAACACATATCTCCAATGGAATTACTAGAGCAGTTTTTCTTCTCTTTGTTTTAACACCCCACACTCCACCATAGCGAAGGCAGTGACATTTCTGAGTAAAAACAGGTGGAGTGGGTAACCTTAAAACAAACAGTTGGGGGTGAGGAAGCTTAAATAGGCTCATCATATAGAGTTCTCCTGTATGTGATTTGAAGAACCCTCAGTTTGGCCCTAAGCAACAAAGGAGAAATACTACAAACGAGAAGGATCTTGGAATTGTGGATCACAAGCTGAATATGAGCCAACAGTGCGACATGGCTGCAAAAAAGGCAAATGCTATTTTGGGCTGCATTAATAGAAGTATAGCTTCCAAATCACGTGAGGTCCTGGTTCCTCTCTATTCGGCCCTGGTTAGGCCTCATCTAGAGTATTGCGTCCAGTTCTGGGCTCCACAATTCAAGAAGGACGCAGACAAGCTGGAGCGCGTTCAGAGGAGGGCAACCAGGATGATCAGGGGTCTGGAAACAAAGCCCTATGAAGAGAGACTGAAAGAACTGGGCAGGTTTAGCCTGGAGAAGAGAAGATTGAGGGGAGACATGATAGCACTCTTCAAAGACTTAAAAGGTTGTCACACAGAGGAGGGCCAGGATCTCTTCTCGATCCTCCCAGAGTGCACGGAATAACGGAATAACGGGCTCAAGTGAAAGGAAGCCAGATTCCAGCTGGACATCAGGTAAAAGTTCCTGAATGTTAGAGCAGTACGACAATAGAGGTTGTGGGCTCTCCCACACTAGAGGCCTTCAAGAGGCAGCTGGACAACCATCTGTCAAGTATGCTGTAGGGTGAATTCCTGCATTGAGCAGGGGGTTGGACTCGATGGCCTTTTAGGCCCCTTCCAACTCTACTTTTAAAACTTTTAAAACTTGATGTTGTGCAGACTTCTACTGTTACTTTCTACTGTTAGTTTTTCCCTACCCTGTGCCTGCTTACCCTTCCCTGTACCTGTTGGCATTCTCTTCCCCTCCTTATTGTTTTACTATGATTTTATTAGATTGTAAGCCTATGCGGCAGAGTCTTGCTATTTACTGTTTTACTCTGTACAGCACCATGTACATTGATGGTGCTATATAAATAAATAATAATAATAATAATAATAATACTATTCTATGATTCTATGATTCTAATGTAATCTTTTAGGCGAGATTCTGCCCACACTTATAAGCTGGTATGGTATACTCTTGCTCAGAAATGCATACATGATCACACACTGGAACACACACACCCTGCTCTTTTTTCCTTTTCCTTTTTTTAACAAAAGAAATATGCTGTCAAAGCAGTAATGTGATTGATTTCATTTAGAAATGAAAAAACCATGTTTTCTCTAAATGTGTAGAAGGCGATCTTTTTCTTATTTGTTCTAGGCAACTTCCCAAAGAAAAGAAAACTGACCAGTTTCCTTTTATTTATTTAGAGTATTTTTATCCTGCTCCTCAGTCAAAAAGGCTCTCAACTTGAGTATTGCCCTGCCTTAATTTTTTGTGACGTGCTCATCACATAGCCACTATTTTACCTTTCTTGACAGAAATGATAACAACTTTTTCTATTGATAAAAGGATCTACACTTACCTTAGCCTTTCCCTAGGTTGTGGTATATTTCTAGGAACTCTGTTTATATTTTTGCCATAAATCGGATTCATTTTGATCTGCTGTGTGTGTGTTTTTCATTGTCTTGCAACATTCATGTTTTATTACTCTACTGGTTTTAAAGTGAAACATCCTAGATTCGACATCTTTGTCTGCAGGGATGTGTTGAGATTATCGCAGGTTGGGTGGGGAATTAGGTTTTTTTAAAAAAAATATATATATATACAAACTCAAGATACTGGAATAACAAAATAGAGGAACTTGCATCATTAATAAAAATAGAGGAACTTGCATCTTTTCCATATATATATGGAAAGGGTCTTATCACTGTAGATGAGCCAAGATGCAATATTTATGTTGCTTACCTACTCGTAGCTTGAAGTCATTGAAGGAATGCTTGTTGATAACGTCCAGTTTTGCTCCAAGGGCAAATGCAAACTCCACCATAGTCCCAATGTGCATGTACTGTCGCTCAGTTTCCTGAATGTGCACACACACACACACACACACACACACACACAAGTAAGGCAACTCAAATCATCAAAACATTTCCACTTCCCCCCCCTGGATATTACAATTGAATTTACTGTACACTTACTAGGGGGAAATGGCTTAATTATAGGGTTACAATCCTATGTACACTTATTTGGGCGCATTTCCCATGGAATTAAATCTCTTTGGGTTTATTCCTGATAAGAAAAAAGGGAATATTAAATATTTAAATGAAAAGAGAATAATTGAGCTCGGAGGGACTTACTTCTGTGTAAGAACGCATAGGATTAGGCTGTACATTATTTTATTCATGCTGTTATCTATGTAAGCATATATCAGTTTTACACTAGACACATCCTGATGACAAAACGACATGCACAAACAGCATAGGTTCAGGGCTGAACCGCCCAGAGAGCTTCGGCTATTGGGCGGTATAAAAATGTAATAAATAAATAAATAGGGGTCTGAGAGAGCTTTTCTACCTGACACATTTTTTGCGCACTTGTAATTCCCTAATCATAGTTGTTTACAGGTTCTTTAAACAACATTGTGACCCTTCAGTTTCGCTTCTTTCAATGAAAGAAGCTCTTTCAATGAAAGTCTTTAGAGAGAAAAAAATTGAGTATTATTTCTGATGGCGAAGGAACGCGCTGTTTCCACTTGTGTATTTGCAGTATTCTGCTATACCTAGAGTTTATGTAGCATAAAAGTAGGAAAGGAAATGCTTCTCAGACCTCAGTTCTGTGATGAAATGGAAAGTAGATGCAGCAGATTAACAGACGTATGTAGAAAAGCCCATAGCCCCTGGGCAAGAGACCTGCTATTGACCTCGCGCAGGTAAGAAACCTTCCAACCTCTTAGGATGAACATGCCGCTTGCTTATTTCACTCTCCCCCACTAATATCCCCGAGTGCTTGACCAATAGCGTGGAAAGCGGGGAAGGGACATTGATGGCTATCAGTTTTGGAACATTGGGGACTTTCAGTCTTGGACCTCAGGCAGCTGTCTGAGCACAGGTCACCTCTGTTTGAAGTTGCACCTCCCGATTTAAATAAAAAGCAGTTCGGTTGGAGGGAGCAACCCCTCCAGGGCTCATATCTGAACTGGCTTCCATGCTTACTGGTGATGGCTCCGTTGCCTTTTGGGCCAGGTCTCCACCAACAATTATTACACACCAGAGCATAAGCCCTTGTTTGAGCTGCAGCAATAAAAAGAAGAGGATAGGATGGAGCTCTTTTGGTGTGATGTGAGAACGTAGCATGATTCTTCAAAAAATATCCTATGTGTTCAACAGGCATAAATACATTTTCTTTCAGAACCTTGCCAGGAAGGTTAGGGGAGGGAAATGTAGTTTTACTTGTCAAGTTTAGCATCACTTCACAAACTACAGGTGAGATTCTTTTAATGCTGGAATACAAGGTATTGTAAGTATGCCTGAGTTATACTCCCCCCCCCCTGAAATTTTGAAGCCTTTCACAGGCATTCTACATTTACTGTAGCGACTCCAAAAATAAATGTTGTATTATAACAGCAGATTGTTGATTTTGGAATTAAAAGCACAATCCGAGTTAGAAAATTTAAAGTGTTAGCGTTTTGTATTTCATTAGAACTGCATTTTATGGTCAAGAATTATTTAGTTAAAACATGAATATTGGGGGGGATCTTTGTTGCTGGAAAAATTACACAGCCTAGTGAGGACAGAATGGCTTGTTTATGAGGCAAAGCAGGCTGCCGACCCCGTGTTTGCTTTGTAACATGAACGCGGGAGCGGATATTTGTTGGGAAGAATCAGCAGGCAGGAAGAACTGTGGATTCTCTCCTTCAAGTGCTGCCTGGCCATCTCTGTGTGGGTTTGGGATGGGGGTTGGAACGGCCTGAGGGCGGGGGGGGGGAGGGACCTTTGCAAGGTGGAGTTGCTAGGTACTAGACAAGTTAGGTGCCCTCTTCTCTCATCACTGCTGTTGTTCTACAAACATCCCGTCACCCTCACATTTATGTTGCCTTGGTTAAGGTGGGCTTGAAATCGCCATGCTGGTTGGGAATGATGGGAGTTGCAGTAAAACACATCTGGAGGGTGCCAGGTTTGGGAAGCCTGATCCCAAAGCTCCACAAGTGCAAGCAGATGCTGCAATGCGCTCTACGTAGGGCTGCCTTTGAAGACGGTTCGGAAGCTGCAGCTCGTACAAAATGCAGCGGCCAGATTGATTTCGGGAACCAGAAGGTTCGACCATATAACACCTGCTCTGGTCCGCTTGCACTGGCTGCCTGTATGTTTCCGATCCCAATTCAAGGTGCTGGTTTTGACCTATAAAGCCTTACATGGCTTGGGACCACAATACCTGACGGAACGCCTCTCCCGACGTGAATATACCCGGTCACTACGTTCAACATCTAAGGGCCTCCTCCGGGTGCCTATTCCAAGAGAGGCGACAGGGCCTTTTCGGTGGTGGCCCCCAGACTATGGAACAATCTCCCTGACGAGGCTCGCCTGGCGCCAACGCTGCTACCTTTTCGGCGCCAGGTTAAGATTTTCCTCTTTGCCCAGGCATATGGTAGCACATCTTAATCACCCACATGTTTAGTTTTTTAACGGTTTTAAATGCTTTATGTGCGTATGTTCTGTGTTTTAGAATTTTAAATTTTGTGTACTGGTTTTTATCTCAATTTTAGAATTTCTGTAAACCGCCCAGAGAGCCCTGGCTATGGGGGCGGTATATAAGTGCAATAAATAAATAAATAATGCTTCTGGGCACACGCTGGGACTTCCCCAGTTTATTGTTCAGACTGTAACCCCTCAAATTGCATCTCAGAACGTTCCAAAAGTTCCCCAGAGTTTTCGAGGGGCTTCCTTTGGATGGGGGGTGGGGTGGGTGTTTTAAGTTTGTGGCTCTTTTGCACACCCACAACTCCTTACATGGGCCTTTTTATCCCAGACTAAATATGAAACACGAGTTATAGACAAGCTGTGTACCGCTTGGATGTGTATGTACCTGACTGTGTTCTTGGCTGGATGTTGCGCTTAGTCCCGTGGCTGCCATGTAAGTGCTCCCAATGGTCTTGATCTTTTCAACGCCACTAAATTTGGGTTTAGACAACAGCTGTGGAGAAATAAGGTTCTCAGATATTTGATGGCTAAACAGTAATGCATGGGCATTGTTAATACAGAGGTCCCAGTACTGTCCCTGACCATCTGCTTGGACGAATATTTCAAGCACAGTTAGCACATCCAGAGATTCCTGCCTCATTTCCATTTAGGGCCAAACTACATGTAACTGCAGCAAACCCTTTCCTTTAAACTCATCTATGCTCAAATCTCATATGAAATCGGGGATCAAATGTTAAAACAAAAAAGGACAGGCAGACGAGAAGAGCTGAACCCTCCCCTACACTCTTTCCATGCCAAGTACTTTTCTCCCGGTGAGCTGCCTAGTGATACTCACTGGTACTCAACTGAGGAAGCTGCCCTGCTGTGCTGCTTACTCTAGCTCCAGAGCTCAGTCACTCCTAGCAGAGCTCAATTAACTTGCTCAGTGCAGAACAGCTGGGCCGGTAACTTCCCAGTGCACTGCTGGCACATATAGGGAGTAGCAGGAGGACTCACAGAATCATAGAATAGTAGAGTTGGAAGGGGCCTAAAAGGCCATCAAGTCCAACCCCCTGCTCAATGCAGGAATCCACCCTAAAGCATCCCTGGCAGAGGGCTGTCCAGCTGCCTCTTGAAGGCCTCTAGTGTGGGAGAGCCCACCACCTCCCCAGGTAACTGGTTCCATTGTCGTACTGCTCTAACAGTCAAGAAGTTTTTCCTGATGTCCAGCTGGACTCTGCTGAGCACTAAGGAACATTCTCCTTGCAGACGCTGCACCCATGTCAGCTTTGGCACATTTCTTTTAGTGCTAGGAAGCCATCATGATTTTAGTTCAAAAGAAGGACAGATATAAATTCAAACAAAATAAATCAATGAATCAATCTGTCTTACAGTCAGATATTTTGTCATAGGAGCCTATCCTGAATACCATTTACATTAAAACTTTTCGTTTGTTTGTTAAGATAAGATCTCTATAGCCATGGGATAAGGCTTCCCATACTTTAGAGAGCAGAAATGAGTTCGCCTTGTGAGTCCAATGAGCAAAGCGCATGCTGCATTCTTCTAAGAGAGACTTTGCTTGCTGTCCCTGGTGTTTCATGCCCATCATATCTCATGCAGCTCAGGTTTGCTGCACTTCAAAGACAAAAGAACATTTAATATAGTCCTCCAAGGTGTACAACACATTCAGTCAGAGCGTCAAGCTGTGTTTCATTTTTGTGTCCGTACCCTTACCAACAATGCCAAAAACTACATAGCATTTTATAGTTATACCTTTTCAGCTTCATAGCCAGTTCTGAAGCTTTGCATGTTTAAACATAAAAATATTAAGCAATACTTTTGTGAGCATGCTGCTTTGAATAGATAGTTTATTTGTTTCAGCCGTTGACCATGAGAGATAACAACTGGAAAACAATAGATAAATCCAAACAATGACAGAAGAAAAATATGGTAGACTGCCTAAAAGAACATACTGTACAAAGGCAGTTCAATTTAGATTCAGATAGCGCTCCACAGCAAAAACCTAGGGGCTGTCTTGATGTCATCTTTGCCCTGGGGTGGCTCCAAAACCATGCTTCGAATCTGCAGCAGGAGATTCAAAGCCATCCCAGGGAAAAGAGACGAAGATGTTAGAGCAGTACGACAATGGAATCAGTTACCTAGGGAGGTTGTGGGCTCTCCCACACTAGAGGCCTTCAAGAGACAGCTGGACAAGCATCTGTCAGGGATGCTTTAGGGTGGATTCCTGCATTGAGCAGGGGGTTGGATTCGATGGCCCTGTAGGCCCCTTCCGGCTCTGCTTGTCTATGATTCTATGATTCTATGTATGGCTGAATAGTGGGGACTTACTCTGATTTTTCCAGCCAGAGCGAGGGCAGCCTGGCTCTTCCGCCAGGCTGTCCTCGCTTGGAGCCACTCTGGAGGTGTTCCTAGGCAGAAGGTGACCTCCTATTGGTCACAGGAAGCCATGGGAGAGGGCAGGCCCAGCAAGCCAAATGGCCACCAGAAAGTCTGTGCTCACTCCCCTCATAAAGACAATTTGCCACCACCATACACCAGCAATAGCACAGGGTTTGATAGTTGAGTGTCACCAACCTGGCACCGTGAAGACAGCCCCCTGAATGAGAATCCGCTATATGTGAATCAAAATAGTTTCAGAATTGCTTTGCAGCCACAAAAATAAAGACAGACAGTTTGAGTAACCTTCCTCTTTTCGCTAGCTAAGAAAATCTGTTTTCCGTTGATGTGACCCATGTTCACCATCTTTCAACAAGGGCTAAAGTTATCTCTTCTGTTCATTCTCACAGATGACATGCTAAAACCTAGAACGGGGATTGTCTTCAACAGTCTCTTCCCCTCAGATATCGTGCCATGAACTGAAAGGCACATTTTAAATGGCTGAGGGTGTTTGCTGAAATCTCAGTAAAGTTAAAGTAAACTCTGGCCTCAGCTAGACTTAGGGTTTATCCCGGGATCGTCCCTGCCTGCTCCCGGGATATCCTGTGTGTCATTTACATGAACAGGGATGACCCCGGGACAATCCCAGGATAACCCTTAGGTCTAGCTGAGGCCTTAGACTGCTTCTATACTAGCCCTTTTCTCTAGAATTGCTGTCCTTTGTCCACACATGTTTTACAGGGAATCTACACAACATCATTGTTAAATTGTTTCCTTCCCTTGTTCTCTGGGTTGCCTTTCTGTCCTTTTTCAGATATGGTTTCTAGGGCTCTTTTGAGGCTATAAAAGCATAAGTGCATCACAAGCCTGTCCAGTGTTGACAGTGAGTCACTACTGCACCATCGCCCAACCCTGGCCAAAGGACACACACCAGCCATACCAATCAAAGAACCTTCTTTGCACCAATATGCTGGAGTGGGTCAGAAGTGATGCTTTCTGATTTCTCTAAAAGTTTCTGGATCAGACTTACTTCCTGGTCTGAGCAACTTGGAGACAGGCATTTCTTTTAAATATATACATAGAACATAGTAAGTTGATTCAAATGGGATTAAGCACATTAAAATCTCTATTGTATTGTGCCCATTTATGCAGGAAGTAGTTCTATAAACTTAACTTCTTGCTCCTATTTTAGTTAAAGACAGTAAGTACTTACATCATCAAAGTCAGCAATGATCTCATTTAGAAGCCTGAGACATTCTAAGCCCTCTTTGTTGACATCAGATTCCGTATAAAATTCTTTGAAATCTGGAATGGAGGCAAACATGACACAGACGCAGTCATACGACTGATGGTATAAATCCTATTCAAGAGAGAAGAATGAGAGACCGTGTTACACAATGTTCTCAGTAGATGGCATTCATAAAATAAAGCACAGATGAGAGGGGAAAGAAAACGTAAAAAGGACTGTGAATTATAGGGAATATGTCCTTGCACCTGTTTATCACAAAGATAACCTTTTCTCGTTTACTACTACTTGTTTTATGATGAATCACTTCCTTCTATGAATCATTCCCATGAGTAAAAACATTAGTACTACTTAATTAACCTATTTATTAAACTAAACTAAACTAATTATCTACACAAACTTCTCTGTGGTGCACATAACATACGCTGGTGATAGTGAAGAGACAGGTTTGCCAAAGCAGAAGTGATCAAATTTTGAAAATAAGAACATGGAATTGGGAGATTTCTGTTATTTCAAAGAATATAATGTTGACAACCATGACACTGTTTTCTTTCATGTTTTTAATTAAGCTGAAAGAGCACGGAAAATGCTATAACCAGAGAGTGTCAAAGTTACTTATCACAAAATTGTTCTGGCACACGAAACTGGAAATACATTTCTGACTTAGAGTCCCACATTTATTCCAATTTACACATGGAGCTCCTGCACAAGTATATGTCTCCATTTATTTTAATGGAAGAGGCAGTTCAACAGATGCTTCTCTGCGCTTATGCACAACTATTCCCTCCAAAAATGTGTGCTGTTGGTGTACAGTGTTCCCCAGGCTGCAATGGATCAGTGAGCAAGTATGAATTTTCATAGAATCATAGAATAGTAAAGTTGGAAGGGCCCTGTAAGGCCATCAAATCCAACCCCCTGCTCAATGCAGGAATTCAGTTGTTTCTACACAGCTGAACAGATTGGCTGGGTTCACACAACACACTAACCCACCCAGTGTGGGTTGTCGTTGAAGTGTGGGTTATCATGTTGTCAGAACACGATGCTTTTTCTGCAGGGTGGTTTATTGTGCTGTCAAAATGCAGCACTTTTTCTGTAGGGTTGCTTGTTACCCACCCTGAATAATCCAGCAACAAGCCATGGCTTCTCAAGGTGGCTTGTTCAAGAAAAATAAACCACACTGCATGGTTAATAAGCCGCTCTGCAGAAATCATGTTGTATTCAGACAACACAATAACCCAGATTGCAGAAAATGCACTGTGCACAGACAACACATGCAGATAACACAACAACCCATATTGGGTTAGCGTGTTGTGTGAACCAGCCATTGTGTTTTGACTAGCTACGATGCAATATCTTTGAGAAAGCAATCCCCTCCTAATATGGTGTGTAGCAGCAGACCTGAGAACAGGAACAGTGCCATTTGGGCCGGAAGTCAATGCCACAGCAAGTTACTGCAATCCTTGCTAATGTTTATTTCATATTTGACACTCCACAAAGTACTGTAGTAGCTGTTAAGTTGTTAAATAGATTGGCTGGTAAGAATTAGCACATGGCCTGATCTTTTGTTCTGTCCAGGGTTAGAGACCAGTGTTTTTCCAATATGTGTGAGAGGCTAGTAGAAATGTAATTTTGAATGGAACATAGTAGCGAAGAAACAAAACTGATTTTTGCAACTGGTTTTTAAGAAGGAGCCACAGAACTGAGGGACTCTAAAGGCATGCTGTTTGCTGTGGGGAAACAGATGCAGCTTCAATAGGCAATGTAAGGCATCAATAATCTTTCACCCAAAGGAAATAAAACCCTATAGCATTGTCCTTGGAACTCCTCACTGCTTGAGTACAGTGTACATCAGTCAAAATCTGCCACAATCTACCTTTCTCATGCTTTGTTTCTGCAGACTGAAACTAGAAATGGAGCAAGCTGTTTTTCCAATTCTCACTTTCAGTGGATGGCAGTCTACAGCGTGCTTTGCATGTACTGAGCAAAATTGTTTCTAAAGGTGTGCACAACCCTGGTCAGTTTTATCTCAGAACACCTAAGGCGAAATGGGGTAAGGGCTGACCTCATTCTTCAAGTTCCTTGCCAAGAAATGCTCAGCCACGTGAGCTGGCAGCACGTTCTCCAGAAGCAGCCGATTCAAATTCTCCATGGTCTCTATCTCCTCACGTTCTTTTTTGAACTTGTTCTTCCACAGGAAATCTAACCTACAGTAATATTCATTCTGTTACAAAGAGGACACAGAAGTAAAGAAACAATAGGCATCTTGTCCTATCAGATGGTTTTTAGAAAGAAACACACACACACACACACACCACACACACACACACCAAAGTAATGAAACAGTATGTATTCACCCTGATCCAGCAAGGGGTTGTATGTGCATGTGTTATTTATTATATTTATATAGCCATTCCATAAATTGGCTCATGCAGGCATACATCTAACAGGAATAGGAATTGCATGAGTTAAATGAGAGCTGTACATATAAGTCCCCAGCCTGGTCCAGCAACAACAACTGTGTGCAAGATGGTCCCCATCAGATGTTTGGGGGCGGGGGCGAGGATATGCCAGGGCTATGGAGACAGTCTGGCTGTTATGTTAACAATGTATTGGTTTTAAATGTTTTAATCAGTTTTATGTATTTTATAATATTTTTGTATTCTATGTTGTCCCCTGCCTCAATCCAGAGGGAGAGGCAGGTACGAAATTATTTTTTTATTTTATTATTATTATTATTATTATTATTATTATTATTATTAGACACCATAAGAAGTAGTCCAGTCACAGAATGGATACAGCTGAACAATCAAGTTGCACTACCCAGATTTAGGCCCAAACTACACATAAAAGTAGCAAGACAGCTGTTTAAAATGGGGGGACGGGCACTCTTCAGGTGGGGCAACTGGGAGTGAAAAGTTATGATGGAAGAGGCACTTAACTTCTGCCCCACCCCCAGCCATTTTCCCCTTTCAAAACTGAAGATATTATTTTTTTCTAGACCAGGGGTGGGCAACTTGGGCTTCTACAGATGTTTTGGCCACAGGTTTGACCCCTGGACGATCCAGGGATAAACCTTAGGTCTCGCTATGGCCTAAGAGAGGATACTGGGGAAGAACATTGATAGTTTACCTGTGACAGCAGCAGTTTGACTCTTTGCAATACTGTTGCACTAACCTCAATTTTGCAGGGGGAGCATAAAAAAATGTTCATACGCTGTATGACATACAGTCAGAACAAGCTTCAACCAGGGAGTGAGATGCAGTAAAAGGAGCAAGGGATAAAAAAAATAACAAAAAGAAAACATGGATAGTTCTGCTCTGTGCCTCCCAACAATCTCAGCTAAAAGAAGAACGATACACAGAGCACAGGAGCTCCAAAACTCCAGAGGGTGGGGAGAGACAACGCATTCCCTAAAAATCTACACAACGTGTTTGCAAGATAAAAAACAAAACGATAAAGAACCAGAAATCCCATCCCTCGCTAAATTAATTTTACAGAGATTTTCTGTAGGGCTGAAGAAGGGGGATAGAAATCTGATTCAGGGACTCCCTTCTATTTGCCAAACGGAAACAAGAGTTTGGCATAAAGTATTTCATTGTAGAACGCTAGTAAATCGTAGTGTTCCAGAGGCCTTGCTTCAGCACTCGTATTACAATCTACTTTTCATTCTCCACATTTCAAAACAGGTGTGGGGGGGTCAAGCCTGAAACCCGAAATAGGCTTCCTAACTTCCACTGTGGTTATTTCTATTCTTCCTCTGCCTTATGTTGTCCTATCTTTTCAGTTCCCCCTTGAAAACAGATGGAGGGACCGAGCAGGGGTTTCTCCTTGAAACAGAATAAAAACGCACGCGCCAACTTTGGCTCTGATATCCATCTTCAAGGTAGATATCACAATAATGATTGTTTGGGTTCTCCTACCCCCTTGGAAAACAGGTGTAAGGAGTATGCGAGTCTTTGAAATTGAAATGCAGAAGTGAGCCCTGAGCATGTATGTCAAATTTAACTTCACATTTCACATCTCAGTGTTAAGGAGAGTCATTGCGTTATGAACAATAAATGGCATGCGGAAATTCAAAACATATACAAAATAAGAACTACCCAGTCAGAACAGCAGTAATTGGTAACATCAATGTAATAACAATGTACTGATGATTTTTATTATACCGTATTTCTTCGATTGTAAGACTCCATCGATTGTAAGATGCACACTAATTTCAGTACCACCAACAGAAAAAAAAAACCTAAGACACACCCGCGATTCTAAGACGCACCCCATTTTTAGAGATGTTTATATGGGGAAAAAAAGTGTGTCTTAGAATCAAAGAAATAGGGTATTAATTATTGGATGTGACTCTCATATAGATTTATACTAGGGATGTACTCCGCTTCTCCTCGAACCAGAGAAGCAGGAGCGGAGCGGGGGGGCTTCGCCTACCCTTAAGGCGGAGGCGAAGAGGATTGGGGGGCCGGCGGAGCGTGGCGAAGAGGATCGAGGTGAAGGCGGATCCTTCGCCTCGATCCGGAGCTCCGCCAGAAAGGTAGAGCCCAGTAAACCCCCCCTCCCTCCTCTCCCTTACCTGCGTCCGTCCGCGGTCCCTCGGCTTCTTCAACTGAGCCACGGGCTCAATTGAAGAAGCCGAGGGACTGCGGACAGACGCAGGTAAGGCCCCCTCCCCCTTGGTCCCTTACCTGGCTCTCCCGCCGTCGCCACACTTGCAGCCCAGACTTCCTGGTTGAGCCACAGGCTCACTGAAGAAGCCGAGGGACCGCGGATGGACGCAGGTAAGGCCCCCTCCCCCTTGGTCTCTGCAGGTAAGGGAGAGGAGGGAGGGGGGGCCTTACCTGGCGCCACTCCCCTCCACTGTGGAGCTCCGATTCGGAGCCGGAGCTCCGTGGCGAAGAGGAGTGGACTATGGACAGAGCGGTGCGGAGCGGAGCGGCCTGCGGGGCGGATCGGGGGGTCTGTGCACACCCCTAATTTATACAAATCAATGCTTTAAAAATAATAATGTTCTGATGCTTTCCAGTGGACTATCGATATGGCATGTAATATTTTTACAGACTTTTAAAACGCCCACATACTCACATGCTCAAAGTGCTTTGTCACACTTTCTTCCATTTTAACTAGCAATCAATCCCTCCTATATTATAATTTTCCTACAGCCTGTCCCCCCACGAGGGCTTCTATTGCTCGAAGGTTCAGCTAGCCCTTTAAAAAAAAGAATTTGAGCAAGGCTTCTCTCACACTCACTCTCGCAATGCCCCTGCACTTACTGTGGTAGAACTCACTTTACAGAATTGAAGTGAACAGAGCATTTGGCAAGAAACTCCCACTGACAGATAAAAAAAAAAAAAGCCCTACTCCCACCCCCTCCATTTCCCCACCATTTTGCTGACTCTTGGGGCTATTCTACGTTGAAGAAAGATCCTTCAATCTTACTTGGGCTTCTTCTTCCAGAGTCTTTGTGGGATTACGACATAGTACAATACACGCACACACACACCCCTTTCTGGGACCATTTCCTTCGTGAGCAAGTTCAATACATTCCAGTAGATAGCACTGTGATACTGCACAATTCTGGAAACACACCACCTCTTTGATGACAGTTTATATTTATTACTGCATTTTATGTGATTTTTTAAAAATGGCAGAATAAAGCTTAAAAACAACAGGAGAGGCACCAGAGGTTTACAATTTAGTGAAAAGGACCCGCAAACTTCCATCAGTGACTGACCAAGGGTGCATGATAAAAGCCTTGCACGTAGCGGCGGGCAAACCCACAATTTGCCATGGTGTTGGCTGCACCCATTTTGAATCTTCAATCCCCAATCAGGGGTTGCTACATAATGTCCAAACCTGGACACTATAAGTTAATCATGGATTAAACAACTGACAAGTTAATTTAAAATTAATAATGTAACCCATGATTAACCCATAGTGTCTGGGTTTGGAAGCAACTCCCTTTGGCGTAATCATGGGTTGACTATTCAAAAAGGCTGCAGAATATGCCCAGCACATACCACGGCAAATCGTGGGTTAATTATTCATTAACTCACAATTTGTCATCATTTTTTGTGTGAACAGCCCCATTAATATTCTGCTTATATATATATGTGTGTGTGTGTGTGTGTGTGTGTGTGTGTATGTGTATCACATCAGTTATTGATTTTATTTTTTAATGAAAAGATGAGCTGTCATCATTAATCTTAAATATCTGTCAAACTGTTTAAATAAACAAATTAAAACTTTTGTGAGGGGGGGGGAGTCAAAAATTGCACTGGAATGGGGATATGGGATGGATGGAGAACCTGTTTTCTGCAAGAGGAAGAGCCTTTCTGTGAGAGGAGGGCTCTGCCCATGGAAGGTTCGTAGTTTGGGGGTACTCTTAGACCCATTTCTGTCGTTGGAGGCTCAAGTAGCTGCCACGGCTCAGAGTGCCTTTTACCATCTTCGGTTGGTTCGCCAACTACGGCCTCTCCTGGACAGGGATAGCTTGCCCACGGTGGTACAGGCATTGGTAACCTCAAGATTGGATTACTGCAATGCGCTCTATGTGGGGCTGCCCTTGAAGCTGCTCCGGAAGCTGGAGCTAATGCAGAATGCTGCAGCTCGGCTGTTGTCTGGAGCTGCCCCTTTCCAGCATGTAACTCCTCTGCTGAGGGAACTGCACTGGCTGCCTATTCGCTACCGGGTAAGTTTTAAGGTTCTTGTACTTGTGTACAAAGCCCAAAACTACTTGGGACCAGGATTCCTGAGAGAGCGCCTTCTCCCTTACCAACCTGCCCGGTCACTGAGGTCATCTGAGGGCCTGCTCCTGGTGGTTCCACCTAGATCCATCCTCCGATTGGAGTCCACCAGGGGAAGAGCCTTCAGCGTGGTGGCGCCCCTCCTATGGAATTCCCTGCCTCTGGAGGTCAGGCAGGCGCCAACCTTGTACTCCTTTCGGCGCCTCCTGAAAACATCTTTATTCCAAGAAGCCTTTCCTTAATATGCAGCCTTGGATCTCTGTTTTTCTTCTTTTAAATTTTGTTTTAACTGTTTTATTCTGTTTTTATTTTAATTTTATCTTGTACACTGCTCCAAAATTTTTCAATGGGGAGCGGTACATAAATATTCTAAATAAATAATAAATAAATAAGGTCCTCCTGCCTGATTTTAGGGGATCTCCCCCTCCTTCCTACACCATAGCGTGTCCCATTCAGCAGCGTCTCTTGATTCTCTGTGTAGCATTTTCAGCATGTCTGGAGGAGCTGCCTTGGGAAGGAGGGGGCAGAGAAGTCCACTTGCACCAGCACAGCTGATCCAGCATAAACCTGGGTCCAACTCTATATGTGTGTGTGCGTGTGTCTTGTAAGGAGGGATGTCACAAGCACTATACATTAGTTGCCTATGAACCATATTACACACCAGAGCTCAATGTGATGATAGCACTAGTGATGAGTTAAGGGTGCAGGGTAATCACAGGCCGCAAATGTTAATTAAAACTAACATAATAAATTAAAATAAATCAAATTGCTTAACCCAAGACACCAAATAAAAACTAAAGCCTACTCAGGGCTTAATAAGATACTTCATTGCAGTATTAATAATTCCAGAGTGGTATGAAGAGTTTCAATTAAACCGCACACTACAAGCACAACATTTGCACAGACCACAGGAGAACAATATCTTGATGGAATTAAACAGCGTTATAGTCTTTGGCTGTTTCTGCTGGCCCAGCCAAGGCTCCTCTTGGCACCGCAGTGCGATAATTCAGAGCAAGGCAACAAATCTGCAATCACGCTGAGGCAGCAATAAATACAGTTATAAAGGGAAAGCCAAAGAAAACAACAGTGGTCTAAGAGGGACTTGCACAAAACTGGCAGGCATTGTTTTTTGAGCCAACATAAAATAGAGGGTTATAATAATATTATGAATGGTGTGGAGAAAGAGAGAGAGAGAGAGAGAGGGAGAAAGTTTTCCTTCTCCACACCATTCATAAGATTATTAAAAATTCTCTCTCTCATATTAATAGACTCATATTAATAAACTGAGAATAGTTTATTCCTGACCAGGGAAAGGAAGCACTTTCTCCTCACAATGCACAATCAACTGAGAAAACCCACAGCCACAACAGGTGATGGCCACTAGCTCAGGTAGTGTTAGGTAAGAATTGGACAAAGCTCATCACTGTCAGCCATGGTGCCTCTCCATGTGAAGGGCAGTATACCTGTTAAGTACCAGATGCTCAGGACATGCAAGCAAGGATGTCACCTAGGGCATGTCTAGACGGGGCGATATCCCGGGGATTGACCCTGTGCATCCACATGATGCACAGGGCATCCCGGGAGCAGGGAGGGACGATCCCTCTCTTTCTCTGGGATATCACCCTACCCTTCAATTTTGATTTTCCCCATGGTCTCAGGATGATCCCAGCTCCTTGCGAGTAGATGCAAGGAGCCGGGAACCGGGGGTGGGGTGGGGTGGGGGGGAGCGGGAGATTTTGTTTGTTTTAAAAACTTACATTTTGCGCAGGAGTGCCCCTGCGCTCTTCTCTGATTAAAAAAACAAACAAAATGGCGGCCGCTATGTCCTCTTCCTTCTGGGATGTCGCAAGCCACGTGTAGACAAGGGGGACAATCTCGCGATCGTAAAATCATGAGATCCTCCTCCTCAACCCCTCTCGTCTAGCCATGCCCCTAGTTAGAGGGTCTTGCCCTACTTATGGGCTCCTCATCTGGAAACGGAATGTTGGACTAGATGGACCTTTGATCTCATCCAATAAGGCAGGGCCTTTGTTTTTAATAAAACATCCAGGAATTAATAATCTGTGCAATTATTATTATTATTATTATTATTATTATTTATTTATTTATATAGCACCATCAGTGTACATGGTGCTGTACAGAGTAAAGCAGTAAATAGCAAGACCCTGCCGCATAGGCTTACAATCTAAAAAAATCATAGTGAAACAATAAGGAGGGGAAGAGAATGCAAACAGGTACAGGGTAGGGTAAGCAGGCACAGGGTAGGGTAAAACTAACAGTAGAAAGTAACAGTAGAAGTCTGCACAACATCAAGTTTTAAAAGCTTTAGGAAAAAGACCTTGGCACTGACTTCATGATGGCACTTAGAAATTGTGCCATCATGAGCACTAAGATCATGAACAGTCCAGGTTCAGCACTGACCTTTTAATGCAAAACATAGCAGAGAGACACTTTATCAAATGCATATACCTTATGAAAATTAGTACAGTGGCCTTTCAGTGCCTCTTCGCTATCCTAGGCTAATTTAGTGAGGAAAAAACGAACAATTGACTCCCAGCTCTTTCTAGCACAGCCTATAAAGTGAAAGAGTCCTCGTAATACATAAAGTCCTCGTAATACATAAACAGACTTCTCACAAAACCAAGCCACCAAAATTACTGCAGTTAACTGGTCATTATTAGGGAACTGGAAAGTGCAAACACAATCCTGAATTTATTTGTAAAGACTGCATTTAGATTGTTCTGAAAAATCTGCATTTAAATGTAAAATAATGCAAAAAACCCGACACCATAAACATTTCAAAACCATGAAGTTTTGAAAAAGCTGATTGTTTTTATAATCAACAGAATACTCTATGTTATAACTCAAAAACATTATTTTCATTTTTCTCATTTATACCCCACTTATAAGGCCCACACAGCAGCTTATAACACCCCCACACACACACCCCACACCCCCGGCAATGCTATGCAATGCAACGATAAAAGGGAATTAGATTAATTGTTAATTCCATTAGGAGGACTCAATTGAGTTGGAAAACATATTCTCTTGATTTTGCATTCTAGACCAGGAGGGGATATGTCTTAGTTATACAAACTGTGCAAAACAAAAGGATGAGGAAAGATTTGATATAATGAACTGAGCGTATCCAAGATCGTTGTTCTAATACATAAGATGCTGTAGGAAACTGCCCTGTTGTTGAGTACTATTCATATAAACTAGCCATGCAAGTAGCAACTTCAGAAAAAGCAAATTGCATGCAAGCAAATATAGCCAGAGTAAAAACATCAATGCAAACTTGGAGGTACAAAATGAAAGAGTAAAGAAAAATGACAAAAGGAGGCTAATTATTTCATGCCCTAGAAAATATACAATGTTAATTTGTTTGTTTTTCTTCTTCTTTTTCTTTGGTATCTGGTTTCATTCCAAAACAGTTTTCTAACAAGAGTGAGGAATTCCAGCTGTGTGATGTGAGGTTAATGTGAACATATGTGCATCTTATTCTTGAGTACGTTTAACAAGAAAGACAGACAGAAACAGTTGGAGCAATGGAACATCATAAACAAACTTGTAGTGGAACTTAAGTAATAAGGGGTTCCTACCTGTCTGCTGAGTACCAGCAATGTGACAAAGAAGATGAAGAGAGATACAGAGCCCATTGTCTTCAGATCTTTCAGGATCCCTGGCCTGTAGAAACAAAGCCACAAGTGGAATCAAGAGGGAAACAATAAGATTATGCAAATTCTGAGCCTGGCTATTTTACTTTGAGGGTCACTATTACTACATTTTATACTACTGGTAGAATCAGGTTCTTAAGCACTTCGGGGTCAGGTTTGCATCATTGAATGCTCCACCAAATAGGAAGCTCTCTGCACAAAGAAAACTAGTAAGTATGGCCAGCCCAAGAATTTTTTCTGTCTAAGGTGGAGCTACAAATGCTGTCTCCCAGTTCCAATCAAGCTACATACTACCCAAGGCTAGTCAAGTTATCTGCATCTGAGGACAAAAATCCCACAAATGCCTTCCTGGCATCAAAACTAACAAACTAACCATTTGCTGCTCTTCTATGATAGCCAAAATCAGCTGCCTGAGGGAGCTACTTCACCCTACCATCTCTTTGACTTGACTGTTTTTTATATGTTTTGGGAGACACACACCCGCCCCTTCATTTTATGGCAGTGACATTCCAGACAATAATGACAACTGCTGAAAAGAGAAGGCATGAGGAGTAATTATGCCCTTGTGAATAAAACATGGCAGGCAGAAACCTATTTATTATTTTATTTATTTATTTACAATATTTGTATACCGCTCCCAATTCAAGAATTTTGGAGCAGCAGACAAATAGAATAAAAAACAGAATAAAAACACATTAAAATACATTTTATAAGGATATCAAATGACTATCAGATTTTACTGACTGTATGAAATTTTGCTCTTGTTAAAAAAATAAAACTACCTCATTTGTGGAAAAGATTAGTTTCTTATTAATTACGATGCAATGACGCCACATATAGCTATGACTGTAAGAACACTTTTTATGATGGAGAATGCTGTCTTTTGCCAGCACAACAGAGCTAAAGGGTTTGCAATTCCTAATTTAATGACAACAAAGGGACTTGTGGCACTTTAAAGATTAACAAATTCATTCCGGCATAAGATCTCATGGACTGCAATCTATCCCCTTCGGAACTAATTTAATGAGCCGATTCTGCAATCATGAAAATTATTTTTGTCCTTAATTATTGTTTTTGCTTGTGTTGATAATGGTATGCTAATCCCCAAACCAACAAAAAACATGTGTATAGAATGTAATTCTTTCCTCTGTTTGATTGCAGAGTGGTTAACAAATCACCATGGGTTATTACCCAATCTGCACATGCTAACCAGTTGTAGGCTAACCAGATTTGCATAATTACCCTCACTGGTATGGCTTCTCATGTCATCTGAACCTGGCAAGGATGGGTCGTTGGGGTGGGTAACAAATCACCCGGAAACCATGGGCTGTTGTAGGGTTGTTGGATGGTTTATGTTCTCAGAACCCCCACAGGGTTTGGAGGACACAAGAAATTGCACTGGCGGGAGTAATTATGCAAATCTGGTTGGCACGCAACCATGCGAACCAGTCCCTTTTGTGCTCAGGGTCTCCCCAGCCGACCTGACACAACTGGGTGGCAGAGATGCACTACACAGGATCCATTGCCCTGGCTGGTCTTCCCTGCTCCCTCCTTCCCACGACAACCTGCACAGTCCATGAAAATACTGAATGGGGTAAGCTATGGTGTGGGAATGAGGGGGGATCTCCCCAAAATGGGTGGAGGGACCTTCCTCTCATGGGAGTCAGATCCTGGATCCAATTCTTAAAGTGAAGGCAACTCTGTGCCTCATATATATATATATATATATATATATATATATATATATAGTTTGGACAACACAACAACCCATCATGGGTGATCACCCATGGTGGGTTGTCATGCTATGCAAACCTGGTGCAGTTTCTGCACAGTGGTTTATTTATTTTAGCATTTTTATCCCGCCCTTTAGCCAAAAATGCTCTCAAGGCGGCTTACAAAAATATTTCTTAAGACATAATTATTTCTTATTTCTCACAAACAAGCTACCCTGAGAACCCACAGCTTGTTTTAGGGTTGATAGGTAGCTTGTTCTGTTGTCCAAACCCAGCAGGGCAGCTGCATCATGGGTTGTTGGGAATGGCTACAGAGCTGGCCAGCCATTGACAACAAATGAGGTACCTGGGATACATGTTGGAATTGGCAGGAGGACTGAGGGGGAAGAGAGGGATAAGTCATGGCAAGCCTTGCTAGCAGGCGAACAACTAACCCATGCTGGCTTACTTGCGGGATGGCTTAGTGAGGGTAGTTATGGAAATTAGGTGGTGTGTGACCGACATTTGTGGGGTGGGATAATAACCATGGTTTATTTTCCCTCCCTGATTGTGTGAACCTGGTCATTATCTAGTTGGTCTTAAGTAGCTCTTTAACCAAGTGTAACTGGCCTACCTTTTTAGAGGTGCCATTGTATATAGGAACTTGTTGTAATTGTCCAGCACAGAGCCATGCATGTGCAGAAGAATGACATTGTAGATCACCAGAGCAACCAACATGATTGCCATTTTCAGTTCATGATTTATCCGAAGGAAAACAGAACAGGAAATCAAGCCCAAGATGCAGCTGTAGATAAAGTACTAGAAGAAGAGGAAGACCAAACAAATGAGGAAGTGGGTTAGCAACTAAGGCTGAATTCTCCCTATGATAGTAAATCTGTCTGGGCTGTAGCACTTCAGACTACAGCTGGGAGCTCACATAACTGAGAGCTCCTTCATAGAAGTATTCCAGCCACATAGAAAATTAGACATCAGGATGAAGGATTCTAGCCTAGCCTTTTCCCTGACACGCACGTTTTCTATGTACAGCAACCCTCACCCCCATGTGCTCCATTAAAATGGATGAGATGAGGAGGGCCCTCATCCATTATCACAACGGCATGGATACTGTTTTCATAACCACATCATGGTGATAGCTTCTAAAAGACTGAAAGGGCAAGGGCAAGGGCAGTCACTGAAATCCTTCCCATACAATTGTTGCATTCACTTCCTAGCCAGGAAACATCTGAGTGAGAAGGACCTACATAGCGGCCTCCACCCTTTTGTTCTAGCTTTTGAAACCTTACCACCAGTGGTGCAGTGGAGCCAGTGCTCACAGGGACACTGGCATCACCTGCCACCTTCTCTCCCCCATCAGACTTCCCTGTTCCCTCTGAGCTTAGCTGCAATCCTCACAACAGCTGGGGGTGGGGTGGGGGTGGAATGAATTTTCTCAGCAACCATATATAGTCGTGAGCAGCCCTGTTGTAATGCAAAGTATTTTGGTGTGGTCTGATGAGCAGCTGCACTTCAAAATTTATCACTACGCCACTGCTTGCCACAATGGTGTGGGATGGAGCCATGGAAAAACACCTCCAGCACCTCAGGGATGCTGACTTCTATGCATAGGTAGTTAAGACTGGGTTGGAAGACTGCAATCCATTGCACTCTTACTTAGGAGCAGGACCCATCAAACCCTGTTCTTGCAAAGGATTAGACTGTAAGCCTTGATTCTCCGATCAAGCAGCAACATGCTGACCTCTTACAATGTCTGGATACTGCTCTGCAAGGCCCTTTGGGAATGTGATCAGCAGCTCTTTGGGAGGGGTGTCATTTGCATGGAATGGTAAGCAGGTCATCAGAGGAACTATGTGAGTGGAAACCTTTGTATGGTCCAGGATCGGTGCGGAAACAACTACAGAGGAATTGGTAGAAGTGCATGTAAACGGGATCTTAAGTTTTTATCATTCAACTGGCAGTAAGTGTACCTGCTACGATTAAATAAATATGATGCAAACTTACTGGTAAGAAAAAATGGTTGCTTTGAATATACCAGAGTGTCTGCTCACTCGCCTCAGGAGAACTTGCATTTGATGAATTAAGCATAGGGAGTAATTCAATCACATCATCATCATCATTATCATCATCATCACCATCCAAGAAAAACTAGAATGAACAAACATGAAATCTCTTACGGTTTTCATCAAGCAAACAGAAGAAATCTAACATCCGGAAGGACAGAAATAAATGGAAGTTTTGATACTAATTTAAACAGGAGATACGTTACACTTTCTTTATTAAATTTATATACCGCTCCATAGCCGAAGCTATGGGTTTACAAAAGTGGTTTACAAACGTTAAAAACAGTGAACTTTAAAAAGTATACAAAATTTAAAACCATCAAAATATAAAAACAACAGTATAAAACAACTGTATCAATTTAAACAACAGTTTTTCCATTGTGAAGAGAATAAAGCTACTACTCAATTGTATATTGCTCACCAAGACAAAGCCTATTTGAAGTTTCCCATTTGACACATTACTCCACTATGCACACTACTCTCTTAAACAGCCATAAATTATTTTAATAGACTGTAGGAGATAATAAAGACTATGAAGTTTTATGCACAGTCTTTGATGCTACCTAAGAATGATGTTAAAAACATCCAGAAGCAGGCTAAAAATAAAAGCAGAGAAAGAATGGACGTTCTTCTTTTGAATGGATTCAAGTGGTGCCAACATGCAATCGCCACCTCATACATAGACGCTGTGCAAACGGTCTGGCCCCCTCCCTTCCTACCACCTGGATGCCCAGGGCACTTTCCGGCCAGCCCTGCTCTGATACCGGAAGTGAGAGGAGTATCCTGGGAGATGAAACAGATAGGCAGGAGAGTCAGGGAAAGGTTCAGTGTGATGTTTTACTGCTGATGCCTATGTTAATAAGTGTAATATAAGAATTTATTAAGGTTTTCTGAGTTTATAGGAAGTATTCTCTGTGTGTTTGTTGCAGATTGGTGTGTATGGGTCATAGGGGTTGGTTGTGCATTTTAAACGTTTAAACGTTCTTTGTTTGTTCCCCCCCCCCCAAATGTATGTTTTAAACTTTGTAAGGCCGTCTTGAGGCCCAGCATTGGGCAAAAGGCGGGACACAAATATTATAATAACACCGTTTTTCTTCGATTCTAAGACACACTTCCCCCCCATATACACATCTCTAAAAATGGGGTGTGTCTTAGAATCGCAGGTGCATTTATTATTTCTTAGAATCAAAGCTTTTTTTCTGTTGGTGGTACTGAAATTAGTGTGCGTCTTACAATTGATGGCGTCTTAGAATCGAAGAAATACGGTAATAATAATAATAATAATAGAGTTAATGAGTGCTGGATGAAAGGAGAGTGCTGATTGGATGTTTGTGTGGAGTGTCTGGATTGGCTGTGTGTTAAATAAATAACATTCATTTAAACCTGGTGTGGACATTGGAGTACCTGGGGAAGGGTACAGGTGATCATATGGTGGCAGCGGAAGGGAGAAAATTGGGACAAGGGTGCTGATCTGTGCTGCTGTGGGGGCCTAAGCAGAAGTAGGCGCGCCACAGGGACAGAGTTGGCATCTATAGCCCTGACGTGTGCACCCGAGCTGGGTTCTTTGGAGTCAATAAAGAAGTGAATTGATCCAGAAGTGAAACCCAGTAGGAGGTGGCCGTCACATTCAGCTCTCCCTTTTGGTGTCAAAATAAGAGTCCCTCAACCTTCTCCTGTGTATGAGAATAGGGCAGACAAACAGACTTGTGAAATAACAAACGCGGTTGCCTCCATTACATAAAGTTTGACCTTGAGGTGCCATGAATTTTGATGCACCGTATTATCTTCACAGCTGTGTATGCCCTCTTTGACCCACCCAGGCAATACATATTCTGAAACTACATTTCATCTTAAGTTACATTGAAGATATTTTCTATTAAATGCTAGTGCCTGAAGTAACATAGAAAGGTGGCTAATTTTAATAAAAAGATGAGAAATGTAACAGAAAATGTCAGTTTATGGGAGGCAACTGTTTCTCCCTCCAGTCACCCTCCAGCTTTCTTCTACTACTTATTTAGTGGCATGAGTTCTTCTCATTGCTTCCAGATACGCAAATTACATATAAAAAGGAGAAACATATAAGTTTGTCACCTGCTAAATGGAAGCGGCCTTTAAGATAAATGACTTCCAAGATCTCTATGCCCTGCTGGGCTGCTGCTAGCTGAACAGGGGCAATGATGGAGGTGATTTTCACCTCTCTGTCCTCATTTTAAAATCTTTCCACTAGACTGGCCTCTGATGTCTAATTTGGCCTGTGACTGGAGATGCCACAGGATATATTGGGCTCTCCTCCTCCCTCCCCTCCCCGCCCACCTATCCCTTTTCCCTCTCCCTGTTCTCATTCAAGATCATTACACTGACCCTGGAAGAGGACCCATGGTGGAGCTTTCTGTCAGGGTGGTGGGGGTGAAGACCTGAGCAAGCAGTGGGGTTGAAGATCTGAGCAAGAATTTTCACTTCCAAGGTTGTAGCTCTGTCTATCCTATGGCCCTTCAGACATAGGATGCACCTTTAACTTTTTTTAAAAAAAAAGAAATGGAAAGGGTTTGCTTTCTACGGTGCATATGCATTTTAGTCCCATTCTTACTTCTGGTTAAATAAGTTTCAACCAGAGGCAGAAGTGGAATAAGCATACACCAAGAACAGCAATTCCAGTTTCAAATAGCCTGAACACCCGGAGGGCGGGGGGGAACCACACCTGTTGTCTGCTCCACTCTGTCTTATTTCCAGAGATCTTTGGTGATCTTTGGTGATACTAGTGATCTTTGGTGTGTATCATGGCCGAACAAGAACACTCTGTGTGTGTGTGTGTGTGTGCGCGCGTGCGTGTGTTTGAAATATTTCCAGTTGTCCCAGTGTCTAACTGAACTATAAGAAAAATTAACAAGAAACCCAACCGGGCTGCATGAGAAACATGCTTATTCATCAGTGGGAAACTGTTAGCAAGACAACATCCTTACACATTGCATATTTAGGGGTCATCTAGACCAAGTAGGATATTCCACTATGAAACCTGTAAATAAAAGGCAGGAGCCGCACCAAGCAGGACATAGCGGTATGAAAGCGGTAGATGGTATGTGTCAGTGGGCCCCAACAGTGGTCAGCGCACTTCAATACCGCTATAAAGCAGCAGTGTGGCTCCTGCCTTTTATATACCACTTTCATAGTGGAATATCCTGCTTGGTGTAGATGAGCCCTTAGTTAAGAACGTAAGGAGAACCCTGCGGATCAGACAAAAGATCCATTTAGTTCAGAAAACTGTTTCCCACAATGGCCAGCCAGATGCCTTTGGAAAGCCCACAAGAGGACATGAAGGCAATGGTTCCTGTTAATTGGAATTCATCACATTGTTCTCATGGCAGCTTACAAATGAGAAGTCAAATGTCAGCTTGGCTGGGAAAACCTTCAGCAAGGCCTAGGGACGAGAGGACTTGTATTATGCCATTGAAAGGCATGGTGGAGGGAGAGACAGTCATCAGGAAGCCTAAGGGCAGAGAAGCTGTCCTAAAGAAGCGATATGGAGGAAATAGAAGCTGGGAAAGGAAGGATCTGAACGGAGGATGGGTGAGAGAAGCAGAGGCCAAAGTTAAACGGTTTTGTTGGTAGCTCCAGCTCTGGAATGTCCTCCCAAGGGAAGCTTGCCTGGCACCCACACTGCTATCTATTCTCCCAGGCTTTTCAACTGTTTTCATATTCCTAATATTTAAGACCTATTACTTTAGCCCCTGTGGCATGATGTTAATTCTTGTGCCTCGTGGTGGTTTTAGTTTTACACCCATATCATAGTTTATGCTGCGTCAGTATGCCTATTGGTTTATTGCGGTGTTGTGGTTTTTTATTGCATTTTATGATTTATGTATTTATTTATTATAGCCAAAAAGACTCTCAAGACACCCACAGGCTTAACTGGGAGGGAGGAGGGAAAATATGTTGTTACTGGGTTAGATTCAGTACCTTACTTTCTGTGGCAGGGCTCCACTCATAGAAGGGCCCTCCACCTGATTTTTGGGGACCCGCTCCCCCACCCCAAACACACACGACTCAGCCCATTTAGCAGGGTCTCCTGATTCTCTGACTTGGTCTGGATGGTAAGCAACTTTTTGCACATGCAAGCCATGGCAGAAGTGTGCTGTGGCTTCTCGTGTCATGCAAGCCCAGTGGGAGTGAGTGGGGGTTGTTGGCGTGCTTAACAAACCACTTACAGTCTATGGTCTGCAAAATGGCAGTCGGTGTGTGAACAGGTGCTCTGTATAGTATTTTCAAGGGTCTGGACGGGATTTCATGGCGACTGGGAAGTCCACTTCTGCCAGCGCAGTTAATCCAGCATAAATCTGGATCCAACCGATTATATTTTAGATACTATTCTGCAATGATGCGTCTAGTCATAAGGGTGGTTTTTCATACCAACTAGAATTCAAACTTATTGAACGAAATACTACTCATTGTTGAAAAGGAAACTCAGCATCTTAGGATGATGGGTAAACTCTTTCAAAAAGATAAATATTTCAACTAATACTACAGGGAGATCGAGATAGTGTCCCAGTTGTCAACATCTCCAGGAGAGATGGGATTTGGAGTAAACCTGGAGTGCTTATCCTCTGTCACAACTGCCAGCTGATGTTTGTAAAACTGAGGTGAGACACAGAGGCCCTTTCCAAGGATTAGACCAATCTCTGGCTCCCTCAACCAGCCGTGCGTTGTCTCAAATGAAGTGGATGTCAGTGTGGTTGGGCAGCTGCTGGTTGGCACCACCTCTTTCCTTTGCTCCTCTTCGTCCTCCCTGGCTGCACTGCTGCTTCCTCCAGCTGCACTTTCTCCTTCCCCGTTGTTTGTGGGGAGATCCCGGCAACTCACTGAAAACAGACTTTTCTAGGACAGAGGTGCAAAAGGACAAGACAGAGGAACTGAGGCTGCCTGTGGCCCATTCTATCTCTCCTTTTCTTCTTACATCACTCTGAAACTGTTCATTCTGCACCTTGTGTAGCCAACTCTGTTGCAGTGAAAATCAAGTTTTCCCCATTGACTAGAAGCCTCCTAGTGCCACCTCTCCATTTACCATAGCACCCTCTTCACTCCTTATTTGGTGAGACATAATTCCATTTTTCCTCACTTTATCATTACTATTATGAATCATTAGAGAACAGTCTACTGGTCTAGTGCTTAGGCAGGCGTATAAAACCAATCTTTTATTTCTGTAAACATTGGTTGTAAAATAAAAAAAAAACATGTATTCTTTAAACTTTGTTGGTGTTCTTGAAATAATTCCCTCACTGTATCACAGAGTATGGCAGCGGTCAGCAATGCAGTACCCATGAGTGCCCTCCAAGGGTGCCCACCAGACCCCACTGGACCCCTGTGGCTTTTCCTTCCTTCCTCCCCCTGTGCCACCATGGCCTTTCCTTCCTTCCCTCCCTCCCATCTGCTACGCTACCGCAGATCAGAAGATAAGGTGAGCATGGCAGGAGTTGCAGGAGAAAGAGGAAGGGGAAATAGTGAGGGGAGGAGCAGGAGGAAATAGCGAGTGGGGGAGATGGAGGAGGAAGACGAAGAAGATCATGAGCAAGGGGAAGAGAAGGAAGGAAACAGTGAGCAGAAGGGGGAGGCAAAAGAAGATGCACCCACCCATGCACCCTGACACCATTTTTTTGGTAGGGCCTGCAGCCTCAATTCAAAATATAAAACATGCCTGTAGGCCCAAAAAGTTGGTTACCCCTAGTGTAAAGTCTGCCCTGTGGGTCCCACATCTGTTCCCAAGAATCTAGTATCGCCATACACATACAGATGTGTAATCTTATACATGTGTGATCAAGGTCAAGCAGGAGCAGTCCCTGTAAGAGGTCTGTCTATTCCAAGATTCTGCTTGCCATAGTGACCAACTAGATGCTTCTGGAAAGCTTACAAGCAATGCTTGAAGACCAGAGCCCTCTCCTACCTCTGGTCCCTCAGGAACTTACACTCAGAAACATATTGCCTGAACCTGGAAGTTCCATATAGCCATCGTGACAAATAGCCAGGGAGCAGGTACTGCCATGGTTAGAATGCTGGATTAAGACTGATGAACCCAGGTTCAAAGCTTCACTCAGCCATGAACTCACTGGGGAAGTTTGGGCCACTCACTAACAGATTAATCGTCTTCCTGTGGCTGTTGTCTTGCTGGTTCAACAAAATTTACATCAGGAATGAGTCCAAGATCTCTTTTTTCTGGTTATTTCCATGACCAACTGTTAACATGCAAAATTATTTAGGATAGGAACATGCATTTACACAATCTATATGAGAGTAACTGAAGTCAACCATTATTACAATAATTTCTCCTTCGGGATGCCTCCTTGGTTTCTTCCTCTGTCTCAAAATCACCTTCAGGATTTTGTATTTTGGTCAGGTGGCTAATAGTATAATTCTAATACTAAATTACTTTTTGGTTGTGATATTATCACTTAGAAGGATTATGTGGAGGAGTTTGTTTCTCTTAACCTTTCAAGTTTATTGAACTCTATGCCTAATACACCCTTCCTTGTTCTTTCTACAGAGTTTATATCTATTTCTGTTCCACTGAGGTCATTCTATCAGGTTTCTGATATGTCCACTATATCTATGTACTATGTTCTTGCTTAATACCAAGCACTCAAGCACCATCGTGGCTTGGAGACTTAAACCCATTTTATTTTCCATCACGGGACAAATATTGGTAGCTGGATGTTTGCTCTGCAGGTATCTTTTTTTACTATGTACCAGCTCTTATTCTATTTTAATAGGAATTGTAGCTTAATGAGAGCTACTGGATATTCTGTTAGAGATCCCTAACTGCTCTGCATGGAACTATTTTCCTACAGGAATCTTTAATGCTTATTACTAGAGATCTTTCTTTTCTTTCTTTAACGGAAGCTTGATGTGCAGAAAATTTTGACACTTCAAAAAAGCTCAAGCTTTAATAGCAAAACAGTACGTTTATTTGCTTCGTGCCAAACGGTCTTCTATTGCTCTACAGTTCAGTGCCAGCTTATTTGCTCTGTGCCAAACAGCGCCTGACCTGAAACTTTAAGAAATGCTAAATGGTCTTTTTTAAAAAGAACCCGTCAAACAGCACCTGATCTCACGTCACGTGTTTTCAACCTCCATTACCTGTATCCCTCCACTTTCCTTTTTTCTACCGTATTACCCTTTGGGTTTGTTTTTATTCATTTTGCTTCACCGGCAGGCTTCACGGGGTGCTGCTAGGCCTCGGCGTGGTGGCTAGGGGCACCCATCTCATATTGTATTGTTTTGAATGGGATGAATCAGAGTGAGGAGGGTCTGCTGCTCCTCCTCCTCCTCTTGTGATGTCCTGTGTGTGTGTGTGTCTCTGTGTGTGTGTGTGAGAGAGAGAGAGAGAGGGAGAGAGAGAGGAGGGGTAGTGGGCAGGGTGGTTGGCTCTGGCTCAGTGCTGCTGAGAGAAAGGTGGCATTTTTCTTCTCTTCCCATCCCATCTCACCTTTTGTTTTTCAGGCCCTGGTGAAGGTGGGTTGATGGGCTTCTTGGGTGGGGACTTGGAACACCCCCTTTCCCTGCAACAGAGGAGGGAAGGATCTGTCTATGCTTTCATGTAATGGAAGGGGGTTATTATTGGAAGGAGGGGGTACCTCATTCCTTCGATTGTAAGACACCATCGATTGTAAGACGCACACTAATTTCAGTACCACCAACAGGACCCCCCCCCCCGCGATTCTAAGTACACCCCGTTTTTAGAGATGTTTATATGGGGGGGGGAAGTGCATCTTAGAATTGAAGAAATACGGTAATTCTGTGGGTGAATGAGAAAGAGGGAGGTGGGTTGGAAGACTTGCTTGCTATGACAGGGCGGGACTTGCTTTAATGTAGTGGGAAGAGGTCATATTATTGGGTTGCCCATTGAAAGCAAGCTGATGCAGGACATAATTGGAAAATTGAGAGACGAAGGGTAAAGGAAAGAAGGAAACGCTCCCTGGAAGTTGTTCTAATCACAAGGGAAATAGCCAAACATATTTTCATTCAATCATTCTCAGACTACTAGCGTCCTTGGCGACACAGGCTTTACACTAGTCTTGAAAAAGGAGAGAGAATTACTGTTCAACCAATTTAAGTACAGACATGCTATTTGCAAATGGTACACTGTGCTTTGGATTGCACAGATCTGCCTGTGGCCAGCAAGGAATAAATGGTCTATCTTTCTGAAGCGTGTTTGCTAAATGACTGTCAATCCCTACCAACTCTACAATTCTACACTATAATTCTGTCTGGGGTGCTGGCGAGTAGGAGACGTAATTCTACATGTAGATTATTTAAAATTTTACCCTGCCCTATACAGAAGGTTCATGTTTCACTTTTCTTTGTGTGAGTCAATTAACATTAGAAATCTAAAGTGGTTTTAAAATTTACATAGCTCCTGTATGTTCCAACACACATGGGCCCAGCAACACATGATGTTCTTATGAACATTGTACAGGCATAGGCACTACTTAATAAGTGAACCAGGACTGGGGGGGGGGGCAAAGTAGGTGAAGATGTGGTGGGCAGAAAATAAGCATACAGATGATCCCCTACCCCATTTATTGTGAAAATAATGCATGTTAGGGCATATGAAAATAGCCTTTAAAATAAACACGGCCATCTGCTAATTCCCAATGCTAATTGGACCCTGCATCACATCATGAGCACAACTGATATTAGTACATTATGAAATGGTGAATTTTTACAGGACTCACCAAGCCGGTGCATAATGAGGGAATGAATGGCCATCATTTATAGAATCATAGAATCATAGAATAGCAGAGTTGGAAGGGGCCTACAAGGCCATCGAGTCCAACCCCCTGCTCAATGCAGGAATCCACCCTAAAGCATCCCTGACAGATGCTTGTCCAGCTGCCTCTTGAAGGCCTCTAGTGTGGGAGAGCCCACAACCCCCCTAGGTAGCTGATTCCATTGTCACAGCCCTCTTAACTGTTGCCTGGCAATGATGGGTATCATTAAAAAAATGATGTTCATGAGAGAAATACTTCCTGATTTTAGTCACTGTTATCTGAGAACAGCCAAGAAAGCTGCAAGACAACTTTGTCCTTTAAGACCCTCATTGCTCACTAGATTGATCCTTTGTCAATCTTATTGGTATGAAATAAGAAACATCTGAAACTTCAAAGAAGTACTTTTCTTTTAACAAATAGATAAATTAATGTGAGATTTATAAAAGTCCAATGTTCATATACAACACCATACAGCACATTAAAAAAAATTAGTTAATGGAATTGGGCAGTAGATTTTGTTCTTCCAACAGTACACATTTGAACAAGAGAAATGGTTTTGTGCTTTCACATCAGGATATTTTAAGGTTCATTTGAATTCTTTTAATTAACCATTTCACACAAGAAGCCTGAAATAATAAAAGAACTGGCCAATTAGTTCAAATTAATATGTGAAACTCAGTTCTTTATCCTGTCCCTATTCCCAATATTCACACTGCTTCATGACTCCGTTTCCTCCTTTAGAATTGCCTGGTTACACTGCTGCAGTAACTGTCGGAGCTTCAACTAGCAGGAAGTCCCTTCTATGCATTTCCTTAAGGCATATCAGCCCTGTTATTATTAGTTAGAGTACTCCATTGATTCTCCCCATTCCACCATGTTTCTGCAATGCTCACTATGTCTAGGTTCTCCTTTAAGAACAAGCACTTCAATTCTCCCATTTTGGCTCGGAGGCTTTCTACCATTTGCATAGAAACACCTGTGCACAGTGTCACTCCCCAGATATCTCTGGCATGTGCACTTAGGGCTATTTGATTGGTTATCATGTTCTATCATATACTCATGGCCTATTTTATCCCCTTCTACATTTGGACCATCAAATGTAACCTAACTGCATGATTCCCAGTTTCTGTAAGCTTTTCCCCAGGTTTAGTTTAAAAGCTGCTTGGCCACCTTTTTTATGTTTATTGCCAGCAGTCTGGTTCCATTTTGTTTTAAGTGGAGCCCATCCCTTTCATACAGGCTTGACTTGTCCCAAAATGTTCCTCAGTACCTAACAAATCTGGGGGGGTGGGGAACCTCCTTTGAGACTTCTCAGCTTTACCTATCTAGCTGGACCTGTGTGTGAAACTGGTAGCATTTCAAAGAAAGCCACCTCGATGATCCTAAATTTCAACCTCCTACCTAGCAACCTAAGTTTGGCTTCCAGAATCTCACAACTACATATCCCCACATCGTTAATACTGGCATGAACTATGACAACTGACTACGCCCCAGCACTGTCTATAATGCTATTTAGATGACATGTGATATCCACAACCTTCACAACAGTGCTTCAGAATTGCACAACTGGGTCAATTCTTTTACTATTCCCTCCCCCCTCCCCAGTCCTTCACAACTGTGCAGAGATTAGCCTATATGCTTGATTAGCCTCATCTTGTCAATTTCCTTGTATGTTATCTACCACACTTCAGTGCTCCCTTTGACAGCTGCATCATACAAGGAAATTGACCAGGCAGGACTACACCTATTGGATAGCCAATATAGTGATTGGGTCCAGCACTTCCACAGACACACTTTAAGAAGACATGGTAACCAATTCAATGCCAGATGGGGAGGGTGAAGGTGCTGTCGAAGTGCCAAGCTGGCAGGAGCAGATCACTGAGTATAACAGCAACACGGGTGCTGTAGCTGGGGTGTGATCCCCAGCTACAGTATCATCATTTGAATAATAGCCAACCAGGGGCCTGTGAAACTGTGGGAATGCAGGAACCTAATGAGGAGGAGGGGCTGGCAGTAGAGACCCAAGGGTGAGAGGTCTTATGAGAAGGAAGGCGCAACACTGAATTGCAAGGCACTCCAAGAAGCAGACAGCCAGAGAGGTGATTCTCTGAAAAGATCCACCTTGAGGGTGGGACTCCTCTGATTGGGAAGGTACGGGCTGTGGTAGCCACCAACAGGTTCCTTGCAACTCTCTTTCATCGTGCTGTTACCTGAGACAGTTAACTGCAGCTCAGGTGGGTCTTTATTGTGCAAATCCGACTGGTGAAGTTGGCTACTGGTTTTTGCATATGGATTACATCTGTAGCCTAAGGCAATGCTGATCTTAGTCTGCTTAATAAAAGCAACTGACTCTTGTGACTACAAAAGAAGCCAGGAGCTAGGCACTTGACAGCTGAATTTGTGTTGGCCCTTGCATACTTTTCAAATCTGTATGTAATTTTGCCCTACAATCTTGTATGTGTAAAGTCTGGTCAGTGACCGTAATAAAGTTGATGATGATGAATTTGTGTTCTTGTGCATAAATAGGGAGAAAAGGAATTTTCAAAAATTGCAACCACATTTGCCTACTCCTGCAGAATGGAAGATCTAGGCTCCCCTCCCCCTTTTCAGGGCTCCAATTCAGAGCAGTTACTGCTGTGACTACAGTAAAAGGAAGCCACAAAAAGTGGGAGGAGCCTAGATCTTCCCTTTCTTGAGTAGCTGGATACTTTGGTAAGTGTGGCGTTAGATGGATTCTTCTCTTGCGCATAGTTCAGAACCAAGTTTCCACTACAGCAATGTCATTTTTAAACTAATCTACTATCCAAGCCCAACTGAAAACTTTCGCTTCCACCACAGAAATTGGACTGCAACTTTGTTCCCCGAGCAGTTTGAATGCTTATGAACATACTATTCCATCAGTTGCCAGAGTCTTTGATACCAGATTGCAATACAGATTGCCATAAACCTTTCTCATGGAGATATCAGAATTAAATATATTATTATAGCGCTTATTAAGGCTTTCATTATTGAGATTCTTCTGAATCATTGCAAAGTATTTTTTTATCACTGAAACTGTTACACATAACAGGCCATATAAACATAGAAAAGTAGTAACAGAAAGTACAGCAAAATCTCATTAAACTTACCATATTGAATATTGCCATTGTTAATATTATAGCAGTTGTTATCAAAGTGAGCACAATCCGTGGCCATGGGCGGTTTGCGATGACTCCAGATGACTTCAGAATCCACAACAGTGAAGTTGAGACCTTCTTGTTGCACTGCTGCATATAGAATACATGAAAACGCATGTCTGAAGATATTTGAGCTTCTCCTGCCTTTGCTCCAAAATAAGAACGCTCGCAATTCTACACTCCAAGAACATGCATGCAATTCAAAACAGAAACAGCAGCAGCTTGGTAGCGGTGTCAAACCTTGCCCTATCCCATCAATGAATCAGTATTCATCTGAGCGGAATGAAAACGTGCACTGAATTACAACATTTTCCATATCTGAGTTATAAGACAGGAAAAGACTAACTATGAGATGTGTTAGCATTAGCAATAGACTGAGCGGGCTTCTCCTCTGACAGCAGGATATGTTTCAGTATTTTAGCCCTGTCATCCCATAGAGGAGAGGAGTTATTCCTGTTGGCTTCACCCTCTGCTGATCAAGAAAAGGGAATTAACCACCTGGGTCCCTAATTGCTGACTCCTATGTAGGTGCAGGGAAACACTCAGACTTTTATTTCATAATTGGCACATAAGGAGGTTCCCAGAGAGGCAAGTAAGCACAAAATAATTTTAAAATTTACATAACTTTAACAGACTAAAATTCATTGAAAACATTAAAAACCCACCAAGAATATTAAACACTAATAGCAGAATGATAAGGGCAGTATTACAAAGATATCCAAGTAGCGCTATTACTACAACTGCCTTCTACTTTCACATAAGTAAAAAATCTATAGTACAGCTAAAATAAACACAGTGACCTGTTCTGTACAGTCAGAACATGACCCATTTATCTATCACCTATTCAGTTTCATTCTCAGTTTCCTAGATAATTCCGTCGTGAACATCTATTGCCAAATCATTTTGTAACAAATATTTCACTGCATCCCTTCCCCTCTTTAAGATTCTTTTGTTGTCACTATTTAATTCAAAGTGAAACAGACAGTTCAACATATTTCATATTGCATTATGTTTTTTGGAATCTCACTATCACAATCCAGGGAGATCCTTTCTCCATTGCTGGGTCTGTCCTAATGGTCTTCTTGAGCAGACAGCTGCAGTTTGATTGGTTGTTTAAACATCGTTTTTAGATATATGTTGTCTGTGAGTGTGCTTTCTGTTTATAGGTTTTTATGTAAATCGTTTTGCATTTCAAACAATGAATTTGAATGGTTTTTACTCTTTGTGAACCACCCAGAGAGCTTTGGCGATGGGTTGGTAAAGAAATATAGTAACTGAATGAAATCATAGAATCATAGAATAGCAGAGTTAGAAGGGGCCTACAAGGCCATTGAGTCCAACCCCCTGCTCAATGCAGGAATCCACCCTAAAGTATCCCCGACAGATGGTTGTCCAGCTGCCTCTTGAAGGCCTCTAGTGTGGGAGAGCCCACAATCTTCCTAGGTAACTGATTCCATTGTCGTACTGCTCTAACAGTCAGGAAGTTTTTCCTGATGTCCAGCTGGAATCTGGCTTCCTTTAACTTGAGCCCGTTATTCCGTGTCCTGCGCTCTGGGAGGATCGAGAAGAGATCCTGGCCCTGCAGTGTATCATTGTAACCTCGATCATTTCAACTAAGGATAAGACCAAGGAGACAATCTGGGAGCTGTCTAGGTTTAAAAGTGATGAGTAACACAAACTGTTTATTCTAGGCAACACAAACTGTTTATTCTAGGCATGATACAGCCAATGTTAAGCACTTTTAGGCCTATTGCGTCAATAGGGGCTGTTTTCCAGTGAGTGGGTGTAGAACTGCAACCTTAAGTTCTACTGCTTTCAGTCAGGGTTTACAGCTTAGTGGCAGAGAACAAGCTTGGTGTGCAGATATACCAAAGCTATGGAGTATGAGATTTGTATGCAGAAGGTCCAAGAATCCATATTCAATCTCCAGTTAAAGATCTCAGGTGGTGGGACTAGGAAAAAAACTGTGCCTGATACCCTGGAAAGTTTCTGCTAGGCCAACAAAACATTATTGTGCTAGAGGATCCCGTTTAAGGCAGCTATATGTTTAATGAAGGAGTTAAGCATGTGCTTAAATAGCTCCCTCTGAAATCAATGGGATTTAAAAGCAGAGCATTGGCTAGATCAGTGGTTCCCAAACTTTTTCAGGTAACCGCCCCCTTGGTTCCACAAACTCATGCCCAGTGCCTCCTGCGTGCGGCCCCTTTAAATGGGACGCACCCGCAGCAGGCTTGCCGAGGGAGGGGAAAGAGAGTGAGTGCCTCTGTTTTGCAGCTGGCGGGGCGGGGCACACCAAGCAGGGTATGTCTCTTCATTAGTGTTTTGGTGCTTTTGAAACATTTCAATTCACCATTAAAAGGACTCTTCTTAAACGGTATGAATACATGTGTGGGTTCTTCCCTAGATGGCTTGGGACCAAACTACCTTCTCCAATAAAAATGTACCTGGGTTTTAAGACCTTCTGGAGAGGCGCTTCTCGGAAAATACCACCTCCAGCGCCCCCCTGCCACCCCTTTGCCTCTTAGCATCCCCCCTGCTGCCCCCTTGCCTCATAACGCCCCCCCTATGCAATCCCACCACACCCAAGGGAGCGGTACCACCCACTTTGGGAACCACTGGGTTAGATCATGATATCTATTAGCAATGGTTAAAAAAAAAATTGGTAATTGAGGCCAGGTTAGCTGAATAATCGCCTCCTCCTTTATATACCTGCTTGGTCCTTAAGATTTTCATCAGAGGTCCCTTTCCAGGTTCCCACACCTAGTGAGGTGAGGCTAGTGGTCAGGCAGAGAGGGCCGTTTCAGTGGTTGTGACCCAGTTACGGAATGCCCTCCCCAAAGGTGCTCACCTAGCACCTACATCATGGACTTTTTGGAGCCAGGTGAAGATGTTTCAATTTTCCCCCTAGGCCTTCATATGTTTTTCTTGTGTCTAATCTCTGGCCCTAATAATTTTCACTCTTACTGGTTTTATATGCTGGGTGTTTTTTTTTTGTTTTTTTTGCTTGTGTTGTTTATTATGCTTATCATACTTGTTTTAGATGGAGTTTGTAGGTTTGATACTGGCTGCATTGATACTGTTTTAAATCTATTTTGATATTATTTTATTTTTATTTTGTATTTTATTGATTATACATTTTGTAAATTGCCCAGAGGACGTGGTTGATGGGCAATATAAAAATGCTTCAAATAAATAAAGAAATCACACTGAGGCCTTGGAATAGGAAAAACAATGAATCCAAAAGAATAAACAGACCGGATAACAAAAAAAAGTAGTCCTATTGAAACCAGAACGACTTAAATTAGTTATGATTGACCCATTGATTTCAATGGGATTTAAGCGTGAAATATTTTTGGATAAGGGCCAAATATGTTGGGAGGGGACTTTCAAAACAAATTACATGGTGCATTATGAGTAATGAATACAAAGGCCATTTAAGCTGTGGGTGCTTCCAGATGAGGCTTTTTTTTTTGGGTAAAATTGCCCTCATTTACAGAATTCTACTGGAGGCGGGGAGGGGTGTTTCCAGATATCATTGTCTTCCATTTATAACTCTCCTATGTTTCCCATCTTTTTATTTATCGCATTTATTACTACAGAAATATTGTTAAGGAGGAAAAGACGGAATAGCTGTGTGTGTGTGTTTTGATGGGTAGCAACAGGAGCTGTCCAGCACCTTACCAGTTTGTAATAACAACAATAAGAAGAAAATATAGATTTAGTCAGAATGTATCCTGCCTAAATTGAAAATGATGGAAGTTTCACCTGTAGTTTGGTTTAATAGCAGTGATATTGCCTGCACTGAAAGGTAACCCCTAACTTGATCTATATAGCTTATTTAAAATATCCTCACTTAACAAAGAGCAAAGAATTGGAATCCTGGTACCTCTTTCTTGCCTCCTTTAGAATTACTTATGTAAAAACCTTGGATATTTTGTCAAACATTTAAAAGCATCTGACCCAAATCTCTGTCTTCAGCAATATGGCTGTTTTCTTAGCATGCCCTAAATGTCCACTAACATCCTTTACCTAATCACTTAAATGAAAACTTTTATTGTTATCTGTAAAAAAAAACAACACTTTTAACTAAAAAGGTTCAGATCAGAAGTATCTGTTTAGCATGGCCACTTAATGCAGTTGCAGAACTACATCATTCAGTTAAGTCATTGAATTAAGAAGGAAAAAAGAATTATCATTGTGCCTTTCATCAGAATGAATGCTTTATTTTTTTTCCGGATTCCTTCCTTGCTCTTTTACAAGTTATTTATAGCATTGTGTGAAGCAGGAGCAGCTCTGACCTGAATACAACATGTACATTTCCTGCTCAAGATTTAGTTGACTTCCATCATTTAGAGGCACACCAGGTCATGGCTGTGCACTTTTATTTTTTAGTAGTATGCATCAAAACCAACTTATCCCAGTGATACATGACAGGGTACAAATGTATAAATAAATAATTTGGGGAAATGCTCAGCTAGTATGGCAGCTCTGTTTAACAGAAAACAGTGTATCCATGGATTAAAAAAGAAATTGTAACGTTGCTAATGCTGTGTGATATGACTTCTAGAAAGCATAGTAAGTTTGATAAGTAATGGTAAATGAAAGTAACCCAACTCCAAGGGAGAAAGTCTTCAGAGGCTATTTTCTTGCCCAGGCAACTAAAAGAGATATTATGCTAGCGGAACTTTCTTTTGTAGGGAAGGTGGTCTTCAATAACTTAGTATCATTATTTATACAGAAGGAATTGTGTTGCCAGGGAAGTCGACACGTTCTTAATACCTACCAAAAGCTGTCCAGCAAAACAGATAAACAGAATGAAGGAAAGCACAAGAAAGGCAGCTCCAAAGGAGATTCCAAGTATAGCCTTTCTATAAAACAACAAGAAAAAGCCCTGTTAAATACAAGCAAGTTTGCAGCCGCTGACAACTGAACTAAATAAGATGATGACAGTTATGTTTATTTAATCCTGTATTTTCCTCATTTGAATATAAAGCAGGACGGGGTCTCACTTGAACACAAAAACGGTCATGTTGATGAGAGGAATTGGACCCTCCCCTCTGTCACCTTGCTTGGCCAGGTCAGTTCCCCAAATAATGTTCTCCTAAAGCTGGACCAGAGGGGAAGGGGAGGTGTTTAGATAACTACTTGTAGGGAAGTAATGCATGTTATAGATAAATGGAGCGGACATTTGTTTAAACAAACCTGGTTGCTACTATCACATCTAGTTCGACCCTCAATGAAATCAGGGCCTGAGAGAGACAGAAGACCCTTCAAAATTAGGCATTAAGCATTGTTTTATATTTAACAGGAGGTGAAGAACCTGTTCTCTCATTCAGTGAATAGAAGTTTGAGGGGAAAACAAAACAGAGGCATTAAATAAAGATCATCTATTTCTTTACAAATAATGATCTCTTTCTCATGTATAACTGTATAATTATGATAAAGTGGCTACCAGAAGAAGGGCCTTCTCTGCTGTGGCATCCTGGCTGTGGAATGAGCTTCATAAGGAGGTTTGCTTGGCACCAACATTATATTCTTTTAGACACCAGGTGAAGACCTTTGTATTCTCTCAGTATTTTAACAGTCTATAAATAAATTTTAACTTTGCTATTTTAAATTTGTAGTTTTGCATTGCTGCTGTTTTTATCTTGGTTGTGCTTTTATACTGTATTTTATATTATGGTTTTATACTGTTGTTTTATACTTTGAATTGTCTTAATTTTGTAAACTGCCCAGAGAGCTTCGGCTATTGGGCGGTATAGAAATGCAATAAATAAATAAATAAAGTGATAATGCTTAATCCTGAATGGGTAATATTTTTTTTATTTAAAATAGTATTTCTTCCTCCCTTCACACCTAAAAGTATTTTAGATGCTTTGCAAAAGACGAACCAACTCAAAGCAACTCAACAGTCAAAAAGTATGATTCAAACCTTTTTAAATCTGCTCAGTTTCAATGACAGAGGTCTAAAAATGGTGAATCGCTGTTCCACTGAAATTAATAGGATTTAAAAGCACTTAGTGTTGCAAAAAAAATTAAACAAAGAACAAAAGGAGCAGGAATTTGCAAATAATAATATGCTCAACACTGTTTAAATTGCAGTGGTGTCTGTCTAGAAAAATGCCCTTCTTAGTTAAATTCCTGAAATATACTTTATGAGCAAAACTGCACCCATTTTAATGGAGGTTTTGCTACAGCAAAGTGCAAAGAGAACCATCACTCTTGTAATTTTTTTTAAAAAATCAATGTTCCATTTGATTCAGGATTTTATGGGGGGAAAACAGCCCAGGAGGGAAGATGTGGGAACACATATAACCGCCATCAGGTCCACCATTTAGCCAACATCATGTGGGGGCCTTCAAGTGGGGGCCATACATGCAATTCCAGCACTTTGTGCTACTATAACAGTCTTTCGTATGCACAGCAATTATTAGCTGCCTTAGGTCTTAGCTAGACCTAAGGTTTATCCTGGGATCGTCCCGGGCTCATCCCTGTTCATGTAAATGACACACAGGATATCCCGGGAGCAGGCAGGGACGACCCCGGGATAAACCTTAGGTCTAGCTAAGGCCTTAGTATCCAAGGCACCATAAAAAACAAAATAACCACAAGTACAGTAAAAATCACCATCGGTTGTGACCACACAAACTATAGCAGTCATGTATTCAAATAGGGTTCAATCAAACACTGTTGTTCTAAATCAAACAATTTGCCCACTCTGCAGTCTCCCTTGAACCTATTCAATCTGCTGCAGAGGGTTGAGAAACCTTGAGAACAGGTTTTCGGGTGGTACAGAGGGCTGCAATGGGGAAGAGAGAGGGAGAAAGTTCTGTCATGCGGGATGTTGGATTTAACCCATAGAGGGCACCAAGTTTCTCAACCGGGCCAAAGTTGTTGACAGGCTGGCCAAGGCTCTGGCTTGTGGGAGGTACAATACATTTTGAAATTAAACTTTATATCAACTATAACAATATGTGTCAGATGATCATAACATCCTCAACACAGTGCAATATCGTAACATTTTTCATTGATGAAAACATCCTAAAATGGGGAAGGGCCTTGTACGGGCTACTGGTTTTTACTAAAATCTCCATGGCACACTGATTTTATTTAAATTTACAAAGCAACAGTGCATAGTAAGGATTTCTTAATATTTAAGGAATAGCTAGACTATGTCAAATGAATATGTACTTTTCTTAAGCATGTAAGTGCCTTGCTGGATTGGGCCAATATTCACCTCATCCAAACACAGCTGGAGTCATATATGGGCAGGGTTAGCCATCTGCTGGGGCAGAGAATGGTGAAGGGCCACCATCAAACCCTGCCACCATATGCCATGCTAGTGCATACACATGTACTATATTCTCCCATTTATGTGAGCAGCAAGGGCATTTGCTGCAATTCGTAAATGTGAATTTCATAAACATATGCAATGAGAATTATTGCTTAGAAGAAACAGCCGTTGCCCTGGAAGCCCAATCTCTGAAGTTTTAAAGCTAACCATGATTATGCAATGGATACGGCATACATTCTTAGGAGCATCCTCTTTATTCATAAGTCTAGGAACAAAATGGGTTTAATAAGGGACCATTGCTAGCATATTGCCTAAGGCCCCACAAAATGTGGAGCTAGCTTTGTAGGTCCAGCAGCCTTTGAAAGACTCCCATCAAGACGGTACCAGGTGGTCCAACACAGATTGGATCTATCTTCTGCCCACCCATGTCTTTGTGGATGCAATAAATGTATGGGTAAGCTATTCATTGATAGATTCCTGCAGGGAGCTAATTTTCATCTTCAAGAATTTTGGATTGAGTTTGATAATTTCAGTGTCTGTTCTTTTCCTCCATTTTTTTTATTTTTTTTGGGTACATTCATGAAGCTTTCAAAAGATTTCAATCAGTGCAGAGGCTTGGAGTGCATAAGAGCTTCATTGTTAGAATATCTTTTGAATATAAACATTCATGGCAGCCCTCCCTTTCTTCTACCAGGTGCAGCAGGAAGAAAGCCCTCATAAAAATGAGTGGCTTTTTGGAACTCTTTTTTCCCCATTTGCTTTCAGACAATCAAGGATACAAGTGTTGGTTTTTTTGGAAATTCAAGAGGACTGAATGTGCTGTTCGAATGCTCCCACCCCAATATCCTAAAAGTTTCCTATTGATAAATGCATGAAATTCAACAATAGTGTCAATTGTTAAAGGCTTGTTCACTTTGACTTTTTTGTAACTCTTGTATCAGAAAGGAACAGAGGGCATACTGTGTGGCATCACGTTGGCCAGGGAGCAGCACTCATAGAAACATCTTAAGGCATCCTTTGAAACAGCTTCTGTTTGAAAACTAGTTCAAAACATGTCAACTCTGGATTTTGGAATGTATTCTGGGGCTCCAAAATGGAGTTCAGAGTGGCTACTAGCCCTTACCACAAATTGGTGATACAAAATCAATCCACATTGAATCCCAGGTTCAAATCTATACCCCTTGGTGTGACCTTGAGGAAATCTTCCATATAATCCCAGTTCCCCATGTGTAAAGAGGATCAACAATGGCCCACAAAGGAACTGACCCACAAGTTGACCCACAAAGGAACTGAGAGGATGAATTGGAAGGTTTGTGAACTACTTTACAAACCATAACCAAATGTAGGATACCACATTCAGTTTTGATCAATCATTTTCAAGAAGGATGAATTTAAACTGGAACAACTCCAAAGAGGAACAAGAAGAATATAATTGATTAACACTGCAGATATTAAATAATATACTTGTTTAAAACATTTTCAGCTTGCTCTTCAGCCAAAAGGGCTCCCAGTGCAGCTTACACATAATCAATAAAACAAGACAATCCCTGCTCACATGCATACAATCTAAAAGACATGACACAAAAGGAAAGAGTGATAGGAAAGGAACAGGAAAAAGGCAAACCAGACCGACTCTTAAAATTAAACAGAAATTCATATAATGACCAACTGGGAAAAGTTCAGGGACAGAAAGAGCCTGATGGAGCTGCTTTTTCAGAAGAACTGTTGGAATGGCTCTGCTTCCCATTTTCCTCTGCTGCAGCCTGCTGGAATTATTGCTCTCTGGTGAAAGCTGAGGGAGGAACCTGATGGAGCTGGTCTTTTTGCAGGGCTGATGGAATGGGTTACTTACATTAGCCATTGCTAGATGAGTTTAGCCTGGGCTGATCCCCAGGCTCACTCCTGTGCGTCCAGATGACGCACAGGGGATGCCGTGGGGGGAATCGCAGGGGGGGAGGGAGATAGGGACCTGGGGGGGGGGGGGAAGAGCGGACCCGGCGGGAGAGATGGGGGGGAAACGGAGCCCAGAGACATCGGGGAGGAATCGTGGCCATGGGGCGATGGGCGGGGGATTGGACATGGCGGGTGGGTGGGGGGTCAGATATGGTATGTGGGCGGGGGGATTGGACATGGCGGGTGGGCGGGGATCAGATATGGCAGGCAGGCAGGGGGGATCGGACATGGCGGGGAGGCGGGGGGATCTGAGATCGTGCGGGGGGGAAATCGGGGGCAAGGGGGAGCGGGGATCCCCTTTTTTTTAAAAAAGACCTACCTTTATCGTTGGTGCACTCCTGTGCACATGGCCCCTTTAACCTAAAAAAACCAATGGCAGATGCGATGGGGCTTTCCCTAACCCCGTTGCGTGTCACATGTAGACTGAGGTGACGGTCCACGACAGCTGCAGCGTGGGCTCGCCCCTCCTCCCGACGGGGTTAACAGGTAGGTCTAGCAAAGCCCTTAGAGTTGGATCCAATCCTTATGCAAGTGGAAGTCCACTCACACAATGGGACTTCCCTGTCTTCTCTTCCCCCTGCAGCCCAATGCACGTGCCCAAAATCTGCTTCAGAGGCCCTTCCCCTGCCTCTTTCCAGCGCAGACTGGGGTGTGGGAGGGGAGCTGGTGGGTGAAGGGAGAACTCTGTTCCACCAGTGGCTCCCTTCAACTGACAGAACAACACTATTGGACTCAACCCTTGAAGCTGGAGTACATTAATACCACCATAATTTCCCTTTTTGTTCTTGTTTCAGCTTTTTTAAAAAGAGAGAGAAAGATGGAGACCAAAGAGTAAAGGAAAGAGGACAATGCAATAGACTTAGAAGGACAAAAACAGAAAGAAAGAAAGAATTATAAAAAACTAAAACTAAAAGTCGTCTGATATTACAATTGGATTTAAAGGCAAGTCCCTCCTGGATCTGAAAAGGGCAATGCCTACAATGGAATTGATGCATTTAAACAAAGAGCTGTATACGTTGCTCATTTACTTACTTGGGTAGTACTAGAATCTGTACAAGAAAAATGCAGAAGAATATGAGACAAGCACAAGTCACATAGTACTTGAACGCAGGTAGTGTCGTTGCTCGATACTAAAGGAAAATTAGAAAGAGATTACAAATAAATTAAAAATAGTTAAAATAAATTTCTAAGATCACCACAATAATTGACATACCTTGCATGTTAAACAGGAAAATGCTTGCTGATGTAATTATAGGCATTAACTAGATGGCTTTAAAAACAAGGCTTAGAAAAACTCATGGAGGACAGGACTATCAATAGCTAAATAGAAGCTCTCAATATTAGTTGCTGGAGGGAAGGCAAACAATGGGGAAGGCCTGTTGCCTCCATGCTCTGCTGATGGGCTTCCCAGAAGCATCCAAGAGGCATTTATTGGCCATAAAATGTTGGAGGAGATGGACCCTTGGTCTGATCCATCAGGGCTTTTGCATTCTTATGATGAACTTGGGCCAATAATATCTCTGGAAACAAAGCCCTATGAAGAGAGACTGAAAGAACTGGGCATGTTTAGCCTGGAGAAGAGAAGATTGAGGGGAGACAGGATAGCACTCTTCCAATACTTAAAAGGTTGTCACCCAGAGGAGGGCCAGGATCTCTTCTCGATCCTCCCAGAGTGCAGGACACGGAATAATGGGCTCAAGTTAAAGGAAGCCAGATTCCAGCTGGACATCAGGAAAAACTTCCTGACTGTTAGAGCACTACGACAATGGAATCAGTTTCCTAGGGAGGTTGTGGGTTCTCCCACACTAGAGGCCTTCAAGCGGCAGCTGGACAACCATCTGTCAGGGATGCTTTAGGGTGGATTCCTGCATTGAGCAGGGGGTTGGACTCAATTTTATTTATTTATTTATTACATTTATATATCGCCCCATAGCTGAAGCTCCCTGGGTGGTTTACAACAGTTAAAAACAATGAAAATTAAAAAAACAGATGTACAAAATTTTAAACCAGCAAATTTTGAGCACTTTTATGGCTTCTCACTGGAGTGAATTTTTTTTATGTCGATTAAGGTTTGCCCTCTGAGAAAAGCTCTTGCCACACTCTTGGCATTCATACAACTTCTCGCCCATGTGAATTCTTTGATGTCGCCTAAGATGGCCTTGTAGGCCCCTTCCAACTCTGCTATTCTATGATTCTATGACCCTTCAAAGCTTGTTCAGGAAGAAAATAAAGAACAGCAAGCACTGCCATTTAATAATTTTGCCTCTCTCAGTATTTTTAATGCTCTAAGTTCAAGGCTTCAGGCTTCTAGGAATCCACTTTGTTCTTAACTAAAACCTCAAGGGGCACCAACTGGAGTCAGGTGCAAAAGAGTGGCTCAGGGCAGACCTACACTGAGTAGAAATAACAAACAGGGTACCTCTGCACACATGGATCAGGCCAAGATTTTGTTTTTAGTATCAAAACTGAGCCCACAGTCCTTTTACACAAAATTCACCCCTTGTTTCCTCCACCCACGCACTCATTCAGCTGTCTTAATTTCAGCAGCCTAATTTATGTAGGAAAAGTCATTTTGTTGATGCTATTCTTAAATAGTTGGGAGTTATAATAATCACCCAGAGATCTATCTTAGATCCTGATCTACCTTCTGCCCACACCTGCTCTTCATAAACTAATCCCTCATAAACATGCCATCTTATGATGAACACATTACTTAGGGTGACCATATGAAAAGGAGGACAGGGCTCCTGTCTCTTTAACAGTTGTATTGAAAAGGGAATTTCAGCAGGTGTCGTTTGTATATATGGAGAACCTGGTGAAATTCCCTCTTCATCACAACATTTACAGCTGCAGGTGCCCTGCCCTCTTTTAAATCTGGTCATTCTAGTATAGCTCCTGCAGCTTTAACTGCTGTGATGAAGAGGGAATTTCACCAGGTTCTCCATATATATTTTCCACTGAGCAGCCTCAAGTCCCTCACATGAGCCTAAGCAGTTCTTTGGGTCCCTCATTGACTATTTATTTAGAGAACTTCTAGCCAGCTGTTCCATTCAGTGAACCTATAAGATAGCTTACAATAAAATAATACGTAATCACAAACAATGGGAACAGTCATGTGTTTAGAGCTATATGCACAAGCAGAAAGGACCCTACATGAAGATTTGGGCTTGCATTCCCCCACCTTCTCTTCTCCTCTTCCCATGCTGCTGAGACAGAGTGACCATATGGAAAAGAGGACAGGGGCCCTGTATCTTTAACAGTTGCATAGAAAAGGGAATTCAGCAGGTGCCATTTGTATGCATGTAGCACCTGGTGAAATTCCCTCTTTATCCTAAAAGTTAAAGCTGCAGGAGCCCTGCCCTCTTTTGTATCTGGAGGGCAGGGCTCCTGCAGCTTTAATCGTTGTGATGAAGAGGGAATTTCACCAGCTGCTGCCTGTATACAAATGATCTGTGTTGAAATTCTCTTTTCTATGCAACAGGAGCCCTGTGCTCTTTTTCATAGGGTCACCCTACATTACTGTTCTTATAAGGCATAAACCACCACGAAGTTATCTTGCACAAGCCCCATTGGTAGGCATAGGAGCTGCACATGAACACTGTCAAGTACTTCAGTGGAGTAACTTCCCAGTGAATTGTGCTCAGGCCAGCAGGATAAAATACTTAATGGAACCATGGAATATTTCTCTTTTTCCCTACAATGTAAATGAACTAAACAATCAGACTCAGAATTCCCAAAACCGTTCACTCCTGGCCTGAGAATAAGCTGACAGACTTCTACCAGAATTGTTAAGAAGGAGCTGATGATATTTATGGCATAGTAACTGTGATACCATTCAGTACACAAGAAAGGAGGCACAGTCAGCATTCGGACCAAATGTTATTTCCCAGAATTCGTGGACAAGGATACAGCTGGTATACTATTGGAAGGACTTAAACACAACAACATTCACGTGCTCTCACCAATCAGCCAATATTTCTGTAGAATTTCAAGTGCTCTATAGGTTGACGTGCCACAACCTGGAGAGCATGCACGTACTTTACATTTCCTGATGAAGTACGATACAAGACCGCCTGCTCCTCTTCTGGGTTCTTCTGCCTTTCTTTCCCCTCATGCAATAGCAAGCAGTTTGCCCAAATGCATATCAGAGAGGAGACTAGACAGAACAGAGAAGCACAGGTAAGAGAAGCCACAGCTACTTTGGGCAATGTCCAATGGTGCCCATGCACCAGCAGGGCCCACTGCGGGCACAACAAGAAGTTAGTGCTTCTTAAAGCACCCGAAAACTAGCTGAAACACTTATTTCCTTAACAGAGTAAATCAGAGGAGCTGGCAGAAGTGAGCTCTGCTGACCTGTTCCATTCCAGAAACGATTGTTTCAGCTTGTTTCTGGGGTTTGTTCTAGGAAGTGCTAGCTTCCTGTTGAACCATGAGTGTTTCTGCTAGTGCAACAGACACAGCAGAGATTAGATGCTGCCTCTGGTCTCCAACATCATCAGGAAACACACATATTTCCTTTGAATGAATGCCTGCAGGTAAACATAGAACTAGGCACTGTTATATCCTGATAATAATAATAATAATAATAATAATAATAATAATAGTAATAATAATAATGAACCCAAGAGTTATATGTTACATATAACTTACTTCTTTTTCTAGCGTTTTGTTATAGAAGAGTAATGAAATCCTTTGAATATCCTCAGACTTAAGCCATTGCCTAAATGAGAAAAAATATACATAATATTATACATAAGCTGAATAAATCTTTGTTCCCAGTATTTTTCTGAAGATTTAAATGAAGGAAAATCTTTGTATAATGAGAGGAAGTCAAACAATTTGGACATATCTACATTACGGGCTTAAACTAGTTTAACTCAGGCCGTTGCTAGACAAGGGTTTAGCCCGGGCTGATACCCGGGCTCACCCCTGTGCATCCAGATGCGTCCACAGGAGCACAGTGCCCATCAGGCTGCGGGGGGGGGAGGGAAATCGCGAGGGGGAGGGAGATCAGGGCCAGGGGGGAAATTGCGGGGGGGGGAGAGATGGGGGCTGGGGGGAAAGAGCGGATCCGACGGGAGAGATGGGGGGGAAGAGCGGAGCCAGGGGACATCGGGGGGGGGAAGAGCGGCCCAGGGGCGATGGGGGGGATTGGAGATCACGGGCAGGGGGGCATTGGACATGGCGGGCGGGCGGGCAACGGACATTGCTGGGGGGGGGAAATCAGGGGCAGGGGGTGCGGGGAACCCTTTTTTATCTTCTTGTTGGTGCGCTCCTGCGCACATGGCCCCTTTAAAATAGAAAATAAAATGGCCGACATGACGGGGCTTCTAGCGCGGGCTGGCCCCTCCACACGCCAGGATTTAAAAGTAGGTCTAGCAAGGCCCAGAAATTCCCTCTTTATAGAGAAGCCTTGGAGTGGGAACTATAAACAGAATTCTCAGCATCCTCATTCATCTACAGTTCCCAGGATTCTCTGCTGGAAGCCATGACAGTTAAATTAACTGGGGCTTAAGGATGTGAAACTATGAACTAAGACTGGGCTGAAATAAATAATAAGTATTTGCATATGTTTTAATCTAAGCGCCGGTGGGGCTATAAAGATCCTGCCCCCTAATTCTAACTGCAGTCTTAAATTTGGGCATGGGTGGAGTGGGCCTGTGTGTGCAGAGTTCTCAGTGTGAGATGGGGTGTCTTTTCTCTTCCATTACGGGGAATGCTCACTACTGCTAGGCATGCAGTGCACTTCCCCAAAACAAAGAGGATAATCCAGTTATTCTGAACCATTTGATCAGAATACTTGCTCAGTTCTTCTCATTTGTTTCCAATAAAATACATATAGTAGATAACTAAAACTGCTTGTCCTCCTGGCAGTACAGTAACAAAGCATCTTCCGGTCTCTGTTTGTGTCATCCTATAACCTGGGTGATATGGGAAGAAGCTTTCAAATAGGTTCTTCTAGCACCAGCACAAGGTGTGTGTGTGTGTGTGTGCCAGTGGTCCTTCAGGTTCCGCACATGGCTGCCATTCTGATTCCATGATGTGAATGGTAGTGGAACAGGGGAAATTCTGTGTGGGAACATACTTTTGAGCATTTATTCCATCGATTGCTCGAATCATCCTTTCATTTAGTTCCTCTTCAAACTTTTTCTTCTGAGATTTTGTTCTGTAGAGAACATAGGGGGTGCCGGGGGGGGGGGGGGGCGAGAGAAATAGGAGTTAGTATCCTAGAGGGGAAATGAATAAATATGGCAAAAATGAGAGAGATCAAAACAAAAGAAATAAGAAAACAAAAAGGCAACTCTTTACATTTCTATTTCCTGCACAACATGCCATATATGGGTCTGCATTTAATATCAGCCTTTCATTTTACAATATAAAGTTAACATGTTGCTGACATGATCTTAAATTGTCATAGCCTACAGCTGCCTTCAAGTCAGTCAAAAACAGGAATCTAGAATTTCCTCTTCACAAAGTCACCCTCCACATGTAGAAGGAGACAAAAGTGACAAGGGGGTGGGGGAAGGCTAGTGCATGTCTAATCTTCCTGAATTAGGAATCCCTGAATAGGGCTAATATTCATATTATGTTTTGCTTGTGAGAGCAAAGCCTACGTCACTGATTGACAAAGCTATGTGACAGCTTGGAATGTTCAGTTGCTTAGGGGGCAAAGTAGTTAGTAGTCTTCTTGTGAAATTAATGTTAAAAATAACAACACATACCTTTCTCTACAACGCTGGAAATTATATTGACCCATAGGCATGTCCTAAGAGAGAGTAATAGAAAATGTCATCCAGCTACCCAGTCAAGTATATGACAAAATCACCATTAATTTTACTGGGTAAAACCTAAGCAGTGTAACCCCATGCATGCCTACTCAAAGGTAAGAGGTTCAATAGGTCTTCTTCCCTGATAAGTGATTGCAGCCTTAGTGGTATAAGGCATCAGAAAGCTACTTACTCAGCTGAAATAAACATGAAATATAAATGAATTCAGGAAATACAAATGTATCAGAACAAAAGTTCATCTTCTTGGTCAGCACACATTGGCCTTTGCAAGACCATGGGTTAGCCCGGGGTGAATCCCGGGCTCGCCCCCGTGTGTCCAGATGACACACAGGGGATCCCGGGCTCAGGCAGGGGTCAACCCTCCCTTGCCCTGGGGTAACGGGCTCCAGTTGTAGCCCGGTATTTTCCGCGGCCTCGGGCTGAGCCCAAGACTGTAAGTGTGTAGACTGTTCCGCCACTTTTTCCGGCTACTGCAATTACTCGCAAGTAGCTGGGAAAAGCGGCGGATGAGGCGCAGTGCTCTGCAGGAGCGCTGGGCCCATCGGGGCAGGAGGGGGAGATCGGGGGGTGGGGAGATTGGGGGTGGGGAGATTGGGGGTGGGGAGATTGGAGCCAGGGGGAGATGGGGGGTGGGGAGATCGGGGGTGGGGAGATCAGAGCCAGGGGGAGCGGGGAAATGATTTTTAAAAAAACAAAAACAAAACCCTTACCTTTTGTCGTTGGTGCGTTCCTGCGCACCCAGCCCTTTAAGAATTTTAAAAAATGGCGGATGCAGCGGGGTTTTCCTGCAGCCCATCACATCTGATGTCTGGATTGGAGCGACGGCCCATGCTACTTGTACCGCGGGCTCGCCCGTCCTCCCGCACGGACTCCCAGGTAGGTCTAGCAAAGGCCTCAATTTGTTTTCCAACAACTGGTATTCAGAGGTTTACAGCTTCTGAACCAGGAGATTCCATGCTTTTTGTGTCTTGTAGCACTATCTAGAGCAGCGGTTCTCAACTTGTGGGTCGGGACCCCTTTGGGGGTCGAATGACCCTTTCACAGGGGTCGCCTAAGACCATCGGAAAACACATATTTCCGATGGTCTTAGGAAACTGTATTGACTGAACTATGTCATGTATCATCTTTTGTATTATTAAAGCTATTGTTATGTATTATTTTCATTAGCAAACCATCCCATGACAATGGATCGTGTAGAGAAGAACGAAAATAATTTTATGGTTGGGGGTCACCACAACATGAGGAACTGAATTAAAGGGTCACGGCATTAGGAAGGTTGAGAACCACTGATCTAGAGTATGTGGGAAATGGGGAGGTTTCATGAAGGAGGGAAAAGGAGACTTTTTTCCTTCCCGCTCTTGTGAAACATTTCCATGCTGTACTATATAGCGTTAAAGGGCTCAGACCCCAAACCTGAGAACTTTATTGTTGTAAAGCAGCGGAATTGGGGGTGGGGGAGAGAGATCTGGAAAATCAGTAAGAGAAAAGGCATATTTCTCTTTTCTTCCCTTCTGAAACCTCTCTGTATACTGCAGGGAGGCTTTTTTAAACCTCATAGCACACATCTGCCTCCAGGACACTACAAGCTGTTAAGGACTCCATGCAGGCCGATTCTCTCCTGTATATTTTCCTTCCCACCCCACCCCTCAGCTGACATTATATGGCTCAACTGCCCTCAATATCCCATAAGTCTTCAAAGCATCAGTCCTGTTCAACAACATTGTAGATTCTAAAAAACATTTCTTCTTTTAATTTACAAACAAATGTACTTCCATGTACCTAGAGAGTCCTCTGTAAGAAGAAACCACTACGTTATTTTTGGATAGACACATTTTGTTTCCAAACTGAAAGTCAGTTCAATATTATAGGAATGATGATTCACCTACCCTTCATCACAACCATAGTTTGTATCATATGAGGAAAAGCATGCTGTTACTAATGCATTTGCTTTTCAACTGTGTATCCTTTACATCAGAGCTTTCCAAACTGTGCGTCATGACACGTTAGTGTGTCAGCTGCAGTGTGTAGGTGTGTCACGCGAACGTAACAAGAAACCTCTGAGTCCATGTGAAATAAGCAATACCAACTTGCATGCATTTTTACGCAGCAAAGGTGCCGATTAGTATGGTGCACTAGTATATTCCCCTTCCATCGTATCCGTGTGTGCACACCACAGTCGAGGGATCATACAGGTACTGCGCATGCGCGGTATGCATAATCGGGTCGAAACAGCTGATTCCGCGTCACTTCCGGTGATGCGGCTGCACCTGAAGTGACGCATTTGAGAAATTCCATGGGTCCTTTTTTTGATAGAACACCGTCTCAACCGCCACTCGATTGCAGCTCGACAAAATTGTTCAATGTGAAAAGTCTTGGAAATGTATGTTATTATCTTGCAAATCATATATTTTTAAAAATAGAAATGAAAGGTTTTCATGAGATATGTTGTGTCTCCATACATTTCGTTATTACAATTTATGCATGTGTCCTTATCTCTTATAATGGGTTAGTTTAACCTTCGATTTGCTAGTAAAACTGAATTATTGTGTCGCAAAATGATGCATGTCTAAAAAGTGTGTCACCAACATGAAAAGTTTGGAAAGCTCTGCTTTACATTATTAGCAAACTCATTTTCAGGGTGTAGATCCTTATGTAGGCAAAATGGAGGAAAGAAGACTCAAGAAAATTCCAAGGTTTGCAGAAATGGGAAAAAAAGGGGGGACCCTAATGAGAGACCCCTGCCCTCACAAAAAACAACAACACAGGGCAATTGAATATCCTGGAAGAGGGTACAGAGGTTCCACTTGTCTCTCCGAATGTGTTCAGGCATAATGGTGGTGTTTGGCTGCAATTTGTGGGTTAATTTTAACCATGGGTTAACTTGGATTTGTTTAACCCATGAACAACCCCAAGTGCCCGAGTTCAGATCTCATGGCAACAACCTATAAATGCGAATTCATAAGTTGCTGCTGCAAACTGGAAGTGGCTTGCATGTAGCACACATCCCTCTAATCTGTGGGTTAATTACCAATAGAATCTAGAATGGGTTATGCAGACAAGAAGTGATGCTATGTAGATAGTTAAGACCGTTCTAAATGTCTCTCACCAAATTCTATGAAGTAAATGATTTGGCATTCACTCCTATGGGGACAAATAAAGCTCTGTCCATCAGAAGAATTTTGCCATGGGAGCAAGCCTGTGTGCTAGTCCTGTGAGGACACATTGCAGCCCCCTACCTCCAGCTGTCCTTGGAAAAGGCAGTCTCTCCCTCCATACATGCTCTCCATCATAATTATGTAAGCAGTTGCTAGTAATAAATAAATATTAATACTTTTTAAAAGAGATGCTTATCTCAACCACAAAAATGGAAAAGAAAACCAGACCGTTAAAATCAAAGATTCTCACTGTATCAAGGTATCAATGTTGTTGTTTTAAAAAAGCAGGTAGGGAGGGTCCTACACGTCTTTGGGCAGCTGCCAGGGCCCCAGCATTCTGGCAGGGCCCACCGGTACGGACACCTGCCCTAGAACCTCAACTCCAGGCAGTCATGTCTGAAAAGCTGCCATTTTAATTTCTCACAATGCCCTGAGTGAGGTGGGGGTGGGGATGGATTGCCATAATGTCTCAGAATGCTGATACGTTGGAGCATTATGGAAAATTTAAAACACGGTTTCCTAGCTGGCTACTGCTGCTGCCAGGTAAGCCCATGGCCAAGAGGGGTGGGTGACTACCAACACAGGAGAGAACACACCCAGAGTGCACTCAGCCAACACCCTTCTCAAACCTGGAGCCAGCCCTGGGCCTACACATTACCAGAACTCTGCATTCAAGCCTGGTAAGGAATTATTCAAATTAACATGACACTGATGAGGTCTCACCTGCAGTGCAGCTTCTAGTTTTGTGGTTATTAATTTTAAAAAAATTACACTGGTATTAATTTAAAAAATTACACAGCATGTACCTTTCCCTGTGATCTTATTTAAACCTTGACCATGTTGTCTTTGAGTTACCAATGTACGATCTGAGGTTGGACTAGCTCTCTTTGGGTGGTTTGTTAGGCTTTTCAAGAATTTGCTCCTTTGATTTCCTGAGCGATCATGTCAGGAATCTTCCCCCTCCATTGTCCGAGTTTGGAACACATGAATGGATTGACCTTCCCTTGTGTTCAGAACCATGGAGATGGCAACAAAGGAACCATGTTGATGGAGATCTCATCACGGTAGTAGTGATTAGCTTTTGACTGTCCTGGAATTTCTTGGAGCCTATAGCTACTGACCGTCAGCTATATGATTTCTGAAGTGTGTAACCATTAAGCTTTGCTGTGGGATTTCCTCCAATAAAGAAGTCTCACTGATTTGGGTGTCCCATGTCAGTTTTCCAGAATGGCCCCGTTCAGAAGCCAACTTAAACCATGGCTTTAACCATGGTTAAAACAGAAAGCCAGGCCTTGTTCAGAAGACACCTTAAACCATGGGTCTAACCACAGCGAATTAAGCAAAACGCCTTATTCACCATGGTTAAAGCGATGGTTTAAGATGCCTTCTGAACACGGCCTGGCTTTCTGGCTTAACCACCGTGGTTAAAGCCATGGTTTAAGATCTCTTCAGAACGGGTCCAATGTGTGCTTGCCTGAGGAACCTGACGTGGGTGGGTGGGTGGGTTTACACATATATATTTGGCCACCAAATTATATGAGAATATTTGCTTTGTTTAAAAAATAATAATTGAGCTGAGGTGGGAAGGAGTTTTGTATGGTATTGGAAAATGAAAAAAAGCTAATAAAATGTTAATTACAAAACAAAATAATTTAACTGATTAAAATGAGATAAGAAATCCCATACCATGGTGCTGATCTTGCCATTTTCAGTAATCATGCTGTCCCGATGGTGTAAGTGAGCAAAGGGCTTGGCTGCTCCCCAAGATTCCAAATACCTAGTCATACGAACAGACGCTCTCATTTTAGCTCCTTCTAATGTGTTTCGGGGTCGGAAATGATGCTGTGGACTTCGCTTTTCTTCCTAGTTAAGAAGTAAATGACCACAAAAGTTTTGAAAAGAGAGAGAGAGAGAACACAATGTAAGATGACCACAAAAGAGATGCAGGTGATATACATTTTGCACAATGTTTGCTATTTTGCATATTTCATTCTAGCTCTGCTAGTAATGGGGAGAAGCAATGGAGGGCAGTGATGCGCCAACCACTGAAAATCTTATTCTGCCTTCATTTGGGATTTTAGGAGGCATTAGCCACAAGTGTATGAGAGCTAGAAACTTGTTCTTAGAAAAAGAAAGTTGAATTCTGAGCCCATTATCATATTCTACTTTTCCGGCACTCCCACAGAATAGCAGCCTATACCCAGCCTGATGAAACCACAAAGCTGTGTAGCCACAACTATGGATGGACAGCTCCAAGCAATACCGTATTTCTTCGATTGTAAGACACCACCGATTGTAAGACACACACTAATTTCAGTACCACCAACAGAAAAAAGCTTTGATTCTAAGAATAATAATCGCCCCCGCGATTCTAAGACGCACCCCGTTTTTAGAGATGTTTATATGGGGGGGAAAATGTGTCTTAGAATCGAAGAAATACGGTAATAATAATAAAAAAACATTGTAGAGTTACTTCATTTTTCCTGACTTTTTTGTGGTAAGAGAAAGGATGGGAGAAACTGGGAAACACAGGAAAGTTACAAATTAAAGACGACTTCTTCTGGACGACCCACAAAATTCCATGAATGTGGGAGGGCAGTTATGCAATAAACGTTGTCTGAAAGCATCCTATGTAATAGGAAAGGTTTGAACACCAGCAAATCCAAAAGGGTGTTTGCTGATGCTCCTTGTCATATTTCTTGTGCAGTCTAGATAACAAAGGCAAGGTGATCCTAGAATCCATGGAAGCAAAACCATTGCTCTTGTCTGCTTCTACGATTTTTAAAAACAGTAGTCTAACTATGGACAAGACAAGGTGCTCCTAACCTTGGGATTGATTATGAAGAAGGTTTTCACATTATGTTCCTTGAGATATGGGTCCCTTGCATCTCCATCTCCGTCTTCCACTTTGTAAGCTCCATTCAAGTGCGCCAAGGTGACTGAAGTAATGTGAACACGGCTGAAATTATGGTTTATTTTAAAATGACCATTATACAACATTAAGAATGTAACATTGCTTTTTGCTTGTTTGTTTTACTATTGAGAAATATTTCCCACAGTTTTATAGACACAATGAGATGTACATGAAGTAAATGACACATTGCATAGATAGATCTGGCAGGTACTTTGTTGCTAAACACAAAAGCAAATGCAGATCGAGGCCTGGTACCTGTAACTAGACTTTTCCATTTCAGACTGCAGATAGGGGTCTGCATGACTTAATACTCCTCTATATCCCCAAACTTGCCTATATCTAGAATGCTAGCATGTAAAGGAAAAGACAAAGTTAGGAATTTTCCTTGACATGCTAATTTTGTATTTTGTTTTGTTTGTGTGGTTTTTTTTTGTTTTTTTAGTATTCTGTCATGTGAGCCCCCGCAGTCTGAAGTGGTACAACCCAAGCTGCAGCTGGCTACCTCAGTAAGAACTTGTCCCCACTTTTATCTGTAATCCAGAAAAATAACCGCTATTCCTAACACGAGGGATGCTATTCCCCCTTGTCCCAAACAAGTTAAACCTTGTAGCCCTGAAATCTCCACCAGCCCCAGCAGCTTCCCCATTCAATAAAAAGTGGGTAGCTCCACATTTTAAAAGATGTAGAGCTGTTCCCTCCATGCATTTATTAAACTTATATCCTTCTCTTTCTCAGAAGAGGCCAGAGCGGCTCCCACCTGGTTCCCAGGCAGCCTCCTGTCTCAGGCCTCAGCTAGACCTAAGGTTTATCCCGGGATCGTCCCGGGGTCATCCCTGTTCATGTAAATGACACACACGGGATCCCAGGGGCAGGCAGGGACAACCCCGGGATAAATCTTAGGTCTAGCTAAGGCCTCAGTATCTTATCGGAGTCAGACATGTTAGCTCAGCAGTGAAACAGTACCCTGTGCCTTCAAAGACCATTCCATTTCAGTAAATGCAGAAAAGCTACATTTGCGGTCGCTCAATGGATGTACTGAGTCTCACAGAGAACTCTGGATCAGAGCAACTGAAGAGGAAAACATGCATGAGTGCATGGACCCAGTCTACCCAAAACCTACAGTCCTACTGGGTTTAGTCGGAGAGTTAAGCATGTGCTTAAATCTCTCCCACTGAAATACACTTAACTTTGGCAGGACCTATAATAGACAACCCAGGCCTATTTAAAATGTGCCGTTTCCCAGTGAGCCGAGGGGGCTGGGTAGCACCATTAGCTTGCGTGATGTATATAGGGACATAGTGTCTTGAAACGAGCTGATGACTGCATGATGCGCTTGTTTTGTGACCATCCTTTCTGTCCCACTAGCACAGAAGTCCACAACCAGCATGATATGAGCTATGTTTTTATTTTATAAGGGAAAACGTATTAAAATCCATGTAAGTTGGAGACTATTCTTACCCAGGAATTCCTCCAGCTTCCATGTGATTGGCCAGTGTAACATCATGTGACCATACATCATACTGCCATTTCTGCAGTCCAATCACACCACAGAGGACATTCCCAGAATGCACTCCTACTCGCATATTAATATCAACCCCAGTTGCATCTCTGACTTTCCTATTATCGAAAAATAATTAAGAGTTATTTTCAGTATTTAAAGAATTGTTATCACATTTTAATAACTTTTAATGCATCACTTTTGATATTTTAATAAGAAAGCAGCGTAGAAATATTTTAATTTTTTTAAAAAAAAGTAGCCATATTTATTTATTTACAAGTTATTTAGAACTCAGATTTATTGAACAGCCATATCAACATCAATAAGAAAAACAGACAAGATAAAAACACATAAATAAAGACCATATACAGAGCCTATTTTCAAATCATTCATTCTAAATTAAAAGTACAACTGGCTTTTCATTGTTTGAAACTAGTTTGCAACACAGATGGGAAACATTGCTCTTAGATCACAAGGATTTTTTATTCCAATATTGTACAACCTTCGCATCCCACATCCCCCAGTTTTTAAATTTGTTAATGTTTTTACCTGAAAATCTAAAAAATTTAATAAACTTCTACATCTTAATATTTTAGAACTGGTGGTTCTGACTTCCTTCCTCTCTCATATTGACCCAGTTTTGATGCTAAGTAACCAGCTTGGATGCTAAGTACACAGTCTACTTAAACCAAAGTTTAGTTACCAACTTGGATGCTAAGTACACAGTTTGTTTAAATCAGAGTTTAGCAGCCAGAAACAAGTCACAGGACTACACACTTCCTCATGAGCTCTCCCCTTTCTTCTTTCCCCCATCATCCTAAATATTCTGGTTTAATTAGATCACAGCTATTATGTTAGAAATGGGGAATTATGGTTTAATGTTAGTTAGTTAATCAGGATCTTAAACCAACTTCAAACAGTGCTTTAAGATCCTGGCTAGAAAACTGATATTAAACCACAGTTCCCTGTTTCAGAGACTGGCCATACTCGCACATAATAAGAAGCCGGAATTCCTGGCTTATCCTGGTTTACTATGAACATGCAGTATGTTTGTGCATATATTCTGCTCATTCCTGCTGTGCTCTTCCGTTCAAACGAGCAGGCAAAACTAAGCAGGACTGTGTAAATTTGGTCCTTTTTAACCTCAGAACCTACACCAAATTCCTTTCTTCAAAGACAATCCTGCATGGCTTAGCTAAAGTCTTAGTGAATGGTATAACATCAATTAGCATAAAATAAAACTTCAAGGTCTTCATGTCCATGGCTCAGGGGTCTGGAATATACTTCTGGAGCTATTTCAGATATCTTCTTGTAAATCTCCCCAAAACCATCACTCAAGCCACCCCATTCCAGATCAAATCATCCATATTTCACTTGAAGTAGCCTTCTTCATGCAGCATAATTTAACCCTTTTAGCACCAGATTAACAGACAGGATCGCTTATCATGACGTCCGAACCCAGGTTCCTGATTTGTTGCTCCAAACAAGCCAGGATTGTAAGCCAGCACTAAACCAGGGGTTGTTGTTAGTTTATAAAACCTACCTTGTTTAGGAGCAACATCACACTAAGGCCTTAGCTAGACCTAAGGTTTATCCTGGGATCGTCCCGGGGTCATCCCTGTTCATGTAAATGACACACAGGGGATCCCGGGAGCAGGCAGGGACGACCCTGGGATAAACCTTAGATCTAGCTAAGGCCTAAGCTATTCCTTCCTGGTTTGTTTTAGTTGCTCACACAAATGAAGGAGCAGGTGTGAGTGGTGAACACTGTGAACACTGCTAGTTCACAGTAAGCCAGGATAAGCCACATGTAATGATAAGCTTATCATTACGTGTGAATGCAATTCTGGCTGTGATGTGAATGAGCTGCAGTTGAGTCTTGAGCTCATACACTCCTCCCTCCGTTCTCCCCCACTAGGGTGACCATATGAAAAAGAGGACTGGGCTCCTGTATTTTTAACAGTTGCATAGAAAAGGGAATTTCAGCAGGTTTCATTTTTATATACGGAGAACCTGGTGAAATTCCCTCTTCATCACACCCGTTAAAGTTGCAGGAGCTATACTAGAGTGACCAGATTTAAAAGAGGGCAGGGCACCTGCAGCTTTAACTGTTATGATGAAGAGGGAATTTAACCAGGTTCCCCATATATACAAAATAATCTGGTCCTCCATCTAAGTTAAGGTATTGTAAATTGTCGTGTGTTTTAAACGTTTAATATTATAATTTTTTATTTTTAAATTTTTTGTACATTTCTTTTCCTAGGTTTAAAATGTATATATTTTGAATTCTGTAAGACCGCCTTGAGGCCCAGTACTGGGCAAAAGGCGGGATACAATAAATATCATCATCATCATCTTGCCTGAAAATACCAACATTAACAATCTACGTAGGCCTATCCCTATTCTATAATGCCCAGGATATGATCCATATTTGTCTTCTAGTTTATTGAATTAGCAAGTATGGTACAAGCTCTCTTGCCAAGTGAGGTGGGAGAGCACATGTGTGTTTCCACCATGCCTTCCCCACCTCATGCTTCTCATCTTCCATCTTTCTCCCCATTGCCGCAGCTTCCTTTATTGCTGCAGCTCCCCATAAAAAGTGGCCAGTGTGACTCTGCAGAGGGCCAGGCCCAAATGCCTGGCTTTAACAGGGGTCCTTCCTCAGCAACTGGCAATGTGGGAAGGGGTGTCCCTACAGATCATCCATGGTGCAATCTCCAGAAATACCCCCTCCCACAATGGCTGACCCCTCAGAGCCAGACATTTAGGCCTGGCTGAACTGTGCCAGCCCATCATCTTTCTGGATCACCCCAAGAGAATCCTCAGGGCAAGTCAGAGGGTGGGTGGGTGCTCCCAAAAACCCTGCTGGTTGCTTTTCCACACGGCATTTGCTGCAATGGGAGAGCAGCCTGGGGCTCTCTGAAGCACCCACTATTGTACTACTGGACCAGGCAGCAGCTCCAGAGAGCCCTGTTGGTTCTGCTCACCCCCCTGTGGCAAATGCCACAGGGGGAATCTGACCAGTAAGACTCCCTGGAGGACCTGGCTGACCAGCAGTACCTACTCAGCAGCACCTGTGGGGGTGAGGCTCTCCTGGTCATGGTGGAATTATGTGGAGACACAAAATTCACCTCCGCCTGAGGCGGGTGCTTCACCCTGCTTCTTGGGAGAGCCAGCCCTGTGAATTCATCTTCAGACCATATCAAGAGTTTAATCGATCTTAAATCTTCTGAACTGCTGGATTTAAACAAGATAATTACAATGCCTATATACAGCTTGAACCTTTTAATACTTGATCATCATTTATTTTAAAAATTTGCCAGCATTTATTTATTTATTTATTTATTGCATCTTGTTCTGTCCTTCATAGAATGAGTTATTAAATGTTAATGTTAAAAATTATTGTTAATAACACAGAAAAGGGCAACGGAATGACCAGCTGATCCTGCTTGACTCTTCTTGAGTTCTTGTAGTTATAGCTCCCTTCCTAGCGTGTCAAAATAAAAGGTGACAAATTGGTGGCTTCTGCACAGTTGCCAGAAAATAGTCGGGAGATGGAAAGAGCCCGCAGCCACCCATTCTGTCCGCAAAACATGTGCCCTACCACTAAACCACAGTCCTCCCCTACAGCACCCTACACCAGGGCTGGAGTGCTTTAGACTAACTTAAGTAATGGCTGGGGCTTGCCTTGGGATTAATTTGCCCTCCAGAAGGTGAATCTGCAGGGGAGAGGTGGAGGACAGCCCCCCTCCCCCCAAAACATGTTCACAGATCCCCACCTGTACCTGAATATTCTGAGCCCCTACCCAACCTTTCATTCTTCCCAACAACCTGACAAGTAAAGTGATATTCCATTTATAATTTGTATCTTTACTATCTCCAAGACCATTTTCTCAAAAGGAATTCATTTCAGAAAGTCAAGCCAAGATCAGATGGTAATTACCTTTGGAAACGCAAAGGAGGCAATGGAGGAAATAACTAATGAAGGAAAAGCAGCAGGACTATATTTAAAATATAAAGTTGGCTAGCACAAAGTAACTTTATGCCTAATCCACAGAATTAAGGATAAAGGATAAAGTTGCTGATTACACAACAAGCATTTGGAATGCATATGGTTTAACGGGAGCTGTGAGAGTCTGAGCGTCACTCAAGCAGATAATAAAAGACATTTCCCATTGTGTGCTTATGAGTGTATAGGGAATGTCTAGCAATTGTTATAGATGTAATTAAAACTTTGAATTCCTCCATAACATTGTATGGAAATAATGATAACTCTTGACTAAGATACGGTTTTCACACCACCTCTATCAGGCAGATAATATTATTATTAATCACAAGCTGTATCGTACCCTTGTTTGAGGAGCTCAGAGTAGCATGTGTGGAGGCTCTCTCATGTTATCTTCCCAAACTCCCAGGGGCTTTTGATACCATTGACCATGGTATCCTTCTGGGACGACTGGCTGAGTTAGGAGTGGAAGGTACTGCACTGCAGTAGTTCCGCTCCTACTTGGCGGGTGGCTTCCAGAAGGTGGTGCTTGGGGAACATAGCTTGGCCCTGTGGATTCTCCAGCATGGGGTTCCACAGGGGTCAGTCATCGCCCATGCTGTTTAACATTTACATGAAACTGTTGTGTGCGGTCATCTGGAGTTTTGGAGTGCGCTGTCATCAGTACGCTGATGACACGCAGCTCTACTTCTCCTTTTCATCTTCATCAGGTGAGGCTGTGGATGTGCTGAATCGGTGCCTGGCTGCGACAATGGACTGGATGAGGGCTAATAAACTGAAGCTCAATCCAGACAAGACTGAGATGCTGTTAGTCGGTGGTTCTTCTGACCGGCTAGAAAGTGTTCAACCTTTTCTGGATGGGTTGCACTCCTATGTGGCAGGGTCTTGCTATTTACTGTTTTGCTCTGTACAGCACCATGTACATTGATGGTGCTATATAAATAAATAAATAAATAAATAATAATAATAAGGAGCTGGTTCATAGCCTGGGGGTTCTCCTAGAACCATCTCTGTCACTTGAGGCTCAGGCGGCCTTGGTGGCATGGAGTTGGCTGGTGGCCCAGCTACACCCCTATCTGGATGGGGATAACCTGGCTTCAGTTGTCTACACTCTGATAACCTCCAAGTTAGATTACTGCAATGCACTCTATGTTGGGCTGCCTTTGAAGACAGTTCAGAAGCTGCAGCTTGTACAAAATGCAGCAGTCAGATTGAAAACAGGAACTAGAAGGTTCAAACATATAACACCAATTTTGGCCTGCTTGCATTAGCTTCCTGTATGTTTCTGAGCCCAATTCAAGGTGCTGGTTTTGACCTATAAAGCCTTACACGGCTTGAGACCACAATACCTGACGGAACACCTCTCCTGACATGAACCTACCCTTACACTACACTCAACGTCTGAGGTCCTCCTCTGGGTGCCTACTCCGAGGGAAGCTCAGAAGATGGCAACAAGGGAGAGGGCCTTTTCAGTGGTGGCCCCTCAATTATGGAATGATCTCCCCAATGAGGCTCGCCTAGTGCCAACATTGTTATCTTTTCGGCACCAGGTCAAGACCTTTCTCTTCTCCCAGGCATTTAACAGCATATGTTGAGGTTTTAACTGACCCAGAATGGTTGTTTTAAATGGATATTGTATGTAATTTGTTTTTAAGGTTTAAAATTTTGTATATCGTTTTTTAATGTTCAGTGTTTTAATCTTTGTAAACTGCCCAGAGAGCTTCAGCTATGGTGTGGTATATAAATGTAATAAATAATAATAAATAAAATAATAATAACAACCATCTGAGCTTGGCTTGGCCCTGTGTGGTAGGTTAGGCTAAGAGATAGTGACTGGCCCAAACTGTCAGTCAGCTTCATAACCAAGCAGGGATTTGAGCCAAGGACTTTCTGGGTTTGGATACAGAGCCTCTAAGCAGGCTCACATGGTGTCTCTACCACATCACCACCGTAACAGGTAGCACAGCTCCTTGTATGGTTCCTCCAAATTAAGTAGACTGCTTCCATGTCAGCACTACTGTTGATGGAAATGCTATACACAGTGAGGGAGAAGATGGTGAGCCATGTTAAATGTTGCAGAAACAGTTTGCAGAAGATATGGGCACACTGGGTTGTGCCCCTCTTCAAGCACATCCTACATGGCAATGGTAACATTTAAGCCAGCCTTAATGTGTGTGTTTTTGTAGATTTCAGGGGAGGCACGGGTTTAAGTATTTGCTAAATATTAATCAGTATACATATAAGTTGTTGTTGTTATTATTATTATTCATAGATAAGTCACTATCTCATACTAGCCTTCCTTCCAAATTCTGAAATGTATCTATGACAGCATTTGCTCACATTCAGCTCTTGTTATCTTACTTCACTCATTCTTGCCACTTTCTGTTTGATGTCCTTGCTTCTGCCTTCCATCTGCTGCCTCCTCTACCATCAAAATTTAGATTATAAGATTTTTAAGCAGGACCCAGTTCCATATGTTACCCCATAAAGCACCATATACAATGATGATGATGCCTAAATAAATCACATTTTCAATTGTTCCACATGTCCATATATGCTTTGGCACCAGCCACATTTATGAGGTAGTAAATTGCACACCAGCCAGCCTTGGTTCAAAGGTAGCAGGTTTGGCCCGCTGTTATAATCCCTTTTTTACATTCCTAGGAGGGTAATGCTGTCATGGGAAGTTCTTAGCAGATCTCGATCTTCCAACATTGGGTGGGGGAGTGGGTGATTGAGGAGAAAGGGCACATACTGCTCTGACTCTTGCGCCTACTCTAACACACAATATATTATTTGACTACGGTTTTGGGGTTGGGTGCCATCAGTATGCTGATGTTACTCAGCTCTACTTCTCCTTGTCGTCGGAGTCAGCTGGGGCGCTGAAGGTGCCGGACCAGTGCCTGGAGGCTGTAATGGGCTGGATGAGGGTCAATAAACTGAAGCTGAATCCTGATAAGACGGAAGCTCTGTGGATTGGTGGTTCCCGAGTCTGGGACTTGGATGAGGTGGTGCTCCTTCTGAAGGAGCAGGTATGTAGCTTGGGAGTACTCCTAGATCCATCAATGTCACTGGAGGCCCAGGTGGACTCTGTGGCGCGGAGTACTTGGGGTCAGCTTCGGCTGATCCGCCAGCTACGGCCTTTCCTGGATAGGGACAACCTAGCCACAGCAGTGCATGCACTGGTAACTTCCTGATTAGACTACTGCAATGCACTCTACGTGGGGCTGCCCTTGAAGACGACGCAGAAGTTGCAGCTAGTGCAAAATGCAGCAGCTAGACTGCTGGCGGGTACATCTTATAGAGTCCACATAACACCTTAAAGGAACTGCATTGGCTGCCTATACGCTTCTGGTCGGAATTCAAGGCGCTAGTAATGACGTTTAAAGCTCTAAACGGCTTGGGACCTCGATATGCCTGCCCGAGACCTTAGATCTGTTGGAGGAGCCCTTCTCCGCATCCCACCAATGCAACATATACGTTATGATGGGACAAGGGAGAGAGCTTTCTCTGTGGTGGCACCCCGACTGTGGAATGCCCTCCCCTTGGAGGCCCAATTGGTGCCAACATTGGTTGCATTTCGACGCCAAGTAAAAACATGGCTTTTTAACAAAGCCTTTGATGGTTAAACTCACTGGCACATTGTTTTAACTGTTTTAAATGTATCTATTGCTTTTAAATTATATATTGTTTTAACTTGGATCATGGTTTAATTTGTTTTTAACTGTGTATATTAATTGTTTTATACTGTATGCTTTTATCTGTACACCGCCCTGAGATCTTAGTGATATAGGGCGGGATATAAATGTTATAAATAAATAAATAAATAAATAAATAAATAAAATAACATATTTCATATGGTTAGGGACAGAATATCAGAAAGACCCCCTCTGCCCATTTAAACTGGCCCTTAGTTTAAGGTCTGCTTCAGAAGTCCTTTCTTATGTCCCACCACCAAGAGAGGCTAGATTGGTGAGAACACAGGACAGAAAGGTCTGTCTTCCTAAAGATGTTAGACTGGCTCTTTCTTTGTTTAATTTTAGGTGAGCTGTTAAAAGTTTTTTGTTCTGGCCAGTTTTGGGGTGATTTTAAATGCATTAGTGACACTCTGTGTTTAATTTATAAAATCCTTCATTGCTATAGCTTAAAGACAGAATCAAGATTGCCCCATTGGATCTGGAGCTAAAAGCACTCAATACAGAAAATTTAAACCAAATAAACAGATGTAGATTTAAACCAAACGCATGGGGTTTATTTGTTGTGAGGGTGGATTAAAGCTAATAACCATGTTGAGTTATAAAATGTCTATACCTACTTTATGGCTTCACACATGTCCAGTCCCATTTTCACACAGTTCTTGGCATGATTTTGAAGAGACAAAGGGAGGCCAGACACACAGTAGTAGCAATCTCCTAAGATTTTAATTCTCATACATTCATTTTCCTGAAGGAAAAGAAAGGTTCAGTTAGGAGAGGGTCAATATAAAGCTTACCAGTAATGCTGCAGTAGCTGGATGTACCTGATATCATCAAATGTATTCCACCTAAAGATAAGGAGGAGGAGGAAGATAACTGAGCTGGAATGTGCAGAATGAAAAGAGCTGTGAGTGCTATGTGCATCCCATTTCCACTGACCTACTTTCCCTGACGTGTGAAATCAGAAGCACGCACTGGGTACGCAGTATCCAGAGACATAGGAAATTAAATAAAAACCTCTTCCTGCATGGTACAAAAATAGAGAGGTCCTTTGGGAACAGGTTTGAAATTTTAAACGCAAGATATTTGTTGTCATCCATATTCAAGCACTTGCAGGAATAACACTAAGCTTAGCATTCAAAGTTATACTGCTACATTATTGAGCTCCTTAATGGCAATATAATTAGCCTTTTAAATAATGCCTGACAGCATTATTTTTAATCCCTTCAAAACCAAAGTGTCCCCTCCACCATTAGCTGTTAGTGAATTGCAAACCATATAGTGTAGAACTCTATTGTTCTTCTCAGGGTTGTTTGATGAGAAGACCAGTAATGCTGGGCAAAATGCATGAACGTCTGTTTATTCACCAGTGCTGATGTTCTCCTGTAATGCTTATCAACAGATGAGTCTTGTGCATATTCCAGGGTACAATCTCAGGCCCCTCTTTATACATTTAGCAGAATCAAGACCACAGGTGGGACATTCTATGTTTCAAAGTTTTGCCATGACAAACTCCCCGCCCAGAGAAAAGAAGCAAATCAATGGGAAACCTTGGTTGAGCCTGTTCCCGTAACATATTAGGGTTTTTCCCAATGCCGAAAGTTTTTTTCTTTGTAAAATACTATAATGTTACACATCTGTCCATACTGAGTATGCAAGTCTCTCTAGGATGGATTTGCAGGTGTGAGCTGATTGGCTGAGAGAGTGAGAAGGAGAGGGTGAAGTGTGTGTGTGTGTGTGTGTGTGTGCGCGTGCGTGCTATATAAACCTGTGTGCGTGTGCATGAGGCAGACAGTGATATGATGCAAAATGGTTTAGAACAGAGATAGAGTTAGAGGCAGGGATTGGCTGATAGAGAGTTTAGATCAAAGTTAGGATTTCAGGACTGAGAACTGAGAGAAAGTCTGTGGTGATTGGGTAGTGATTGAGAGAGTGATTTTTGAGTACTATGTATGAGAGAACATGTATTAAGAGTTACTTGTTTATTATTCAACAACACTGTTATAATTAATAAAGCTTTATTTGTTTATAAAATCCTATCCCTCCTGCTCGTAGCTGTGTAAGGGGGAGGTAATAAAGGGAGAATACAAGGTTAAAGCATAAAGTCTGTGTGCCCTCACAGAGAGAGGACTGAGTAAGGGTTGGGCCTGAGCCAGGGGTGGTGCTACCATAGAGGCCACTCAGGCGGCAGCCTAGAGCGCCAAGCTAAGAGGGGCGCCGGGCACAGCGCAGCACTTACGCGTGTTGGCTGTGAGCCGGCCCAGCCCGAGGATTTAGCTGCGCCTGGCCAGGCGAGATGGCGACCGGCGCCCACCCAGCCAAAGCGAAGCCAGGGATGCTGGGGTGGGGTGGCTCCACGTTTGGACTTCCGGAACACGCCCGGAAGAGAGAGAGAGAATGTATGGGTGAATGGGGTGCATGGGGTCTTTGAGTGAATGCATGTGTTCATGCGTGTGTTTGTTTGGAGTGAGTGATGCTGAGTGTGTGTGTGCACGTGCTTGTGAGTTGGGGGGGATGATTTGGAGGTGGTATTCCTATTAAACAATGCATTTTAGACCCATAGACGTTCCTTTCCAATTTGTTTGCTATAATTGGCATGACGTATTTCTTGCACTTTAAAATAAATTTAGCAGTTTCAAGTTTTGTGCTTCTTATTTTTTCTAGGAAACATATGTTCTTAAAAATCAAAGTTAGCATTTTTTTGGTGTGTGTGTGTGTGTGTGTGTGTGTGTGTGTGTGTGTGTGTGAAAGTAGCTCACCTTGCCTAGGGCGCAAAATAGTCTGGCACCGGTCCTGGCCTGAGCCTTAAACCTAGGGTGTGTGGAAGAAGGTGGTTACCGCTGGGGGTGAGAAATGCTTTATAGGAGGAGAATTCTCACTAGGTTAGGGGCAGAAATGCCACAGGGACCATTTTCTTCGTAGAAGAACATCTACAACATGAAATGGCAAAGCCCAGAAAAAGCTTCAACACTTCATACTACTGAAAGTACAAACTGGTATTCAGCTTGCACACAGTGACACGCAATGCAAGCCTGTCATGAATGGAGACCATATGTCCTGAATCTTCTACAGTGCACGGACTGTAGGTCCATGTGCAGTGGTTCCTTTGTGGATCAATTAATGTTGAAAGTTTTACAAGAACAGGGGGCTTCAAAAATTATTCCAAGCGACTTGTTGCCCTCTAGAAGTTTTGGCCTACAAACTCCCTCATCTCTAGCCAGCATAGCCAATGCGAGGGATCATGAGAGTTGTATGCCAAAACATCTGGAGGGCCACAAGTTGCCCATCCCTGTTTTAATCCACCAAACTGAGTCTAACATTATTGTAATGTACGAATCAATGAGCCATGTTTTTGGCACTCAGAATGTCTGCCTTGCAACACTGAGCTATCTGTCTCCAGGAACAAAATAATGCTAAGAACATATCTATAAGTAAATAATAAACCAATCACAATGGCGACACATGTGATAGAACAAGATGTTTCCTGTGTCCAGTTCCCCCAACTGAACTGCTTAGTACCTACTCTACTTCTTATTCCCTACTTCTTATCCCCTTAGGCTGATATACCAACTGTGCCCTTATCTGGACAGAGACAGCCTAGCTACAGTTATCCATGCTCTGATAACCTCTCGTTTGGATTACTGCAATGCGTTATACGTGGGGCTGCCTTTGAAAACGGTCCGGAAACTTCAACTGGTACAAAACAGGGCAGCCCGCCTACTAACAGGAACTGGCCGACGAGACCACATTACGCCAGTCTTTTTACAACTTCATTGGCTGCCAGTCCAAGTCCAGGCCTGATTCAAAGTGCTGGTATTGACATTCAAAGCCCTAAACGGCTTGGGGCCAGGTTATTTGAAGGAACGCCTCCTCCCATATGTACCTGCCTGGACCTTAAGATCATTCACAGGGGTCCTTCTCCATGAGCCCCTGCCAAAGGAAGTAAGGCAGGTGGCTACTAGGAGGAGGGCTTTCTCCACTGTGGCACCCCGGCTGTGGAATGACCTCCCCAGAGAGGTCCACCGGGCGCCTATACTATATTCTTTTCGTCGCCAGCTGAAGACCTTTTTATTTTCTCAGTATTTTAACACCTAAATTTAAACTTTGCTGTTTTAATTCTGTATTTTAATCCTATACCAATTTCTGCTGTGTGGTTTTATCCTGGTTGTGCTTTTTATATTGTATTTTGTATTTGGGTTTTTAGATTGTTGAATGTTTTATTATGTTCTTAATGGTTTCAATTTTTGTGAACTGCCCAGAGAGCTTCGGCTATTGGGCGGTATAAAAATGTAATAAATAAATAAATAAATAAATAAAAAGAAGGTAATCAGTGCATTCTTAATGGCATTAATAAACAGATTTTCTATGACTCCTGATATATAAAATTGTTGTTTTATCTTTTTCATTTGTGTAACAAGAAACTATGGTAGGTAGGGTGTTCCTTTCCCCCCAGCCCTGCATTATATTGTGACAAAAATGACAGTGTAAGCTAAAGATCAGCAACTATAAGGCCCAGAACCAATTTGAAAAGTATGGCCTGGCTCTCCAGTTTCCCGTGGTACTTAAGATTTCACTTTGGGATTTAAAGGCAGAAAAGTGCAAGTATGGCTGTAGAAACTGTATTTGCCACAGTCTACTTTGGAGGCTGTGAGAGCAGCAGACCACAGGTTGACTACGTTCCACCTCATCCTCATGCCACTGCTATCAATAATACCAACAAGGATAGATAGCAACAATATTAAAACCCGAGCCATTAGCAGAGCCCTCATAGATACTTACTTTTGCAATTTGGTCAAACTTGCCAAAGAGTTCATTCAGCATGTGCACCAGCTCTCCAGGGGAACAATCACTAGCCAAGCGAGTGAATCCCACAATATCGGCGTATAAAATGCTGCAAGTAAAATAACCGGCATTTACAATTCTTTCAAGTTTAAAAATGCAGTATTATCTGTAATCAGAAATCTTTGTAAAATGCAACTAGAGCGAAGGGTACAGCAAATAGCTCAAGAGGAGCGGATTCAATTTGGCCGCAATCACATTATAATGCTGAACTCACTGAGGACCAATTCACACAACTATTTTGGGGGGGGTCTGATTGCATGTTGTGACTTTGGCCTACAGATCTCTCTATTAGTGACTCCTCACTGTGACCCTGAGCCTTGACGTCTTGTGCCCCTCACCAAATCCACCAGACCTGGAGTTTGAGGTGGGAATCCTGGAAGGCCCCTCTGAAGAGGGTAACAGGCTACCAGCCTACAAAGAGAAGTTAGCATCTCTTGCAGTCAGAAATGAGCCACCCACAAGCAAAAACACGGAGTTTCCATGGCAGAGAGCACAATCTTAGATTGTTCCATTAGTTCCACAATGGAAGCTATTAGGACAGGGCTCTGGCATTCATCAAGTGCTGTCTGGGAGTATAACGACTCAGTTACGTTATATATGCTAAGGTTAAGCTCATTTTACTTCTGCAACAACCGTCTTCCCTGGAATCTCCCATTCTTGGCTCTCTCGTGTCCTGCACAGTCTGAGGCTATCCTGCTGCCTTTCCAGAACTTGTACCCTGAACCTCTTAGCCTGGAACCTGCCACCTCCTATTCAGTGACTCCAATAGCTCCAAGCTGTACTTAGTGTGCCATAGGCCCAGTGTCAGGCTGAAACAGGCCCACGTGACTGTTCCATCTCATTTCTAATAACACCTTCCCACATCCTTGGGACTGAAATATATTCCAGTTTTGCCACACTGAAAATCAGCTGAAAATGGTTGTGTTAATCAGAGCTGATTGCACCTATACAGCTTCTTAGTGTGTATCCCCATATTTTCCATGAAAAATGTAAGATGATTTGTTCAAGCAATAATATTTCAGCCTCTGAATTGCTTTTAAATTGGATATACCCAATTAAATTCAGATGTCTTCCCAAAATAAATGTGTCACAAAGTTTGCAAAGGTTATTTATTTTCACAGTTCTATGGAATTCATTTACTATATTTGTATGCCTGTACATCTGCATCGAAAGAAAGAAAGGAAAGAACAAGCTAACCTACTAAATTCTACATATCTGTGATGAAAACAATTTGCTATTGAGGCTAACTAAACCACTTCAGCATCGAGAACTGGCAAGTGGTAGTATCAAACAATACCTTACATTGGTGTGCCTTTTGACATATAAATTATGGAAGTTGTTTGTATTTTCCAGCTGGCCCGCTTTGGGTCCTTGTAACCTCTGAATGATCTCAGCTTTCATCTCCATGGCTATGTGAGCAGGAAGTAGAGAAAGTAGGAGACGCTCCTGGGTTTGAAAAAGGAAAGATAAAAAGGTCCAGTCTTCAACTGAGCTTAAATGGGGAAATTTTGGTGGTTGTTTTTTTAAAAAAAACACTAGCTACATAATCACTGCTATGAATGCATTTATGAGGAGCAGCAGAGGGATGAATGTTCTTCCAAGCATACTTGGGGGAAAACTATACATGACATGGTGTCATTTTTAGTTTCCTCCTAATTTTTCTTTTCAGCTGCAGACGCTGAAATCTTCGGTGGAAGACTGGGGAGGAGGGAGGTACTTAATCCTTTCTACTTTGGTGAAAAGTAGCTTGGGGATGAGGGAAAGTGTTAAGTGTACACACACACACACACACACACACACACACACACACACACTTCTTTGCTCAGAGTCACCCCTTTTCAGATCTGTGTTTAAAAATAAATAAATCACAACGACTCAGTTACACACATTTGCCGCAAGGGCTATAAATTCCTTAGGCTAACTTGTATCAATGCCCTTCTGTTTGGCCCACATTATTTGTGCTCTGAATGCACCTCTACAGCATTCAGAACAGAACAGCATAGAAACACAATAAAGGGACAAACAGTAGGTTGTGAGTCCTCCATTAAAGTGCATCTACTCACAAGTAAGCACTCCAGCCTGAGCATCAACTGCTATGATGGGACATAACGGCCATGTCTACACACCGCCCCAATAGTCCGGGCTGGTCACGGCCGAGTCCCTGTGCATCCAAATGATGCACAGGGACTCCCAGGGGCACGGGGGGATGGGCACTGTCTTGGGACCGTCCTGAGAATGTGGGAGGTGTGGGTGCTCATCCTGCCTGGTGCCATGCTTACTCGCAAGTAAGAGCAGCACCAGAAAGTGGCTCCATGCCCATCAGGGGAGGGGGTGGCAGCAATTTTGCCACCCCTGGGATGGCAGGGAGGGGGTTTGGGGGTAGTTTTGTGTGTGTGTGTGTTTTTAAACTACTTACATGTTCGATGGAGCAGGGCTTTGCTCTTGCGCAATGGGCCTTGTTGCTTCAAAGAAAAGAAAAAATGGTGCTCACACCATCCCTGGACGTGGCACAAGTGTGTGGAGCCAGGGGAAGGATTTTAGAACCAGGAAATCCCGAGATTCTCCCCACTTCCTCCTGGAAGTCCGGGAGGTGTAGAAAGGGCTAGTGTCACAATCTACTTGTGGGAGGTAGACTGGTCTTCCTGTTTGAGTCCTCAGGCTCAGTTGAAGCAGCTGCCAGAACACGATGGACACAGGAAAGGGGGGAGGAGGGCCTTACCTGCTGCCGCTGCTGCGGAGCTCCGATTCGGATTTGAAGCGGAGTGGCCCATAGGCGGATCCACGCAGGGCGGAGCAGACCCAATCTGGAATTTGCGGATCGGGTGTGGAGCGGATCGGTGTGTGTGTGTGTGTCCGTGCACAGCCCTATTTTCCACTCCCCCAAACACTGCGATTGGAGAACATGGTCACACTGTGGCTATTCCTAATTGGATAGCCACAGATGTCAATATCAAAGCTACCCCTCACCCCACTCAGCGTCTTTCAAATATGGAGATATTCAACTTACACACACACACACACACACACACACAGAGCGGGATAATTCCAGAGACTTTAGAAGCTCCGATTGGGCACATCTCCACTCTGATATTAATCGATGCGTTTGGAAGCAGCCAATCTCTGCTCTAGAAGATCGAATGCTCCACGGATGTTCATGGTTACCAGACACTTTCATGGCGGAGAGCACACCACTAGTATTTATGTGTTGTCTTGAGGCCATACATCAACACCATACACAAGCACATCATCCTTCTTCCGAAACCATCTTCCCACTGCATATAAGCAGAAAGAGGACGAGGTGCAGCAGACACCAGCTTTAGCTGCATTCGTCACAGATTAGGCCTCTGCTGAAGTATTTTTCTTCCCTTGAGGTTCTTTTCACTACAATACTTTTATGTCAGTTCTCATGTGGGCAAAAAAGAACAGGCAGTATTATTTCCAGGAGACACACGACAAGACATTGATGCGCCCATTTATTCTCCACACCTTATTAGGCAAAAACATCTTTTAACCCTCAGGCATATCACTTTCTTCAGAACCAAAGCACATTTCTGATAGAGAGGCCAACAAATTTCCATACGTCGACGATAATTCATTTGTCATTGCTGGATAAATCACTTAGTTGGGAAAACAGCTTGGTTGGCTTGGAACCATCACTCCTAACAAAGCATTACAACAGACAAAGGCAAAACTTATTCCTTATTTAATAGATTTCAAACATCTCCTCTGTTATCTCAGGGTCTTCTCTAGAAGAGGGGTTAGCCCGGTGCGAGCCCTGGGCCTGCCCTTGTGCGTCCAGATGACTCACAGGGGATCCTGGGCTCAGGCGAGGGTAACCCTCCCTTGGCCCGGGATAACCGGCACCGCTTGTGGCCCAGTATTTCTCGCGGTCTCGGGCTGAGCCCGAGACCGCAGGCGTGTAGACAGGTCCGCTGCTTTTCCTGGCTACTGCAATTACTCGCAAGTAGCCGGGAAAAGCGGCAGACAGGGCGCTGCGCCCATCGGGGCAGGGGGAGATCACGGGGGGGGGGAAGCGGGGATCGTGGGGGGGAGCGGGGAACCCTTTTTTTAAAAAAAACCACCTACCTTCGTTGCTGGTGCGCTCTTGCGCACCCGGACCATTTAAGGCTTAAACGAAATGACAGACGTGACGGGGCTTTCCTTTACCCCGTTACGTCTGATGGGTGGAAAGGAGCGACAGCCTGCTCTACTTCTAGCATGGGCTGGCCCCTCCTCACCACCGAATTTTCAGGTAGGTCTAGCAAGGCCCTCATTGCCTAAAATTCCTAGTATATAGCTGCCTCAGCCAAACGAGTTTCCTGCTTGGTTAAATCTCCTTCATTGCCCCTTATGCCTGGAACCTCCTCCCAGAGTTTAGACATGGTGCGTCCTCTCTTCTTCCTTAAATCCCATGTTTTCAGGGAGTCCTTACTCCTCACCATCTACAAAAAATAAATCTCAGTATGTGTAACTGTGTTTGTGGACATTCTTGTCTCATTTTTTCCTTCCCTCTATTATCTCTCCTTCTTTCCAAATTTAGACTCTAAGCTCCTTGGGGAAGGAACTTCTCCTTTTTGCTGTGCAAAACATTGATAATGCTCTATAAATAAAAATTATACCACCACTTAATGGGATTTACTCCCTACAACGTATGCTTACAATTGCACCATAAATGCTATTAAAAAGAGAAAGGGAGAGGATGGGGTAGTAGAAAATTTATGACATGCTTTTATGGAACTCAGCCTGTTAGTTCGGCAAAGTCCGCAGCCCTGCCTCCTCCATGGCAGCGGCAACTCTACAAGAACTTGAGCCTGTCTGCAAAAGGAAAAACGATATCCCTGCCTCTGCCTGCAGCTTCCTTACCAGTAACTGAATATTCTTCAAGTGGGTCAAGAGAGGAACATTTTTTGTGGCTATCAAGAAGGCACTAAATGGGAAGGGGCATGTCTTGCCCCTCAAGGCATACACTGACCTGTTTGGCAGGTCACACTAAGCCATGGTGAGTTGTTATCATGGGAAGTTACAGGGTGGCATAGCTTGAAGTCTGTACCCAGAATCGTTTTTCTGTTGAAAGGAAGACAAGGAAAGGAACCCCTCATGCAAGCACTTGAGTCATTGCTGACTCCTAGAGGGACGCCTGCTTTTGCTGACGTTTTCTTGGCAGACTTTGTAGCGGGGTGGTTTGCCTTGGCCTTCCCCAGTCGTAGTTACCTTTCCTCCAGCTAACTGGGTACTCATTTTACCAACTCGGAAGGCTGGAAGGCTGAGTCTACCTGAGCCGGCTGCCTGAGAACCAGCTTCCGCTGGGATCGAACTCAGGCCGTGGGGAGAGTTTCGGCTGCAGTAACTGCTGTTTACCGCTCTGCGCCACGTGAGGCTCTTTTCTGTTGAAGGTTTTATACTGTTGTTTTATACTTTGAATGTTTTTAATTTTTGTGAACTGCCCAGAGAGCTCCGGCTATTGGGCGGTATAGAAATGCAATAAATAAATAAATAAATAAATTATTATTTTTGGCACACAAACCACCCTGAGAACCCATGGCTTGTAGTAGGGTTGTTTAGGCTGACTTGTTCTCAGTGTGGCTTGTTGTGACAGGACAATTTTATTGTGGGTTATCAGCAGGGCCGGCGCCAGACTATTTTGCGCCCTAGGCAGGCGCGCCATACTGAAGCCTCCGCCCCGCCCCCCGCGTCCGCTCCTGGCTTTGAAGCCAGGACGCTGGGGTTGGGGGGCAGGGTGGAGGCACTGAAGTGGCGCGCCCGGAAGTGGCTTCTTGGCGCGCCGTTCTGAAGCTGCCGCCCCACCCCCAACCCCAGCCTCCTTGCTTCGAAGCCAGGAGTGGCTTCCGGCCGGGCGCTGGCTTCAAAGCCAGGATGCTGGGGTTGGGGGGCGGCCGGGGGGGGCGGCTTTGGAACAGCACGCCTGGAAGCTGCTCTAGGAGAGCAGCTTCCGGGTGCGCCGTTCAGCGCCCTCCTTTGCTTGGCGCTCTAGGCCGCTGCCTGAGCTGCCTCTATGGCAGTGCCGGCCCTGGCTATCAGGAATGTCTAAAGAGCTTCCCGCCAAGAGCAGCAAAACCCCCTGCTGCTCCTCACGATCTTGCAAGTGCTGCTGCTGTTCTCCCTCATCCCACCCTCTGCCACAGGATGAATTTTTTAAATTTTCTTTCATTGAAATCTTGAAGAAAGGCCATCAGAGAATGTCTCAAACACATTTACATTAAAAAAACAAAAACAGCAAAAAAACCAAGGCGTGAACGTTTGCTGCTAGGAATTCTTCCTTCGTTTTACTGCTTTGCCATTTACAAGTATTGTAATGGGGAGCTGCAGATTTTGCCCCCTTTAAATGTGTTGTTCTAGTACCCCACTGTGGAGCTCTTAATTTATGTAAATATGATTTTGTATTTTTATATTCTTGTATTTTTGTTTATTTTTTTTACTTTATTTTTATTTTAAATCATCTATTTTTATTCCATTTACGTAGTTCATCTTTTTACTTGTATCTTATTTTTCTAACTATGTTAAATTGTGATGGCTTATCGCTTTTAGCAATGAAGATTTCATTCATTCATTCATTCTACTGCTTTGCCATGGAATTTGCATGATTTCCCCCTCCAGTTTACTGCTCTGCCATGAAATATGCATATTTTAGTGAACCTCCTCACTTGTCTGCCTTGAAATGTGCATATCTTTACCCTGTTCTGCCTTGAAATTTGCATATGTTTATGCAGTCAGGCAGTCGATTTTATTACATATAACCACAAGTGCCTGCAATTTAGCCACAACAGTACTCTTGGACCCATTTCTGTCGTTAGAGGCTCAAGTAGCCGCCACGGCTCGGAGTGCCTTTTACCATCTTCGGTTGGTTTGCCAACTACGGCCTCTCGCCTCTCCTGGACAGGGATAGCTTGGCCACGGTGGTACAGGCATTGGTAACCTCAAGATTGGATTACTGCAATGCGCTCTATGTGGGGCTGCCCTTGAAGCTGCTCCGGAAGCTGGAGCTAGTGCAGAATGCTGCAGCTCGGCTGTTGTCTGGAGCTGCCCCTTTCCAGCATGTAACTCCTCTGCTGAGGGAACTGCACTGGCTGCCTATTCGCTACCGGGCCAGGTTGAAGGTTCTTGTACTTGTGTACAAAGCCCTAAACAACTTGGGACCAGGATACCTGAGAGAGCGCCTTCTCCCTTACCAACCTGCCCGGTCACTGAGGTCATCCGAGGGCCTGCTCCTGGGGGTTCCACATAGATCCATCCTCTGATTGGAATCCACCAGGGGAAGAGCCTTCAGTGTGGTGGCTCCCCTCCTGTGGAATTCCCTGCCTCTGGAAGTCAGGCAGGGGCTAACCTTGTACTCCTTTCGGCGCCTCCTGAAAACATCTTTATTCCAAGAAGCCTTTCCTTAACATGCAGCCTTGGATTGCTGTTACTGCTTCTTTTAAATTTTGTTTTAACTGTTTTTATTCTGTTATTATTTTCATTTTACCTTGTACACCGCTCCGAAATTTTTCAATGGGGAGCGGTATATAAATATTCTAAATAAATAAATAAATAAATAAACAAACAGTAACAAAACCCAGTCACATAAAGAAAACAGTTGAACAAGCCGCTCAAATCAGCTCATCATGTGCACAATCCACAGCAACAGCTTTTTAGTACATTTGCTCTAATCTTTTTAGCAGCCACTGTGAATAAGGCTATTTGGTTCATTATATAAGGATCTGTATCTACAAGTAGTTTACACATCTGCTCAGCCAAAGTTCTATCAGCCATTCCTCCCAGAAAAAGCACAAGAAATCTTTTCCTCGGATTGACATACAGTTCACTCAATGCATAGATAATGAATAATATCCACTATTTATGGAGCCCCACTCAGTCTCTGCTCTGCCTTGAAATCTGTGTATGTTTAGCGATCCCCTTCACTGTTCTGTAACCCTCGTATACATCTGAAAGCTAAACTGCAGGAGTGAAGGAGCTTTAGGGCCGGGTGTTATTACTTCAGTAATGAAAAGAAAGGGGATTGTCGTTTTTTAAAGGAGTTTGCTAGCAAGGGAAGTGCAGAACTGATGAAATTATGATGAAATTAACAAGGACATTGTGAAGAGAGGGTTATTGGGATACTTGGCTAAATAGTAGACAGGCGCTCTTGTGAAGTTATTTATTTTATTTATTTATTAATTAAATTTATATACCACCCCATAGTGGATATATATTTTCATACATCCTGAATATATAGTCTCTTTTTTTTCATTCTCAGTGACGGAGGGGAGGGGGGGATTTTGGCATGAAAACAGGAGTGGGGAAAGCAGTTCATTGTGGGTTGGACAGTTAGAGCAGTACGACAATGGAATCAGTTGCCTGGTGAGGTTGTGGGCTCTCCCACACTAGAGGCCTTCAAGAGGCAGCTGGACAACCATCTGTCAGGGATGCTTTAGGGTGCATTCCTGCACTGGGCAGGGGGTTGGACTTGATGGCCTTGTAGGCCCCTTCCAACTCTGCTATTCTATGATTCTATGAAAGCTTAAGCTTCCCCTCCCAAATCACCATGGTGATGGTTGTGAGGACCAACCTGGGAAGCTTTTTTAAGTGTTAAAAGAAGAAAAGTAAATAAAAATCTCAGCCACCTCATTCTAAAAATTAAGGTAAGACAGACACACACACACACACCATTCTCCACTCTGAAGATATGGCATATCTATGCCAACACAGGTGTTTCACAAGGCAAGAAAAGATGGGGGGAAAGAATTTCATCACAGCAGAAGTAAAGAGGAATTGTATTGCAAAGGTCTTTGGGATTTGTGCTGGGAGCAGAAGGGAGGACGAAGGGGGGAACAAACCATGGCAAACCAGTGAGCACCTAATGGTCCTTTAGCAACAGTGTGGCTTAGTGAGCAATTAACCAACCCACCATGGCTTGTTTTCAGTGTGGCTGATTGTGTCATGCAAACCCACCCATAGAGTTAAATCTCCTCGATGGCATGAAGCAAGAGCACCAGATCCGTGGCCAGGATGTTAAAAAGATCCCACATCATGCTTTGTGCACCACAGAATCCCATATGCGTGACTACACAAAGGACCACTCAAAGAACATCAGTTACAGGCAACTGTGCCAACAGCACATTTATTTATTTATTTATTTATTATTACATTTATATCCCACCTTTTTTCCAAGGTGGCATACATAATCCTCCTCCACTCCATGTTATCTTCACAACAACAACCCTGTGAGGTAGATTGGGCATGTTCTCAAAGATGTCAGATCTCGCCATGGGGATACATACTTTAGTTACATCCTGATTGGACTACTGTAATGTGCTTTATGTGGGACTGCCTTTGAAGATTGTTGGAAACTTCAGCTAGTCCAGAATGTTGTGGCCAGTCTGTTGATCAGTGCCAGTTATAGGAAGCATGTGACCGCCATGTTAAAACAGCTTAATGGTCCAAGAACCTGACCCCTCTCTTCAGAGGATCCTGACTCCTTGTCCTTAGAAGAAAGGGTTCATAAATTAAATATTCAGGAAGAGGACATGGCTACAGAAAGCCGTTGCCTCCTCAAAATCCAGTTCTCCACAGCCCACCATGGTCCATGCAGCCACCATTTTCCATACCTGAACCCCGCTCAGGGTTGTCATGGCATGTGAATCTGGTGAGTGTGGGTTATGCAGGGGTTGTTTGATCCTCGTATAACCCACCCTCTCCAGATTTTCATGGCACATCAACCCCCAAGTGGGGGTTGGATATGCAAAGTGGCACTCTGTGGGCATCACAGCTTGTTGTGTGTTAAATAACCCACAATGAACTGCTCTGTGTCATGTGAACCAGGTCACAGACCAGCTTGCCTGGCTTCCAGCCCCAGCATCATTCGTGGTGTTGTCCTAGTCCCAGACTTGCCTCCTGGGAAACCTGCCCTGGCCAAAACCTTGATGATGCCACGATCCATAGTGGAACACTCTAACATAGGCCTCACCAGTGCCAAACAACTCTAAACCCTTGTCATGTCAGAAGTAGGACAGAACTTCTCTGGCAACCTATTTTCAGGAACAATTCAAAATGTTGGTTATGACGTAGGAAGCCCTACATGACTTGGAACTAGGCTATATGAGCCTGCCCAGGTTTGAAGGCTTCCTCTCTGTCCTGCCACCACGGGAGGCACATCTGGAAGTCCCGTGGGAGAGGACCTTCTCACCGGCTGCCCTTCAACTTCCTGCCAAGGGAGGCAAGTCTAAATCCACTTTTATTGCCCTTCTGCCAGCAGGCAAAGACATTTTTATTGTGGCAAGCTTTTGGTTGTTAAGCATTCACGTTTTTTGAACTCAGTTTTTAACTGGTGGGTGCTGTTTATCTCCTATTTCTTTTTAACGGATGTGTTTTAATTAGGTGGTTATGTTCTAATTATGTTATACTTATTCTGCATTTTATTACGGTTGGCTCTCTTTTTAGTGCTATTTTTAGTGGAAAGATGCAAAATAAATAAACAAATAGTCTGGGACTAAATTAATAAGAGCATGGGAAAGACGAAGGAGTCAGATGGAAAAGAGGAGGATGACATTTGCTCAGTCTTGACTCAAGAGTTAGCAACAGCCTGACACAGGTCTATTCTGATAGTACCAAGAGCAAGGAAAGGTGAAATCCTTAACAGACAATCATATAATACTCAACAAAAAGTTAAGGATATATTAAATATTATGGTTTTACTGTATATATATACTTAACTTTTTGTTGACTATTCTGATAGTAAACACTTCTCATGCGATCATGTGATGGATTGGACAGGGCTACCACAAGGCTGACGGTTTTCCCAACTGTATTCTTGGGAAGCCCAAGGTTCTCTGGGAGCTTACCATGGGTTCTTCATGGAGGAAAACAGGAAGTGGCAGCCTTCCCATAAGGACAGCTTGTCAAACATTACAGATATACTCCAGTGATGGAGAGCTACAGAGGGTGTGGGTGGGTGTGGGTAAGCAAGCTGTTGAATATGATACATTCACAACTATTTGGACTGCTGGTACACCTTAACAGATGTGCCAATACATCCGTATGAATTAAGCGTATGGCTTAGATCGCACATTAGAATTCACAGCAATGCACATAATTCAGTGTCAGGCATGTAAGAATCCTCAGCAGACAATCTGAGATCAAAATGGTTCCCTAAACACAGAAGGTTAAAAATAACTGCACTGGACCAACATCATAGTCCGGCTAAACAATCCCCAACTCTCCTCTTCAATCCCCTGTACCTACAGACTGAAAATAACATCCACTTCTTATGTCCTGAGCATTAATCTGACTAAACCAGCTTTTCCATGTCTCGCGTTAAAATTCAGCCACCTTGAAGAAAGAATAAGCCACAGTTCATGAATGCCTGGGGAAACTATCATTTTTGCTGAAATATGAAACAAATGCCATATTTTATAGGTATTGACATTTTATAGCATTGTAAGTTTGAATGGCCTGCTCACTTTGAATTGATTTCTCTGACCAAAGAAAAACGTTACTATTTCTTAAAGCTACAGACAGCTCCTCAGTTGGTAATTCAGCTGCAGGTGAGGCAGAGACCACAGCCAGATGAGTGTGTAAGAGTCAAACTCCAGTATCAGAGGCAGTATGCCTTATGTACACCAGTTGCTAGAGAAGAGGGGTGGGAGGGTGTTGTCGCATCATGTCCTGCTTGTGGGTCCCTGGTCGACAGCTGGTTGGCCAGGTGAGAACAGAATGCTGGACTAGATGGACCTCTTGGGGGCCTGTCTAGTCCAGCATGGCTCGTCTTATGTTCTTAAGACCAAGTGCATTTCTGTCTCTTTAAATTTCATTCAAATAGCATCTAAGGAGAGGGTGATTCACACTGGGACCACAATGTGAGGGGGTTAACTATTTCCTTCCATCTCATTTTCCTGATGAAAACTGTATTCTCCATCCCTACATGCCCCACCCCTCTCCACTATTTGTTCTGATAGCAAAAACACAGAGCCTCTCTGGAGGATCTTCTGTCTGAATTAGGAATGCCTGTTTTGCCTCCAGTTATTCTCATTTTGTATAGCTGTAAATAAAACAAATTTATTCTAAGTCTCCAGTGGTCTCTCATCCAAAGGAAAATTAATCCCGTAACATTGCCCCCGGATTTCTCACTGCTCAGAAGTGGAGAGCTTGCAGCAAGGTATTCATTTTATGTAAAAACTTAGTGCAATAACTTTTCATTAGTTATTAATGAGTTTCCTTCTTCCAGGTTCTATACATTCCAGTTTATTTAGAATGAGCATCTTTCCTCCTGAAGTCAGTTTGCATCAGAGAAGTGAAAAACACTTTTCATTCTAGTAAAGAAAGGCGTTGCTCAGTTACACATCTACTGTCCCACTCTGTTACCTTGTTCATTTAAACCTGTCACAGCTTCTGAGTCCCATTATTATTAGGATCCTGCCTCCTCCTTGAACATGACACTCAATGAGCTCTCTCAAATACCAACACCGCCTCCTGCTAGAACCTTTCAAAACATCTTATAAGTCATACCATGCAAAATACCTGAAATGAACAAGGGTAATTATGCTAACTGCTTGTCAATGTCAAAACGAAGCATGGAAGCTTCGAAACTGCCTTGGTTTATTTTCTGCGAACAGTTTATCAGTGGGGCAAACAATTTTATAGGGTAGTTGAAATATACGTACTCAAAGAGATTATTGTATGCATTATACTTATAAAGAGAGAGAGAGAAAGAGAGAGAGAGGTGTATACATTACATGTCACCAGTTGCGACCTTTTCTAGAGTCAGAGGACCTAAAGACAGTAGTGCACGCACTGGTAACCTCAAGGCTTGACTTCTGCAATGCGCTCTACAAAGGGCTACCATTGTACCTAGTTCGGAAACTTCAACTAGTTCAAAATATGGCAGCCAGGTTGGTCACCAGTACATCTAGGGGTGAGCATATTACCCCAACATTAAAATCACTCCACTGGCTGCCAATTAGTTTCCGGGCGAAGTACAAAGTGTTGGTCATTACCTTTAAAGCCCTAAATGATGTGGGTCCAGGTTACCTGTGGGATCACCTTCTCCCACATAGTCCGCCCCACACACTCAGGTCCTCTGGGGAGAACTTACTTCAGTCAGCCAAGACTAGGCTGACATCAGTTTCCCAGAGGACCTTTTCTTCTGTCACCCCTGGATTGTAGAACGGCCTGCCGGAGGAGATTCATAAATTAACTCTCTCTGTGATTTTAAGGCAGCTTTGAAGACTAGCCTTTTCCGTCAGGCCTACCCAGAACAATGTACAACCAAGAGGGGGGGGGGTTTGGTTTTTTTAAAAAAAGATGTACTAATGTTGTTCCCTGCCTCGATCCAAAGGGAGAGGCGGGTAAGAAATTATCATCATCATCATCATCATCATCATCATCGTCATCACAGAAACACTCAATGAGATGAGATGGCACAGGCACACGCTCATTTTGCATTCTAGCAGAAAACCAGGATGAGGCAGTTCCTGAGGGATAAATGGAAAACTAAGGGCAAACAGGAAAAGATTTGCCTCTGCCATTCCTTCTGAGCTCAGGTCCCATTCTGCCTAGATTTATACCTTCAAACATTTTGGGCACCCTTTTCCCTGTTGCTATAATATGTATTCTGCTCTGATCAATGTCTGGTATACATTAATAATATTAAAAGCCAGGACCTGCAGAAACGGTGGACCTCCACCTGCTGTTGGACTTCAACTCCCCTAAGCCCCAACCAGCATGGCCAGTGGTCAAAGGCTATGATAGTTATAGTCCAACAACATCTGGAGGGTCACAAGCTTCACATTCCTGGTCTAGACCAAAGGAGAGCCCGACCCCAAAGAATGGGCTACCAACAGTGGCTCCTAGGAGCTATTCTCCTTGAGGGAGGATTTCTTTTACATTCAGGCTCACTGGGTCATCTTTGACGTGAGATCGTTTGTTAGCAAAGATCTGAAGTATGTATATTTAAGGCGCCTTTTAAATGCATCCATTGCATGTTATGAATTTAGGCTTTTACTTTGCTTATTTAATTTACAGTGAAATCCTAGGCATCTTGAGTCCCCCTTGAGTTCTGTTTTTCTTGGTAGAAAGGGGTGGGTGGGGTATAAATCAAATAAATAAATAAATAGAAGTCCCACTGTGTTCAGTGGGGGTTATTCCTGAGTAAGTGTGCATAGGATTGCAGCCTTAGAGAAGTAACTTTCACACTCAAAAGGCCTTTGCTAGACCTACCTCTTAATCCATGCAGCAGGAGGGGCGAGGCCGCGATGCAGCTACCGCGGGCTGTCGCTCTAATATAGATGTCACATTGCCATTTTTTGTATTTAAAGGGCCGGATGCACACGAACGCTCGTTCGCTTAGGCAAGTTTTTAAAAAAAATCGTTCTCCCCGCTCCCCCCAATCTCCCCCTCTGGCTTTGATCTCCCCCTGATCTCCCTGGCTATGATCTCTCCCCCCAGGATCCAATCTCCCCCCTGCCCCTGGCCCCGATCTCTCCCCCTGCCCCTGATCTCTCCCCTGCCCCATGGGCAGAGCTTCTCCTGGCTATGAGCGAGTAAGCAGCATAGCCAGGAAAAGCCACGGAACAATGTAAGCCTATGCGGCAGGGTCTTGCTATTTACTGTGTTATCTGTACAGCACCATGTACATCGATGGTGCTATATAAATAAATAATAATAATAATAATAGACCTTCCACGGTCCCAGGCTCAGCCCGGGGCTGCGGAAATACCAGGCCAAAAGTGGTGCCCGTTGCCCCGGGGCCAGGCAGGGTTGACCCCTGCCTGATCCCGGGATCCCCTGTGCGTCATCTGGACATACAGGGTTGAGCCCGGGTGTCAGCCCGGGCTAAACTCTGGTCTAGCAAAGCCCAAAGTCTTACATCCCACAACACTATAAGCAGAGCTGTGAATATGCCACAATTCCGAGGATGTGGTATATGGTGCAGAATTCAGCTTCATGGAAATCACAGCTTTCCTTTTCCCCAAGGTTCTAGCCACTATGGTTCCAAAGAGAGGCGTGGAAGGTCATGGGCAATGGCTGCGGGAGTCTCAGAAGCTAGAGGAGTAGATGAAGAAAAATTCCAATGGCTGGGGGTGGCGCTTCAGCACTCTGCATAGTTCCTTGCCCCTTCCCTTTCATCAGCAAAATTGGAAAGATAGTGTAACTGGATGAGGAGGAAAGCTAAAGGTAAACAGGCAGGCTGGCAAGAAGACCAGGCAGAATACTGGAGAGTATTCAGGGCAGAGAAAGTTAAAGGCCACAAAGCAGGAAGGGTTCAAAATACAGCCAAAGACTTCTAAATGAAAGCTGTTGGCCAGCTTTCTCATATATGGACTTTAATTGGCACAGATTTGGGGTTGCATAGGAGCAGAACTGTTGTTATTATTATTATTATTATTATTATTATTGATAGTAGTATTGAGTTTTTTTCCTTTTTATTGTGAATATCAACAAAACAGAACAGAAAAAAATAGAAAAGAAAACACATACATCACATATGCAAGAAAATAATTTTTTTCATAAGTATACCATTCATTTTTTTTAAAAAAAGGGGGGGATTATACATAAGTTTCAAGAAAGGCAGACCACGTGGCCATGTATTTATCCACTCGCAAGTCACACCTATATATCACCCGTTCAAATGTTGATAATGTTGTTAAGTCCTTAGTCCACTGCATTATGGGAGGTGAGCATTTATCCTTCCAATGTGATAATATAAGTCTTTTAGCTGTCATAAAGGCTCTGAAAATCCATTTGCACTGACCATGTGTTAGCTTCCAAGAAGCCAGTAGGTAGTTTAGGAGGACATGGACATCCTTCCATATTAAAGATTGTTTCAGTACAAAGCTTATCCTTATTATAACCTCCCCTCAAAAGGGGGCAACTACTGGGCATTGCCAAAAAATATGAATTAAAGAAGCATTAGATGCATTACATCTCTAACAATTATGTAAGTTAGACAGACCCTTACTGAAAAAGCGTTGTGGAGTCCAGTAAACCTGAAACAAGATTTTTTTTTCTGAATAAGACATAGCCTAAGATCCATAGGAGCTTTAGATCTAGGCCATAGCTAGACCTCAGGTTTATCCCTGGATCGTCCAGGGGTCAAACCTGTTCATCCAGGTGTCACACAGGGGATCCAGTGCTCAGGCAGGGGCGAACCCTGGATGATCCCAGGAGAAACCTTAGGTCTAGCTGTGGCCACAGACTCTAAGGCAACAATCCATTGATTAGGCAAAATAAGACACTCCAATTCTCTATTCCAATCCGGTCTTAAACCATTGGGTATCATATTTGTTTACTATTACTAAATACTTATGGATATGGGTTGTGGGTTGACGTGTCTGTTCAGCTGCCATAGGTGTTTCTAACAATAATGGAGGTTCTGAAGCTGTAAAAGCAGCTGGGCCAAAGCTAGATTCCAGCAAGTGTTGCAAATGCAAGTATCGCCATTTAGCCATAGTAGGTAAATTATATTTAGCATGTAAATCAGAAAATGACAGCAACTCATCATCTGGACCTATTAATTGATCCAAAGTAAAAGCAGTAGTAGTGTTGTTAAGTATGAAGGCTGAATAGTTCTGAATTTATCTGAATAAGCACTTCTATTTTCTGTTGTTACAAAAGACAGATCATCTCATTAAATTCTCCCAACACTTCTGTAAATATCCTTCCGTTGAAAGAGCTGGCTCATCCCTTAACTATCTACGCACATTAGTTTGGAGGATGCTTCCTACATTGTTCCTTAGCATAAAGGATGGATGTTCATTGAAGTTTCAAAGCAACAGACCATACCAAAAGAAGAACTTTGATGTCAAGAGCCTAATGTCCCTTTTAGCTCCCACTTTTCTTTATTATAAACCAAAGGAGTGGAGAAAAAAGCATAAAGATAGTAATAGTAATTCCACATCTCCTACACTTGGAAGGGAATGGCAGCAAAGAACAGCCTTAAATACATTTCTGAAGAACTTTCCCCGCTCCTGCCTGATCAATAGTCATTTTAGCACATCCAACAAGAGAAAACAAAGAACAGGAGGAAAGGGAACATGAAATGCTGAGAAGAACTTTACCTGCTGCCGCTTCTCAAACTCCAGCTTGATGCGTGACTTGATGCAGTTGCAGGTGTCCTGATACGTTTGCTGTAGAGCAAGTTCCATCAATTGTTTGTGGTATGCTCCTGCGAGGTTCCCACAAATAAAAATAATAACATTTGCCAGGATCTACAAGATGAACGAAACAAATCAACATCTCAGAGCTTCTTTACATGAGGCAAAAATCCCACACCCTTCCTGGGGCTCTTCGCCGGATAACAATCAGCACAATACATGCCCATGCACACACATCCCCCCCCCCTCTTTTTTAGGTTGCTTCCAATATGGGCAAGCCCCATGTGTTCCATTTATACAGCCAGCAGATGGTGCTGCAGTATTGTGTGACATTGTGCGATTCTGGAAATACACCACCTTTTTGATGGCGGTTTATATATATTACTGCATTTTCAGCGAGTTAAAAATGGCAGAATAAATCTGAAAAATGATGGGAGAGGCATTGGAGGTTGACGATGTAGTAAAAAGAACTGCAAACATCTGTGAGTGACTCGCTACAACTGCACGATACAGCCTTCTGTGAAGGAACCCTCAGTCAAACATGTAACGCTATTCTTTTTTTTCTCCAGTGCTTGCTTAAAGTTTACCTTAAACTACATTGCATACTTTCCTACACCCTCACAATCATTGTTACAAAATCTGTAATCTGGACCCAACAAAGTAAATATTTGTAACACTGCTTTGTCTTCTGGGGATAATATATCTCATCAAACAAGTCAGTTCTTCTCTCTCATATGGAAGATTAATTATTTGTGCCCCCTCCTCCTCCTTACTCTTTGTTACAAAATTGTATTTTTGAGGGTTATGGGGCACTTCTAGAGATTACAACAATGGTAGTGCCAAACCAGGAAGTACTTAACAGAAGAGAATTCCCTGCACACAGAAAACCAACATGTTTAGGGAAAGGGTAACAAGCCTTCTCCCTGACACAGAATAAGTTAGACATAATGGTAATGTATAAACCCAATAATCAGGCAGCAGCACCCAGCATTTTGGGGCAACTGTTGGGGTTCAACACTTGGCAGGATCCATCATTCAGTGGCAAGTGATTGGGCAGGTGTCATTTTCACATTCCACAATGCCCTACAACAACTCTATGTCAAGGCATTGTGCGAACGTCAAAATGGTGGGACGGTTAAGAAGTAAATGTGAACAACAACAGCAACCCACTGCCCAGTCTTCAGTGGTACTGTTCTTTCTGCCATCTTAAGAAAACACCACTTCATTCTGCTGCATGTGTAAAGCAGGGCAAGCTCTGACGGGCAAAACGTTGGCCAGAAATCTCCAACCCCTACCCTGTATAAAGGCTGACTGGTGATGTCAGAGATGTACAAAAATGGTTAATCAATTAAAATGAGGAGAAAAGGGGCACCTAGGTTTGGAACATGTGTACACAAACAGCTGATCTTATGGTAAAATTGTTCCTGGAGTATGCCACTTCAGACTTCATCTGGGAGAACTTCATGTAAACCGCCCAGAGAGCTTCAGCTGTGGGGCGGTATATAAGTGTAATAAATAAATAAATAAATAAATAAATTGACTGCCCCCATATATTAAAAACAACCAAACAAGGCTAGCCTGTCCGGTAGAAGATTCAGGTTTCATCGCTTCCCTGATATTCTAGTTTTCTATGCGAACGGGATTTCAGCACAAGAATATTCAAATGCTCCACCCTAGACATATATTTGCAGTATGAAGTGACACAGTTCAAGGACAGTTTTCTCTTGGGATATTTTGCCCAGAGGGGCTCTTCCAGATGAGGCTTTTATTGTGCAGTTTCCCTGCTTTATTCATGGAATTTTATGGGTGTGTGTGTGTGTGTCTAGATAATATTGAGTTCCATTTTTAGCCCTCTTGTATTTTCCTGCCACTTCTTTCATCTCTTTTCCTGGTACAGGAAATATGTCACAGAAGAAAAGAATTTAATGAGGAAAAGACGGAGATACAATGACTAGAAGTACCCATAGTCTGAAGCATTGGGAGGGGGCATAGTTCAGTGTGACAGAGCACATGTTTTGCATACAGAAGGTTCCAGGTTCGATTCCTGGCTTCTCCTGGTAAGGCAAAGAAATCCAGGAGAGACGCTGGCAATGTCAACAAAATTCAGCTAGATGGACTAATGAACTGACACAGTAGAAGGCAGCTTTCTCTGTCCTATGTCCTAACAGCTATTGTGAAGTGTGTGGGGTGGAGGGAAGGTGCTGAACATCCATGGGAGGCACAGAGTTAGCAGAGATAACATGCCAGTTGCTGGACAAGATAGCTATTTTCCCATCCTCCCCTCTGCAGCTTGCTTTTGCACTGAGGCTGCATCAGGATGAAGAGATAAATAACAGATTTATATGCGTGTCTGCACACAGCATGCACAAAGAGGCTGCTTATTTAACTCAACATGCATGTTGATGTTTGACAAGTAGGAAAAAACCCACAGATTTTCTAAACAAAACACTTGAACAGACCTCTCATATTCATTTAAAATTATGAAAATGACAGCAGCTTTTACGCACTGAAAGGACTATTGTGGCACACAAAGCAATGGGAAGGTAGAAAAACACTGAACAAGACATTCTTTTCTTTAAAGCTGAAAAAAATGGTTTAACGACCCAGACCCGGTTTGTATGTCATGGTGGCAAATCATGGGTTATTTAACCCACAATTTATGGGGACGCACACCACATGCAATCCACTTCTGACTCCTGTAACAACCTGTGATCGGCTCAATCAGAGGTTGTGAGCATGACATGCGAACCCAGACTGATTGTGAGCATCTCTGCAAATTGTGGATTAACCCATGATTTACCACTGAATGCCTCAGTGATGTGCAAACAGCCCCAATGAATTCATCCTTGCTGCTGCTGAAATCTTCTATGGTGTATTTTCCCTTATACATCTCCTGGGAAAGAGATACAATGCTTCTGACGGTTCTCCACACAGAGATGAACGCAGCAACTTCTTAAGCAGCTTTAGCTCTTCCTGCAACAGTCTTCCCCCAATATAGCACTTTAACAGTCCTCATAGGACTGAGCGGCAGCCTTTTGCAGTGAGTGGAGGCAAGAAATAAAGAGACGGCCACCAAGTATTGGATTTAAACTGGGCCACATTTTATTACGTGATCTGCAGGAGGTGGGAAATTCCTATCCTAAGAGGGCATCGTTAATCAGGCCTCTTGACAGGCCTGTTCCTCATTTGGGCGAGCCATTCGCCACCTGTGGGTTGGCGCCTGGGACTTCGCCATCCCACGGGCTTCCCCTTATGGGGTAGGGAGACCTTCTGGTGTCGCTCCAGCGCAGGCCGCCTAGGCTCTGCGTGAGGGAGGAGGGCCAGCTTCAGAGGTAACCCTTATCTCTCCTGCCAGGCCACTAGGCTCAAAATAGGGAGCCTGAGGTGTTACCCCTCACCTCAACGGTGCCTGCGAATGCTCACCGCCCCATAACCCCTCTCAGGATGCCCTTACCTACCGCCCTAAATCAAATGTGACCGAATTATGAACGTGAACCAATTAACCTATTTAATACCCCCAAGCTGTCCTACAGTATGGAGTAGGCGAAAAACTCTTGGCCAAATTAGGACAAGAGCAAAAATTCCTACTCGGGCCCCTAATGGCAACCAGCAAGCTCATACTGTCTACCGGGTGGGAGGGAGGGAGCCGCGTGACGCAAGAGGCAGTTGGGAGGGGAAACAGCAGTTTTGGTTCCTCTCATCCCTTCCTGGCCACGTGACCCTGCCCGGTTGCCAGTCCGTGGCTGGCTCCAGCGTCTCCTCTTGTCCCCACCCACAACAGCACCCCCACGCCCAGGCTATGCCGGTCGTGACAGGATGGCGTTTACTTATACTAGAGAATGGTAGTTTTCGCAAGCAAATTTCTGTGACCTCATTGTTGAAGACAGTAAGCAGGGTCCTTAGCATAGGTTATTGCGTGTGGCATATCCATTACATGGTTCTGGCATGATAGCATTGGATTTTATGCATATGCCCCATAAGAGAAGCACACTGGTGGGTAGGAAGGCACAGACTTGCTTCCCCATCCCATGTGATCTGTACATGATATAAAGTTCATATGAACTGGTTGAGAGATAACCTGAATACATTCAATCCAGAAAGTAAATACAACGTTATAAACAAAAAATACCTTTTTTAAAATGGTTTTTAATGCTTTATATGTGTATGTTCTGTGTTTTAAAATTTTAAATTTTGTATCCTCGTTTTTATCTCAATTTTAGAATTTCTGTAAACCGCCCAGAGAGCTCTGGCTATGGGGGCGGTATATAAGTGCAATAAATAAATAAATATTTTGTTTTATATTAAATTGCCTTATACTGAATCAAACTAGTAGTGCGGATTGAACAGAAAAAAATAATAATAGTCACCTTATATATATAAAAAAGTTCCTATGAATTAAAACTTCTAGGCTACTTCTAAGCTGCAAGACCTTTGTTTGCTCAGTAACTTGAACTCCCATAGATGACCCAAAGCAGGAACATCTGGAGAATATATTTATTTATTTAAACATTTGTATCCCAATATCATTGGGATCTCATTAATTCTACCTCTTATGAACTCGTTGTGACATCTTCAAATTATGTTCACTAAAGAACAAGATTGTCTGAGACAGAGTGCCTAGCCTCTGTCTTTTCCTCATTTAAGAGCAAAACAAAATTAAGCACAATGTGTTTCCTTCTTGTTGAACTTTTAAAATGTAAAACATGTCCACTTAATAATATTAATTAGTTTTATGTTTGTAAATTATACATTTTTTCACCTTGTTTGGAAAGTGATGCAGTGTGATAGGAACCTAGATTAAATAGTTTAGAATTCAGGAGAGTTCAGCCTTCTAAATAAATGAACATTTACCAAATTATTTATGACTTGAGTGTTTAAAAAGTTTGCCTCTCCTCATAAAGTAGTGCTTCATTCTGCCAAGCTGTAACAGATGCCTATATATCACACATCCTTGAGATATAGAAGTATTTAGAACAAGCCGTAATAAGCAGAGCTATTACCTTCTTTCTGTACATCTTTGAATTAAACTGCTCTATGATAGGGCCATGATAAATGTTTGGAGTCAAACATTCTTTGCGTGAAAAATGGGCATCCCTGGCCCCAAGTGTTCACCAAAAGATCCTCAAAGCTTTTGCTTTCATCTGGCACCCAGACTGGGTTCTAGCTTTAGCACCATTTGATCTTTCTCTGTCTAGAAATAGTGAAGGCATTACAAAGTCAATCTGATTTGTTCTCACCCTGAATTTGATGTAGCCAGATCAGATTATCTCCATGATGTGGATGCTAAAAAGAGAGATCAACTCTGGTGCTTGATAAACGTATTAAAAACTATTTTATTCTTTAAATTCAAAAATGCTCTGCTCAACGTTTTGGACGTATCATCCTTCGTCAGGAGCTATAATAAAATATACAGGTTTTTAAAAAATAACAAAACAGGAACAACACCCATGTATTACTGAAACATTTCAGGTAGAAACCTCAGCTACTCCTAACTACAGATTTTGTAGTTGCCACAAGTCGTGGAGACTAAAAGTTTTTCTAGGGACACTTTTGACCTTATCCTTCCTCAGGATTACATAATATAATTTGCTGACTTTAGTACACAAATTTTACACTTCGAAAATCTAGGCTTTTCTGACATCACCTCCTGGCTTATTTATAAATCATGGTTTATTTTTGATTATATGTGATCACTATCTTCTCCTATTGATACCATGCCATAGATATTTTACTTTCCCCTGGCAATGCCTTGCATAGAATATAAACTATTACTATCCCTCCTGAGGAGGGATAAGGACAAAAGTGTCCCTAGAAAAACCTTTAGTCTCCATGACTTGTGGCAACTACAAAAGGAGTAGCTGAGGTTTCTACATGAAATGTTTCAGTAATACATGGGTGTTCCTGTTTTGTTATTTTTAAAAAACCTGTATATTTTATTATAGCTCCTGACGAAGGACGATACGTCCAAAACGTTGAGCGGAGCATTTTTGGATTTAAAGAATAAAATAGTTTTTAACATGTTTATCAAGCACCAGAGTTGATCTCTCTTTTTAGCATCCATGCTTATTGGTGCGTTTTTTCCCCTACATCGGCATACCTGTCTCCATGATGACCTGCTATTCCTCAGCAGAGTGAGACCTATCTAAACAATTATGATAACAACAACAATTGCACCAGAGTGGCAGTCAACGGGGGCTGTGAAAAGGTTCATTCCACAACTAGTAGATACTAGGAGTACGCACATCCAGTGTAAGGTGACCATATGGAAAGGAGGACATGGCCCCTGTATCTTTAACAGTTGCATAGAAAAGGGAATTTCTGCTGGTGTCATTTGTATATATGGGGAACCTGGTGAAATTTCTTCTTCATCACAACAGTTAAAGCTGCAGGTGCGCTGCCCTCTTTTAAATCTGGTCATTCTAGTATAGCTCCTGCACCTTTAACTGTTGTGATGAAGAGGGAATTTCACCAGGTTCTCCATGCATACAAATGCCACCTGCTGAAATTCCCTTTTCTATGCAACTGTTAAAGATACAAGAGCCCTGTCCTCCTTTTCATATGGTCACCCTAATCCAGTGGAACAGCTCAGGTGAATGGGACATGGGTGGTTCCACTCCTTCTCCTAAAACACTTCTGTCCACTTTCATACACATCTCCAAAATTGCCCAAAGGTGAGGAGCACTTTTTGAGGGAAGGAAAATGCTCACAAAAGCACTCCCCACACCCCGTTTCAGTCACCTCTATTCTATGGCATTATTAACTTAACATTACTCAGTGGTTCTCCAGTAGAGAAACAACAAAAGGAGTCAAGCCTTCAGTACCCGCTTTATATTTGCACTTGATGCACGGGCCACATTGTAGACATCACTCATTCTGCTTATTGTTGCCCAGACAACATTCTGGCCCATTCCTGGATGTCAAGACAGACAAATGAAGTCCATAGCACTCCAAGTCATGAGGGAACAAGCTCTCCTTCATTCATGAAGATATATCCTTGTCAGGGCTGCAGAGGTATAGTCCATTCCAACAAGAGTGCATTTAGAGCAGCGAGGACTGTGAGTGCATAGCCCTATTAAAACAGGACGAAATTCCACTCATCAGCTCTTCAGTAGGAAAGAGAAAGCAAGTGGGGTGGAGTCCAGCATCTCTCTGAGCAGCAGCAGGGTTTCAGCTTTATAACCGACTTACGAGAAGCTCTAGCCAGCTGGATTAGCTGGAGGGAGGGCACCCATGACACTTTGCTCATGTGGTCCATACCTGGATCAGAACATTGGCCTTTACAAAAATATTTCAAGCTGTTTCTACATAAAATCCTTGACCTTTCACTTAGGGAGATTACAATAAACAGCAAACTTGCTCCCATCTTTGATTGTTCGGTTTCAAGCAGCACAAAGGTAAGGGTGCAATCCTATGCATGTTTAGACAGAAAGAAATCCTACAACTCCCAGCACGGCCCATCCAATTATGGCTACCTTGGGCATATTGGGCACTGTAGGACTTTTTATGCAGCCTAAATATTTTTATTTTAAACATATTAGACTACTCATACTTAGGTTTGACTTACAAGGGGTCTTCCATATACATCTAAGCTCTTCACCACAAAATTTCTGGCTATTTGCCTGGTTTTCTTTAACCCAGAGTTTGTCAGTTTTGTGATAGATGAAGCACACTTTTTATTATAAACTGAAATTCAATGCATACTTTATTCTTATAGCTGAAAAGGTCGTCTCTTAGGGCCAAACTAGACATACCATTACTCACATGGTTAGTTCTTGTGTGGTTTTAAAATACGTTATTGAGTAACAGGGGTAACAGAGAGCAATCTGGATTGTGGTGCAGGAGAGGGCTTAACCCTTCCCCCAGTCCCTGCCCTGAGCCCAAACACACACAGCTGCCATTTGCTCTGGGAAGGGAAGCACCCATTGATGCCATCCTCTCCATTCTACAGCCCTGACCCTGATTCTTTCCCCCACCTCCACCCCTACCCCTACCCCTACCCCTACCCCTCTGTTTCTGCATGAATCACTGATATGGGCAAGCCCTCCTGTCTTGAAGGTCAGTGACCCATACAGACAGGCAAAATGCAGCCTCCTTTGTGGAAAGCTAATTCTCCTGTATCTGGTTTGGGAGTGATTGAGTGATCCAATCATACTTGATCCCAAGACACAGAAGAGCACCTGCTTCCAGTAAAAGGCAAGGCTAAAGCGGTAAATCACTAAAGCAGAGGTGTAGCAGGGTGCACCTTGGGCTAATAGGAGGCTTGATCTTTAATCTTATTTATTTATTGTGGCACATTAGGGGCTCTCTCATGGCACACAGTTCGGAGTTACTGTTTTGACCTTATGAAATGTGAAAAACTAAGCAAGCCCACCAAGTTTACAGGAAACAAGGTCTGCTGTGAAAAACACTCAACCCCTTCTTTGGTGCCAGGATGGGCAATTTGCAGCCGTCCAGCTGTTTTGGCTAAAACTCTCATCATCTCTTACTATTGGCTAAACTGACTAGGGCATGTGAAAGTTGTAGCCCAAACATCTGGAGGGCCACAGGTGACCCACCTCTGCTGTACTAACTGAGGCTTGCAAAACAGTTTTTAAACTGAGTTGTTTAAAATGCTCAAAGATGCCTTAGAGGCTAAAGTAAATTCTGCAATGCTAATTAAAATCTGCTTCTGCTGAATAGAATAATTAAACCCATCTCTTTTTTTTTCTTTATAAGGATTACATTTGCTGAAAAAACTAATGTATTTATGCAGGTTTATAAGTTGTCACTTGCCTGATTTTTTTATCAGCGAGTAAGAATAGCATCTAGAAAAACAGGTAGGGACATTTTTAAAATCTGGCAGAAAATTGAGGGCTTCTTTCTTCCCCTTTCTTTTCTCTTTCATTTAGGCAGTTAGTGTGCTACAAGGGAGTTAAATGGATATGTGTGAGCAGGTAGGACAGGAAAGCTTTTGTAAGCCAGTAACTTCTGTGGATTTATTTCCTGGGCTGTGTTAAATTGTGTTTTGCATTCGTTTAGGCAAGTCTATGGTGTGCCCTTTATAGTAAGAAATGTCACAGGAAATGTCACACAAGGAACATATTACATTTCTCCTGAAATAGCTGCTTTGGCTCCCAGTTACAACCAAGAACCTTGTGGCACCTTGAAGACTAACAGATTTATTGTGCCATAAGCATTCATGGGAGTAGAGCCAACTTCATCAGATGCATGCAGTGTTATCCTCAGTTGGCAGATTCTAAGGTACAGAGAAACAAAATATAAACACGAGGGCCTAAAAAGCCTTGAAATGTATTTGGCACAGTAGGCCTGTAACATTTCTTTTCCAAGCTCCAATGTATACAAAAAAAAGTTCATACCTTAGATTGTTTTTTATTGGTTTTGTATTTGGAGGGGGGTAGTTTTACTAACTGGGATGGTGGTACGACAATGGAATCAGTTACCTAGGGAGATTGTGAGCTCTCCCACACTAGAGGCCTTCAAGAGGCAGCTGGACAACCATCTGTCAGGGATGCTTTAGGGCGGATTCCTGCACTGAGCAGGGGGTTGGACTCGATGGCCTTGTAGGCCCCTTCCAGCTCTGCTATTCTATGATTCTATGAGCCAAAAACCAAAAAAAAAAAAAAAGGAAACCCAAATAGAGATACCAAAAAAAGCCAAAGGCAAAGAGGTAGAACAAAGGATGTGTTTTATTATGATAAAATAAATCCGACACGTTTCGGACCCATGGCTCCTTCCCACCCTGAGGACACTGTTCTGGAGTCATGAGATTATTGCGGTATACATTTCAAAAATAACAAAATGAGTATGTTCTGAGGAAATTAGAGAGGCACTGCACTGAGAAAGCAGTAAAGATTCTTTGAAGATTTTTCAAGTGACAGAGATACCCAATACCTTCAACCTCCGCTGATGGCTACTGGCTCAAACAGCACAGCCAGCAAAGGTCCAAGGAGCAAACACTCCTGTTGGTTACTCTTTTTTTATAATACACTGCTGATTTAGTGCTATGGTGCAAAACCAGTTGGGCATCTGGAAACCCTGTTGCAGATTCCCACCTCTTTGGATGCTGGATTGTCATTCACTAAGAGCAGTGCTTTCCCTGTACTGGGCCTGGGATTATGAAATGCCTTCGAGAAAAAGCTCCACTTTCTCTGTCATTTATTTTTGGAAACTAGTAAAAACATTTTTATTCCATCAAGCCTTTGGGAGCTAAACCCTTTCAGAAGATACATTTAGTAGGCCTGTGCACAGCTTATCCAATTCAGAACTTCCAAATTGCCCCCCCGTTTGACTTGGAGCTCCTCAGCACTGCCTGGCCCACTTTGGATTCAATTCTGAATCTGAAGCAGGATGAGTCTTGCGGTTTCCCAGGTGCCAGGAAAAGTCAGCACAAGGCCGACCAGGAGTCCATAGGACTTCCTTCCTGCCCAACCACTTCCCCTCCCACCTGCCCCCTTCCCCTGCTGCCTGAATGATTTACCAGAAGCATCCACTCCAATGAGACAGACCCTGATGGTATAGAAACCTAAGAAGGTCTATCTGCAGAAAGAGACATGCTAGTCACTGGGTATTTTTTTCTCCTTTATGAGAATGCAACTGACAATTATCAGAGAGTAACAGGCGCTACAGCAAACAACAGCACATGAGACGCTCAAACAAAACAAGAGCGAGATCACCAAGAGATCATCATTCTATCTTTGTTCTAGGAGAACAAGAAGGAGGAGGAAAATATTCTCCTTTACGAGAAAGAACATTCATGCAAATACTACAGAACGTTTGGAAGGGACAGTGTATTGTGTTCCAAAAATCGGGCAAATGTAATACTTTGAATATTTTTCTAAGACTTTTGTGCCATCATCAGTTTCAAGTCTTGTTAAAAGACAAAACTGCTCTAAATCACCCATCTTTTGAAGCAGGAATAATTTATTCCAGCAGTAAAATACTTCAGTTTTGTACTCCTGCTAAAGCACTGCTGCCCATCTCTGTCTTGTTCCAGGCTGAGAAGAAAAATGGCAGCTGTTTCACACAGGGAGGAGGGAGAATCCTGCCTTTCAGAGGGGCAATGCACACAAGCTATTTCTCTGCCCAGGGAGACAGAA